>NC_044265.1:12481131-12781131 GCF_003957555.1 Calypte anna
GCAGCCACACACTGGGACTGCCTTCCAGACCAGATTGTCATAATGTGGCATGAAATTAAAGCGTGATGTTACTTGACAACAGAATCTCAATTTCTCCCTCCTTCCCTTTTTTTTTTTTTCCTTTTTTTTTTCTCTTTAACAAAGTCCCTACCTAGAGATAGGCTCCCCTGTTGAGTTGCACCCACCTGCTCTAAGCTACACAGCTGCCTTCAAAAGAGTTTCTGATACTATTAAACCAATCTGTGTTCCATTACAGTCATTCTGATCTTCTTCCCTGGCTGCTTTCAGTGGCAGATTATTTTGCTGTGAGGAGCTAATAAGCATACAGCTCTTAACTTGTTTCAATTCTTACTCAAATGCAATGATTTCCTCTCTCTTCTCACAACACCAAAGGGTTTTTGCTGCTGTCTCTTTGCCCCAAACCTGCCTGCCTGAAACCTCCTTGCTTGTTGTTAAATCCCTCTTCCACTCCAACCAACAACCCCTGGGGAGTGCAGAGCCTGGGATGGTTTTTTCCTTCCATCACCCCTCATCTGGAGCATGGTTAGGAAGTGGGATTTACAATCCCCACCTCAGAAGCAAGTCAGGGGCTTCTGAACACCACCACCAAGTCGTTATCTGCCTGTTGATGGTTTTATGCTGTTCAGGCAACCAGAAAGAGGTGAAAAGAAGAACATAAGGAAGCCAGGAGAGCTGGCTGGAAAGATCAGGGCAAGTTGGGAATAGAGGATGCTTTTCCCAGCTTTAACTGACCTGGAATCTGATCTAATTCAATGTACACCTTGGAAATCAATGGGTTGATGACAAAATGTTCTCTGGTTATAAAGGAAAAGGTTTGGTGTGTGTTCCTGGGGCTGAGATTTGAGTAAGCTCCCAAGCTGCAACACCTGGAGGTGCTGGGGTTACACTGGAGAAGGAGAATCATCCTTGAGGTTGAGAACCCTGGCCAGGTGACACCCACAGGGATCCTCCTCTGGTTCTGTTGGAACAAGATCTGGGAAAAACCAAGATCTGGGCTTTGATTTCCCAGTCTGGTTTGTGTGGCTCGTGCTTGCTGCTGTCTGATGCCTTCTCAGGGTCTGGGAAGTGATCAGCCCCCACTGGTGGTCTGGCCCTTAAATTTGCAGTGATGGATTCTGCCCATTAGTTCTGTGCTTATTTTCTATCTCTGCAGTTAAAGGGAAAAAAAAAAGTGTTTAAGTTGCCATCTCTTTCTAATATCAGATACTAAATTAAAAAAAAAATATCCACAGAACAAGACCTGTAGATGGGTGACAGCTGAGATTCATACAAACCAGGCATACTTGTGTCTCTACATGTATTTTCAATATATCTCCCAGCCTGAAGTGGCACAGAAGTACAATTCTTGTAGTTATTTGGACATATTTAATCAGAGTAGCTTCATTTAATTATCAAACACAGAAGAAAAAATGAGCTTTGCTTATATATATATATATATAAACCCCAACTAAACTCTGTAAACTTCTGTCCCCCAGTTCTCTCCATCCTTTTTTGCCTTCCTGCCTGGGTGCTGAGCATCTCCCAAGGAATTAAGTGATTATTCAGAAAATGGATTCTTGCTTCCTAGTGAGGGGTGATTACTTCCACCATGCTGAAAGCCAAAACACAATCAGGTACACACCAAGGTAGTTTGGAGCATTTGCATCTTATCAGGTTGGCCTGCACACCTGTAGTTTTTTCTGGCTGATAGCAACCATTTACAGGCAGAGGGAGGAAGAAAAAAAAAAATCAGTGAAACTTGAAAAAAGCAAAATAAAAAAGAGAACATTTCCCTGCTTGAGAAAACCATTCAAAAACTGACTGACCTGCACTGAAATAATTTCTCAATTTGCTTGGACTTTTTAAATTTAAAAGCAGAGTGTAAGCTCTGCTTGCAAATTATTGTAAACATTTTCAAATTACTCTTTAATTTATGGTAAAAAGGGAGGAAAGGCTGGACTATGGAATACTAATCAATAAGATCACTCCTGGGAAGTCAGACTCTTTGTTTTCCCATATTTTATTGGCCAGAGTGTCTAAGCTATACATAATATATATATATATATATATTTATGAAATATTATGAAAGAGCTTGCTAGTGACAGACAGGCTGGCCCTGCAGGCCCAAAGGAATTAATGTAAATTCCAGTCAACCATGAAAACCCACTAGAATTGAAACTGTATTTCAGCATGGTGGATAAAGGACATCAAAGAGCAGAAATTTCTATAAGATAATTACATACAATTGCAACTCTAATCACAGAAAGACTGTGGATATTGCTGATAAAGCATAATAAATTCTTGTTCTGCTGAATCAGCTTTCTGTTTCTATTGCACTGAACTCCAGATTCTTGCCCTTATTTATATTTTTACAGCTTATAAGAAAAGCACATCAACTAATGATTTACTGTAGCTTCTGTGAAAGGTTTGGGTTGAATGTTAGTTTTTTGTGGCTGGCACTTGTTGAAGTGCAGTTAGAGCAACAACACCAAAATATTTGGCAAGTCTGCAGGAAATAAATTGCCTGTAAGATGAGAACCCACCTTGCTCTTGTGTTTGGGGGAATTGGAATAATTTCAGTTTTGAACAGTGCTCAGAATTCAGGCTCCCTCCCTCGTCCCTCTCAAGCTGCATCAACTCCTCTCACAGGATGCTCGAGGTGGCAGAGACCTCTTGGAGCTCATTAATCTGACCCCCTGCCCAAACAGGGTCACCTCAGGGTCACCTCCTTGCCCAGGAACATGGTTATCCATGGTTTGAACATCCTCAAGGATGGGGACTCCACACCTCTGGGCAATGGGTATTTCAACCCTTACAGTACATTTTTTTTCCCATATATTTAAGCAGAATTTCCTCTGCTGTTTCCCAGCTTCCTTGCAGCTGCTCTCTCCTTACACCCAGGTGTAAGCCTGGTGTAAACCTTAGCACTGCGTGGACCAAGAGCATCAGGAAGCTGTGCCAGGTCTGATGCTGGTTACCCCATTCCTACAGCAACAGGGACCTGGAAACAGGGGCTGTGGTCACCAACTCTTCCTTCATTGTTCATGGGAACTCTGTGGTGTCTCCCTGTGGGTCTGGCTCAGACATCCAAGCATCCCCTGAGCCCCAGCAGAGGCATTTATGGAAGGTGGCTTTACTCTTCCTTAATCAAAAAACAAAAGTTTGCCTTCTTCCTGGGAGCTTTGCCCTTCATTTGTCTTTCTGGCATATGGGCAGCAGAAGGTCCCTGCTTCTGACAGAGTGAAAGAATTTTACATATGGTTTAATTACAGGAAATTATCAGCAAAGGGAAGAGTTTGCAGGGGGACAGCTGAATCCCACTCATGGGTTCAGTGAACATCTGCCCAGGATCTCAGTGCTCTGCCACGTTTCTCAGTGACACCCCAGAGGACAAATGTCCATCCCTTGGTGTCCCTCTGTGCTGGGGACTTGGCTGGCAGTGACAGCCTGGGAAATGTCTGGTTCTCAGTCTGTTCTCTCAGCTTGGTGTTCTGTGGAGAGGAATTGCACAATTCCTCAGTGATTCCTAACTCCAGATTCAAATCCTCTTTTCAGAACTTAAGAGGCTGATGCCCTCTCTTGACTTCATTAAGGTGAGTTTGAACATAGAATCATAGAATTGGCTGGGTTGGAAGGGACCTCAGAGATCATCAAGTCCAACCCTTGATCCACTCCCCCCGTGGTTCCCAGCCCATGGCACTCAGTGCCACATCCAGGCTCTTTGGAAATATCTCCAGACACGGAGAATCCACTACTTCCCTGGGCAGCCCATTCCAATGCCTGATCACCCTCTTCAGAAAGAAATTCTTTCTCATCTCCAACCTAAACCTCCCCTGGCACAACTTGAGACCCCTGCCCTCTTGTCTTGCTGAGAGTTGCCTGGGAAAAGAGCCCAACCCCCCCTGGCTCCAACCTCCTTTCAGGGAGTTTGGAGAGAGTGATGAGGTCTCCCCTGAGCCTCCTCTTCTCCAGCCTCAACACCCCCAGCTCCCTCAGCCTCTCCTCATAGGATCTGTGCTGGATCCCTTCACCAGCCCAGTTGCCTCCTTTGGACCTGCTCCAGCACCTCAATCTCCTTCCTGAGCTGAGGGGCCCAGAACTGGACACAGGACTCAAGCTGTGGCCTCCCCAGGGCTGAGCACAGGGGCAGAATCCCTTCCCTGGACCTGCTGGCCACGCTGTTCCTGATCCAGGCCAGGATGCCATTGGCCTTCTTGGCCACCTGGGCACACTGCTGGCTCCTGTTCAGCTTCCTGTCAATCCAGACTCCCAGGTCCCTTTCTGCCACTCTGTGCCCAGCCTGGAGCTCCCCATGGGGTTGTTGTGGCCAAAGTGCAGGACCCGGCACTTGGCCTTGCCATGAACTGATACATCCCCTGGCAAGCAGCTTGGGGTTCTTTTTCACACCTATTGTCTTCTCCTGCTCCCTCTGACCAGTGCATGATACTTAAGGTTTACTCAAGCTTTTCCACAACCTTTGTGAGTGCACCAATAACTTCAGAGCCTTCTTTGTATTGGTAGCATCACCCTGGTTGTCACCCAATGGGAAGGGCTCTTGTATGCAACCCCCCAAGCAGAGATGAAAGAGCACGTCAGGACAATGGAGGCTTGCAGGAGATGTCCCTCCTCTGCCTGATTTACATCCTGTCTTTGAAAGCTTGTCCCTCCTATGACAGTCTGAAGTGAATAAACAAAGTTCCTGGGGAAATGGGATGCAGCGTTCAAACACTTTGCTGAACTTTAATGTTCTGTAAGTTGCAAGGAAACGACTACAAAAGCCTTGGAAGAGCAAAGGAAGAGAGGTAGCTCAAGGCAAGGTGATATCTTCCCTCATTAAAATCAATCTGTGCAAAGTTAAGACGTCAAAGAAATTCCACTTGTTCCAGGAGGGTATGAAAGTCTGAGCTATCAGTGATCAGAAGGGACTTGGAGAGCCCTGTTTGCCAAAGAGTGAGAGATGGGGAACAAAAAAAGAAAGAAAATATGTATATTGTATTTTAGCTTTTAACATTGAGGAGAATAATGAATTCAGCTTCCTTAAAACAACTGTTTGCTATCCAAGTATGAATCACAGGAAATATTTTTAAGGGAAAAAGCCTTCAAAATTTGGGCTGAGATTCTGCATGAAGGTTTTCAAGCCACACAAAGACACCCCCAAGTCCAATTCCAAGGGCTTCCAACCTCCTATCATTTCACCCATTGCCACAGAAGATGAATGAGCTTATTAAAGACCAAATTATTAATTCTTAGGTTATCCAGCTGTATGCTTGTGTGCCCCAGAACCTTGGTATCATGGGCAGGGTTAGAATGAGATATTTAGCATTAAACCTGGCACTTTTCATCTTTTCATAGCTCAGTGATGAGAGCATCAGGGGTATTTCCAACCCAAGAACCAAACCTCCTTCAGATGCAAACCATTTGGGGCTGTTGGGGGTTTAGCCCTTTGGATGGAAGGAGTCCTGGCCCCATCAGCATTCTCCAAAGTTGCCCAAGCAGGGATGTAGCAGGGACACAACGGGTCAGCCTGCCCTTAACTGCTAGTGAGTACAGGGGAAAATGAGGCTAGGCCTTTGGTTCTGCCTTCGTTGGTGTGTTGGTCATCTGCAAGGGTGCAAAAAGCCTACTAAAAATCCCATTCTGAAGTACTAATAATCCTGCCTCCAGGAAAAGTATCTTTGCTTTGGTGCTGGAGCATGAAGAGGAGCCAGACCACAGGATTGATCAGCATCCCCTGGCTCCACGTGCCAGCCACATTTCTCTGCCTTTTTCCAAGTGCCCTGGATGGGATCTGTTGTGGGACCTCGGGGAACTCTAGGGAAGGGTGAGATGAGATTGCACACACAGAAATGGAGCTGGGATTGCTGAATTTAGGACCCTCCAGGTCCCTGCCAGAGTTCCTCAGTGAGTGGGAGCTGCTGAGGATGTGCACAGGGCTCACTGCATGGTTGGTTTTTTTTAATTTCTCCCTTGATGGCTCCTTTTATCTGTAGCAGGCACAGGAAAAATGAGCCCCTGAAAAAAGTAAGGCTCTTTTTTTTGTTGTTGTTGCTGATAGTGGACGAGGCCCTTCCCTGGCTTTGCATTAATGTAGAAGGGAGCTGTGGCCATGGGCTGATTGCATTTCCTAATGTTAATCACCCAGGGGAGGTGAAGAAGTGAACTATATTTTATTCAGTTTGACAGAAGGAGGAGTCGAATGGAAATTTATTTTTATCTCTGGTTGTGGGCCCACCTAAATTAATGTTACCTCTGGTGCTGAAAGGCTGAGGAGAGCAGATGTCTGTGGTTTATGTGCTCTCCTTGGTGGGGCCACTGCTGTACCAAAGCTCACAGCAGGCTCTGCTTTAACTTAGGGACAAAGCTGAGCCATGTCCCCAGTTGCATGGGCTGAGCAGCCTGAAAGATGAAGATGTAGGGAGTGAGGTTGCAGACTTTGGTTATTTGTTTTTTTTGTTTTATTTTTTTATTTGCCTGCTTGGGACAAATTGAGGTCACTAGAGCTGAATTTCTAGTGCTGGAGGAGTGGATGGCAGGTCCTTTAGCATGATACCACAGAGCAAAAGTGAGGAGGGGAAATACCCTAGCAACTTTTCAGCAAAACTCTTATTATTTACTGGGCAGCAGTGATGATTCCTGTCCTGCCAGGACCTCTGCAACCACAGCTCTGGGGTGTGAGGAGGCTCCTGGGGCTCTGCACTCCCAGACCAGGTAAAAAAGGTTGCACGTTGGGCTGTTCCCCAGACTGACCCAAACCTAATCTAATAGTGGATGCTTCCAAGGTTTAAATAAGAGGTAAGATATTGCAAGGGATAGATATTGCTGCTGCTGTGCCCAGCAAGAAGCCTGCTAAGGAACCCTTGTCTCTAACCTCCTCCCTGAGGAGCTGTGCCATGGGTTCCCTGCCAGCAGGACCAGGGAGCTGCTTGCCCAAGGGGAGATGGTGAGGAGAATGACCATGGATTTACCAGAAAACCTTTCCTGCCTCATGTCTTGAGCCTTCTTGGAAAAGCAGCAGGCATTTTCATCTTACATGAGCATCTTGCACCTTGTATTTGCTTCTTGGAAAAAGAGAGGCTGTGCTGATGCCAGGTAGGTGCAGACAGAGCAGTCCCTGGGAGGAGAGAGGATGAAGAGGCTTCAGTAAATCTATCGAGGGAATGAAGCAGGGATGGGAAGGAGGGTGGATGGGGAAGCAAAAGTGATAAATGGCAGAGCCTGGTGAGCTGTGCCACCCACACAGCTATGGGTGGGATGGTGGGGGCAAGGCAAGAGGTACTGCAAGCACATTTCCATTGCTTTATTCTCTGTCTCGTGCTCCTCATTTCAAGGTCTGATCAGGTCTGACTGTTGTCACCTCTGCTGGCTGTAAGGACACCTATTAATGTTGACAGTTTAGGTGGCTGGGGGATGTGGTATTAGTACTGACAAATGCTGGTAATTTGCAAGCAATGTTTTCCCTCTAGTACCAGTGGGAAATCACCTAACCTTTGCCAATAATTCTCAGCATAACTCACAAAACCTCATCTTCTATCATTAGGAGGAGCAGCGTTTCTGAAAATCATCAGCTGCTTCTTGAATCCATCCCTGCCAGACTCCACAGAGGAGGTGATGTTAATCAATGTGTGAGGCCCACTGTAGTATTAAGGATTCTCTTATAAAATCTTTTGACTACATGCTTTCTGGTATTAAGATTACTTGATTATGCTTTCAGTTCTTTTTTTTCCCGACCTGTCACATCGCTTGGCTTTAAGTATTTTTTTTTTTAGCTATTGTTATTAAATCAATTTTTTTTTTTTGACCATAACTTGCTTAATGTGTCTGTGGAGAGCACTTGTGTGTGTCTGTGCTTTAAACCAACACTGATTAATCAATAACTGGGGGACTGGGGGGAGTATAACTGGCACAAACCTGAGGGCTGAGGATCTGACCCGCAGACCACACACTGAAGCTTAAGTAAGAGATCTTTAGAAGTGCTGAGTTCAGAGCAGCTTCTTTGGAGAGTACACTGAGTTGTTGGCCAGTTTAGTGTTTGGCAAATCTTGCCTTCATTTTTCAGCTGAGAATGTGCAAAGAAATGACACTGATCAAAAATACCCTGGCACCTGTGCTGAGCCCAGGACCCTCCTGAGTTCAGACAAAGCCTGAGCTTATTTTGTGGAAGCTGTAGCCAAACAATGCTGCTAGCAACTGTCTTTAAAGTGAAATTAAAATGTAATGAGGGTGGGAGGCAGGGACAAGCTAGCAAGGACCATCTGAGCTGTTGCAATTCTAGAATTCATCAGTGGTGCTGAAAGAGGGGAGCGGCTGCTGTGTTATTGATGCAAGAGGAGAGTGAGGTTATTGCATTATTGACATACAGGAGGTGGAGAAAGATTACCATGTGAGCAGGGCTACAAGAAGGGAGATTATCCAAATGCAATAAGCCATTGTTACAGCAATGACATTTTTCCACACCTCCTCCCCCCCTTCCCATCCTCTCCTTTCCACCTCCCGCCTGCATAATATTAAAGGTCAGTAATATCCAGACAGATGGTTGGGAGGGTGTAAAGAAAGGGGCTGCTTGCTTTGGCCATTTTTCTGAAAGGCTGATTGTGCTCACAGAATAAAATAAAATTAAAAAAAAAAAAAAAAAAAAAACAAAAAAACCCCCAAGCATTTGAGTTTTCTGACTGAGATTAACTCATCTGAATGTTAGCCTAGAAGAGAGAGAATTTGGGGTAGAATTTTGCCCTTTCACTGGCATCTGCACTACTCTGTCTGACAGCTCGAGAGGCATAGCTGCATTCCAGGCACTGGAATAACCAGGGGATAAATGCCACTGGAACTTGGCTTTTATTTACTAAATAACTTAATGTTTGGGCTTTTTTTTCTGCTGTTAAAAATGAGCAGTAAACTTCTCGAGGAGGCTCTCTGCAACATCTTGATCCTCAAAGGACTCTGACCCCTCCTAGAGAGAGTATTTATCTCTCAGGTTCACTTTCTTTGCTTCTAGATGAACTCTGTCTCCCCTTATACTTCAGTTCCCTGAATTTAATTCCGTCTTCATCTGGAACTCTTTGTTTGCTCTGAGAGCAGGCTTCCTAATGCTGAACCATAATTGAGTAAAATCATTACCCACTGCAGAGAAAGTGACTCAGAGTGTAAAATATCCTCCCTAGAAAAGGCATCAGGCTGTGCTCAGGGCTCGGAGCTGCAGTTCCCAGAAGTTTATGCCAAGATTCCCCATTGCTGGCTGGGAGTTTTGGAGCTGGCCTGAAGTGATCAGCTCACATCTTCTTGGATTTAATTGGGTTCTATGGGGCAACTTCTGATCCCTGATCCCCAGGGAAGGAGCCACAGAGATTGCAGAGTCTGCAGCAATCTCATCTGTCCAGAGTCACAGTCAGGGAGAGAAGAATGGCTGCTTAATCAGACACCCAATCTGAAAATGTCACATTATTATTTATGAAGCATTTAATAATCACACCACAATCATCGGATGCAGCGAGGTGGAAAACGAAAATGTATTTTTTTTTCCCAAATAATATATTAAAATTCTCTTATTTTGAGGGGAGAGAAAAAAAAAAAAACCAAACAAAAAACAACACACCACTAAGGAAATGATTTCTTTTTTAATTTGAAGAATACACATTCTGCTCTCCTTGCAGCAATGCCTCCTTTATGTGTGGCTCAGAAGTCACACACAGATGGGACAGTCTCAGATTCAGCATCTCAGGTCACCTGGATGTGTCCTGCCTGCAGCTCTCCCTTGCTGCTGGCAAACCTGCAAAGTTTGTTCAGCTTTGAGCATCCCAGACCAAGCTCTGGATTGTCGTTAAGCAGCAGCACACTGAGTTCAAGCCTGTCTGTGGATAACCTACAGCTGTTGGATAGTATTAGATAAATCTATAGTGTAACACAATTTTCAGCTGGGATAAAGAAACAGAAAAAGAAAAACCCACTAAATTATCCCAAGAGTGGCTAAGGAACAAGCTGCATTTGAATAGAGGTGGGTCTGGAGACTGGGTTGGTGCAGGGAGGATTTTACTGTGGGCACAGATCTGAGTGATGCTGAAGATCCTGATTTGTCTCATAAGAAAGGCAAGCAGCCCACTGTGCTTTCTGAGGAAGAAAAAGAAATGTGTAGTGTTTCCTTTCAGGCAGAAAGTCATCTGAAATAATGAACATGTAATTCTTGAACATGTGTCTCAGGTTTTGCTTGGATGTTCCACCTTGTATCTTTCCAGTCTTTCTTTCCCTTGTCACCATGGGAGAGTTTAAACTTTAAAATAAACCCCTGTATCTTCTCTAGCTGTTTTGCATCTTTTCTTTCCAGGCTGGCCTTTTCTTGCTTTGTTTTCTTATTTTCAGACAATTCCCCTTATCAGGAGCAGGGTGCTCTGGAAAAGCTGAGCTGCTCCATGTCCTCTGACAGGGGAAGGGAATTCCCAGCACATTGTTCATCCTTCTGCTTTCTCCTAATTTGTGTGCCAGCATCAGCAGCAGAGGGGATGGCAGAGTCCAGGCATGTAGTGCTTGCTGCTCAGGAATTTGTGCTCCCTCTGTTGGCTGCTTGGCTCTGGAACAATGGAGGGAAAAAAAAAAAAATAGATATAATGTTACTAGGTTCTGCCAGGCAGAAATAATTTCTCAGCTTCTAATTGTTTGGTGACCAGCAAACCAGTTTGGGAGGCTGGAATCAAAATAAAGGGGTTATCACTTCCAACTATCCAGCTGCCTCTGAATTTGGTGTGTTTTGGATAACTCAGGGAATGAGACCTGGATGCATTTAAATGCTTCAGGCTGGGTATGTGTCTGTGTCAGCTGAGGGCTCAGCTCTCTGTAAATCCAGGCATCTTTAAGGGCATCCCCAGCACATCCCTGGGGCAAAGGGATGCCAGGGTCTGCAGCCAGACGTGTCCCCAGATTTGGGGACATGGTTGCAGAGATGTGCAAAGCACTGAGCCTCAGTGGCAATGCTCTCAGCTCACCTACAGCCACTTGCAGCAGCATTGGGGCTGATTCTCCCCTCATCCCCTTCCTCCAGAGGGAAATGCCACAGTCCCATAAAGCCATTTATTTCCTATAGCTTCCCCTGTATCCTCTCATCTCTGCCGATTAATGCAGTGCAATCAACAGTTTAATATGTTACTACTAAATACTTTAATTATATTATTCCTTTCTGACACCGCAATCACTAGATTTTTTATGCTTTGATGCTGAATCTAGTGAAACTTTAAATGAGAGTAATTAAATAATTAGCTGTAATATGTGACAAGGCAACAAAACGATTGCTGGTTTATTATTTGGCAGTGACATCATTGCTTCTGGTTCTGTTCAGGCAGCCAGGTCTTGCAAAAGAGTGAGTACAGAGTCAGGAACATCCCCTTGCTACAGAGATCTCAGCCAGAGTCAGTTTTGTCCAAGGAAAATATCTCATCTTGTCCTGAGCTCCAGCAGTAGCTATTCCTGTTTTTCTGACTCCCCTTTCTTTGTCTTTAAGATCTACTTCAGCATCCTTTTTCCTTAAGAATTATTTCTGCTCTTTTTAAAGCCCTGCTCTCCTTGATGGCTTTTCCCTCTCACTTTAACCTTACACTTCAGTGAACTTGTTTAGGCTTTTATCTTTGGTTCAAAGCTCTGGCTCTTTTCTGCATCCTTCAATTTATATATATATATTTTTTAACATATATATTAGCTGCCCAACACATCCCTCTGACAACTGGGAAAACAAATATCCTTTTTTTTTGCCCGACGAGCTCCTGCTGGGGTAAAAATGGCTTGGCTGAGGTTTCCCAATGTAGCCCTGCCAACCTGAAATGTATAAAACTGGACAGCCCTGCAAGAGAAATAGATCTGTCAGTGCTGTGCTGAGGAATGCTCAGGAATCAAATACCAATTTAGATGAGCAGGGAAGATTACAGCCCAGATTTGGGCTCTTCTTCTCTTTCCTATTGCCTTCCCACCTGCTCTCCCCCTGTTTCTCCTCCCATTTTTTCATGCATGTGGCTGCAGGAGTGGTTTTATTACACTTTTTATTAGTCTTTTGGAAATCACCCAGATTTTTACCTTGACATCTGAACCAGGTCCTGTGATTTAGGAGATCAGGTTTTTATGGAACCTTTCTGCTTTTGCTTGTTTGTTTTAACCCCATCAGTTTGCTTTCAGGCAGGTGCTAGGAGATGCTCCTGTACATTCTTCAGCACCCTTTAGGTGACAAAAATCCAGTCCCTTGGCACCTGGGTGCTGGTTCTGCCCATGATACAAACCCCAAACCCATGGGCAGGACTTGGGGTTGGGGGACCCTCCTGAACTCAGGTTTTGTCCTTCCTGCACAGATTCTCCTGGTTTCAGCAAAACCCCAGAGCAGCAGTGCTGTGTTTTACAGCCCCATGGAGTGTGAGGAGAAGTGACAAGATTTTCCTATAAATATGTCTCTAATCACAGAGATGTGCAAACCCCTTAGGAGGGATCCAGGTGAATTTCACACTCTCTGATAGGTTCTGGTTGTTGTTTCATTTTCTTGTCTTTTTATTTATTTATTTTTGCCTAATTTTTTTTTCCATCGTTGCAAGTTCTTGGCTGCTTCTTGCTATTTTTTTTTAATTTTATTTAATTTTAGACAGCTTAGGCTCTGCCCCCAGACACAGAGAAAGGATCTACATGAAATACTTCACAGCAATGCAGCATTTTGCAGCCTTGAACTGACTTTTAATCCTCCCATGCTCTCTTTCTCTTGGCCAGCACTGTGGATACAGGATGCCTGCTCTTAAGAAGCTTCTTTTAAAGCAAAAGAACCACGTTAATTTTGGTGTCTCAGTAGCACCACCCACCTCAGTGGCCTTACCTCAGGGCATAATTTGCCTTAGAGAGCTCCTCTTTTTAAAATTAAACTTCCAGTTTTCCTTTTCTCCTACCTGTGCTTTTATTTGCTGGGTACAAACCCAGTATTGACACCCAGGCCTCTGACAGAGCATAAAGCTGCCAAGCCTTATTTTTCTATTTTTCTAGCAACCCAAACACTATATATATTCCTCAGGATACATTTCAGGCATCTTACATCATCCCAGTATAGGTTGGGGGCTGACCTGCTGGAGAGCAGTGTAGGTGAAAGAGACCTGGGGGTCCTGGTAGACAAGAGGATGACCATGAGCCAGCAATGTGCCCTTGTGGCCAAGAAGGCCAATGGCATCCTGGGGTGCATTAGAAAGGGGGTGGTTAGTAGGTCAAGAGAGGTTCTCCTCCCCCTCTATTCTGCATTGGTGAGGCCGCACCTGGAGTATTGTGTCCAGTTCTGGGCCCCTCAGTTCAAGAAGGACAGGGAAGTGCTTGAAAGAGTCCAGCGCAGAGCTACTAAGATGATGAAGGGAGTGGAACATCTCCCTTATGAGGAAAGGCTGAGGGAGCTGGGTCTCTTTAGTTTGGAGAAAAGGAGACTGAGGGGTGACCTCATCAATGTTTTTAAATATGTAAGGGGTGAGTGTCAGGGAGATGGAGTTAGGCTCTTCTCAGTGGTGACCAGTGATAGGACAAGGGGTAATGGGTGTAAATTGGAGCACAGGAGGTTCAAGTTGAATATTCGAAAAATTTTTTTCCTGTAAGGGTGACAGAGCCCTGGAACAGGCTGCCCAGGGGGGTCGTGGAGTCTCCTTCACTGGAGATATTCAAAACCCCCCTGGACACGTTCCTATGCGAAGTGCTCTAGGTGGCCCTGCTCTGGCAGGGGGGGTTGGACTAGATGATCTTTCGAGGTCCCTTCCAACCCCTAGGATTCTGTGATTCTGTGTGATTCTGTGATACCTACATAGCTAGTCCCTGAGATGCTGCTCGCTGGTAAGTTTGATGGGATATGAATTTTCCCAGCTTCCCCAGGAAAATTCCTTTTTATTATTTTCACTTCTTGTTTTAATCTTAAAAAGGAGCAGCAGGAAGTAACCTTGCAAAGTTAATAAGGATATTAAGAAAAAAAAAAAAAAAGAAAAAAAGGAGTAATTTTTCAGCAGGGGCTTTTTTTTTTTTTTTCCCTTTTCTTCAGAAAAAGCACTGCTTTAAAATGTTAGAAATTGCAATATAGTTAAATGAGAACCCAGAAATAACACCATAAGAGTAATTAAGGCACTGGGCTACTAACTCCTGAGGTATTTGCTAGGCTGGGCTCTTGCAGAGCAGAACTTGGATATCATTGCAGAGGGAGGTCTGTAAAGTAGCTTGGCCCAGGTGGAAGTTTGATGATATCTTGAGTTAAATTGGTGCCTTTTAGGGACTGATACCAGAGCTCTACCTTTCAGCCCATTATAGAGCAGCCTGTGTGCAAACCAGTGGGATCTTTTGTCCATCACCTCCAGTGCTATTTATATGGGTAATTTAATTTAACAGCAGCAGGAGGCTTCCAAATAACTCTCCCCAGCATGGGAAGAAAAGCAAGCTCCAGTGCATATTCACACAATCCTGTTGACCTGTAGGGATGGGCAGATTTGGGGGAGGATGTGCATTCTCTTTGGAGGAGAACTGGAGGCAGATATATCTCTACCCTCTTTCTGTTTTATTCAAGGGTTTTCTTGCTTCTGCTCCCTCAAATCTGGGTCTCCAGGGCTCATCTCTTCTACCACTTACATTTGCTACCTCAAACTAAACTCTACAAACCACTTTTGTCTTCATAACCAAGCCCCTATGCTGGATTTTTTTTTAAATTTATTTTATTTTTTGACCATTACACAAATCCAGTATTGGTCCAGGAGCAGTTTGTGTGGCTCTTAGGGGATGGGGATATGGGGTAGCAGAAGGCCAGGAAATTCCAGACTGCATCCCTGGCCTTTCCATGCCAGCCTGTGTTTTGGGTGCTGGTCTCCCTTGTTTTGGCTCTCATGGCATTAAGGCTCAATGAAAAGGCAACTGCCAGTTTCACTGAGGTTATCACCCACCCATCACAATATGGTAAATGTCTGGGTGGAGGGAGGATTTATAGGTTTGTGGAAGGATGCCACATGCTTCCTAGCTCTTGAATAGAGAAAAGAGAGCACTAATTAGGTCTGTGATGTTGGCAGATGGATCCATGTGTCAGGGAAAGAAAGCACTGTGCTCTCCAGCAATCCAGCCATCTTTCAAGTGTCTTCATCAATACCCCTGGCCTGGGAGGAAGAGTTATTCCACGTTGGAGGAACACAACAGCAGCTTTCAGCACCAGGCTCCTCTGAAAGATGCAACCTTCCAGACTGAGCCAGTGCTGAATCCATCATTGAACTTATCTCACAGCACAGCTGCCTCGTGTGGCTCCAAATGTCACCAAGTTTGGGGAAGATTTCGGGGAGGAAATATGCCTGGTATTTCTTGGGCTGCATTTCTGAGCTGAGCCAGAGAGGAAACAGGAGGATGCAAATGATTTGGCCCAGGGTATGTATTGATTCCAGTATTTTATCCTGCAAGTAGTAGTAGCTGGAAAGGAAGTTTCCCCAACTGGAGACTGGTTTCATTTACATCTTTGGGAGATTCTGGCAGCCTTGGCTGTGAATCTGGTGGCCCAGGTGGAATGCATGAACCCCCTGACTTTGCCTGCTGGTGTTAGTCCTTGCCCTACATTTCCTCCCAGCACTAAACACTAATTTATCTCCCCTCCAAACAGGGCAGCAACAAGAGCTGATTTCCTGCTTCATCTCCATCACTCAGGCTGGGCATAGCAAACCCAGCAGTTTGCCTGGGCATTGACTGGGTCACAGGAAGCCCCAATCTGTGACATTCTGCCAGAGGCTGCTGCCCCTTTTCTGAATGCTCTGAGCCCTGGCGAATCCTGGAGGCATTCTCACCCCTCACTCTGGGTGCTGTTCACTGAAAAAAAAACCCAAAAAAACAGGCTCAGCTTTTTTGGGAGCTGTGTTTAATTATTCCACTCAATTAGTCACTTCCTCCACGCCCACATTTTATTTATAATTATTTTTTTTTCCCCCACGAGTCAGGAAAAGGTTGTAGCTGAAAGCCTTGGAGATGACAGATGATTCACAGATAACCCCCTCTCCTGGGTTGCACTCCCAACAACTTTGGGAACCAGAAAGCAGAGTAATTTTTGGACTGCTCCAACTGCTCCTGCTGGGGCCATACAGCAATAAATTACTTGGCCTCTCCCTTCTCCTTCCCTCTGGTGGCTCTGGCACCTGCAAGTTCTGATTAATATAGTGCAGGTAATACTGAGCACATTGGAAGGTTTCCATGAGCCAAAGGCTACTGGGGCCATTTCACAGGCTGGAACAAAGGCCTTTAGGGAAAATGTGAGCATTGCAATTTCATAAAATGCATGAAGAGCTGGCTCTGAAGGAAGACACAGCTCCCTCCTTTGAGAGGAGACCCCAGGAAGGCAACACTTTTATTTTTTCGAAGCCTTTTTTCTGCCGCTGAAGTTCCTGAGTTGTTACAGAAAATAGGAGCATTTGGGCACTATCAGGGTAATAGCTAATAATAGGCTCACAGTTTACTTATCTTCACACAAACCTTTTAATATACCCAGCCATTTCCTAACAGATGGGAAACAGGTACAGAGGAAGCCTAAGCAGCTGGTCCAAGGTCATTCGGGAAGAATGTGATGGAGCAGGAGCTGAGTCCCAGCCTGCAGATCCTGAGCCAGATCCCCAGTGACATCCTCACCTAGCAAGCAACAGCAGCTCACCCACTGAGACCTAACCCATGTCCTGGGCTGTCCTCAGCCTTAGCTGCTGACAGAGAAGGGCTCAGGTTGCTGCTGAGCTGCCCTGAAGGATGCTGCAGCCTGAGGCAGGGCTGGGATCTCAGTAGGAACAAGAGGAGTTCAGCATCTCGGGGAGGGGTAGCCAAGATTTGGCCTTGTGCTTGTGCTGGGGAGAGCTGAATGAGCTGCTAGATATGAATGTATGTATATGGATAAGGATATGCTGAATGAGCTGTGGATATGTAAATATATGTATATATAAATGGATATATATATATATATTACAGCTACCACCCCCAAAGAGCTGGAGAGGCTCAGCTCAGTGCCACAGGTCCTGCTCCACCTGCTCTTAGCCCAGCCCATCCTGCTGAGTTGCCACACTCAATGCTTTTTTTATACAACATTTCCACCTTAAATTGTTGGGTGGCCTTTGCAGGGAGGTGCAACAGGGTCTTTGTATCAGAGGGGTGGATGAGCCAGCATGTCCCTGCCAGCTCACTGCCAGCCTGGAAACACACTACAGATGAGCTGGTCCCCTTAGCACCTCCCCTGGGAGCCCCCAGGCCCAAGGGATGACTTTTTCAAAACTGTCAGGCTATTTTAAGCCTTTTAAAAATAGGTTTAAAAAAAAAAAAAAAATCAGTAAAACAGATGCTTGAGTCGTTCCTTGATCTAGAAGGTAGCTGCTAATTAGTTTTGTATACAGCCTAAGCCTCCTCTCCACGTGGCATATTCTGTGTCAGCAAAGGATGGCTCTCAGGGAATTTTTTTTCTGCTTCCTGTCCTTCCTTGATATTCAAGAGAGAAATGAAGTTGCCAGCACCAGCCCTGCCTTTCCACCCTTCTTGGTTTTCTCTGAAAAAAAATCACATCATGCATCCTGTGTGGCTGAACCGGGAGTTTTGCTCTTCTCTCCATGAAGGCTTCAGGAGGGGGAACTCATCCCATGGCTGCAATCTTTAGGTTGGTTGTTTTTTTCCTTCAGAAGGGCCCATCTGCCTCTCAGGGACTGCACATGTGTGGGAAGGATCCAGTGCATGGCCCATTTAATAGAATCATAGAATCAGCTGGATTGGAAGGGACTTCAGAGATCATCAAGTCCAACCCTTGATCCACTCCCCCTGTGGTTCCCAGCCCATGGCACTCAGTGCCACATCCAGGCTCTTTGGAAAGATCTCCAGACACGGAGAATCCACTACTTCCCTGGGCAGCCCATTCCAATGCCTGATCACCCTCTCCAGAAAGAAATTCTTTCTCATCTCCAACCTAAACCTCCCCTGGCACAACTTGAGACCCTTTGTGCCCTCTTGTCTTGCTGAGAGTTGCCTGGGAAAAGAGCCCAACCCCCCCTGGCTCCAACCTCCTTTCAGGGGGTTGCAGAGAGTGATGAGGTCTCCCCTGAGCCTCCTCTTCTCCAGCCTCAACACCCCCAGCTCCCTCAGCCTCTCCTCACAGGATCTGTGCTGGATCCCTTCACCAGCCCAGTTGCCTCCTTTGGACCTGCTCCAGCACCTCGATATCCTTCCTATTCAGTTCCCTTTGGAGCACTGGGCAGCAGAGCAGAGCAGCCCAGCCCAGCCCAGCCCAGCCCAGCCCAGCCCAGCCCAGCCCAGCCCAGCCCAGCCCAGCCCAGCCCCTCCTGGTCCTGCATGTCAATAATTTGCAGGTTAAAACTCCTCCAATGTGCATCCCCACAACGGGCCCTGCCTTAGCTGGAATGGGGCTGGGGATCTATTGTGCTGGGAATCTGGGGATTAAGAGACTTTAATAAAAAGCTTCGACATGACAGGTCATAGCTGCTCTGGGGAAAAAAAAACCCAAACCCACAACATATATATATATATAAAATAATCGATAATAAATATATATAATTTATATAATATACATAATATATATTATATATAAATATAATATAAATAATAAACATAAATATACTATAAATAATAGAATATATATTATATAAAAATAATCAATAATCAATATATATTATATAATATTCATCATATATATTATATATAAATATAATATAAATAATAAATATAAATATAATAGAAATAATATAGTATATATTATATATGCTATATGTAATATGTATTATTATATATTATATAATGTAATATTACATATTGTATATAATTATAATATATAATATATAAAATATATATTATGATATATATTATATACATAATACAGTATAAATATTATATATATGTTATAATATATAATATAAATTACAATATAATATATTTTATATATAAATAATATATATAATATATATGGATAATATATATTATTTATATACACATATATATATATTATTAATATATAATACTATATAAATGATCAAATCTGTTCCTCCCAAAGCCTTAATCCTGCATGAGCTGGGATCCTCACTCCCTGAGGGTACCAGGGGGACTCAGAGGGGCTCAGCACCTTGCTCCAGGAATCTGTGGTCCCTTCTGATTGCTTTCAGAGTTTGCAGTTTCAGTGCCCCACGCAGCCAACCTGGGGGCACTTGGTGCCTTTTTGGGGTTTTCTTTAACACCCACCCCCCCCCAGAGCTGCTGCCACCCTTAACCCTCAGCCACAGAGGTCCCTGCTGCATCCCCCCTTCCATGCTTGCTGTGATGCTGCCCATGGCAGAGCCCAGAATGGTCCCTGGGTCCCTCCCCTCTGCTCCCAGGGTGGTTTTGGGGGGGGGCTCCCAGGTTCAGCCTCCCCCCTGGACCCCCCAGTGAGCGACCCCCCCTGCACCTTAATTACATTTGGGTTTCTTATGAAAACCTGACACTGCAGCAGTCCTTCTCCTGCACTTGTCTCTAAACAAACTGTTAATATTTTAAGTGTCTTTCACGAGCCCCAGTCTAATTAATTAAAGGTTTATGAAAAACAATTAGGTTCTGATAGGGATCACCTTCTCCTGAGTCCCGTGTCTGCGTGGAAAAAAGAGAAGGGTTAGGAAGGCTCAGGTTGAAATTTAGAACTGCAGTGAGTAAGAGAATACACAAATCCCACATGGATTGGGGAAATTAGGACATTTGGTGCCAGATTGTCTGACTAATTAGATTTCTATCAAGTCCTGAGGGACTGGCTGATGCAGCATTTTAATTTAAAGCTGCAGCAGCAGCAGCAATTTTTTTTTATTTTTTTCCCCCCCTTCTTCTCACGTCCTTTATCAGGTTGTCTGTGTTTTCAACATGCAACCCTTTTCCCTTCCAACGTTGCACCTCTGCAAGGGTCAAACCTTGTCCTGCCTTTTGCAGCACAGAGCTGCTTGTCATTTTTGGGTTTCATTTGAAGGGGAAAAGAGCAGCCTGGGGCTGCCAGGGGATTTTCCCATAACACCAGGCATGGCATTCCTGGATAGACCCATGGGGGAAAGCTGAGGGATGTCAGGATTACCCAGTACTCAGGATAGTTATAAAAAGGATGTTCAAAACCTATCATAGAATCATAGAATGGGCTGGGTTGGAAGGGACCTCAGAGATCATCAAGTCCAACCCTTGATCCACTCCCCCCGTGGTTCCCAGCCCATGGCACTCAGTGCCACATCCAGGCTCTTTGGAAAGATCTCCAGACACGGAGAATCCACTACTTCCCTGGGCAGCCCATTCCAATGCCTGATCACCCTCTCCAGAAAGAAATTCCTTCTCATCTCCAACCTAAACCTCCCCTGGCACAACTTGAGACCCTGCCCTCTTGTCTTGCTGAGAGTTGCCTGGGAAAAGAGCCCAACCCCCCCCTGGCTCCAACCTCCTTTCAGGGAGTTGGAGAGAGTGATGAGGTCTCCCCTGAGCCTCCTCTTCTCCAGCCTCAACACCCCCAGCTCCCTCAGCCTCTCCTCATAGGATCTGTGCTGGATCCCTTCACCAGCCCAGTTGCCTCCTTTGGACCTGCTCCAGCACCTCAATCTCCTTCCTGAGCTGAGGGGCCCAGAACTGGATACAGGACTCAAGCTGTGGCCTCACCAGGGCTGAGCACAGGGGCAGAATCCCTTCCCTGGACCTGCTGGCCACGCTGTTCCTGAGCCAGCCCAGGATGCCATTGGCCTTCTTGGCCACCTGGGCACACTGCTGGCTCCTGTTCAGCTTCCTGGCAATCCAGACTCCCAGGTCCCTTTCTGCCACTCTGTGCCCAGCCTGGAGCTCCCCATGGGGTTGTTGTGGCCAAAGTGCAGGACCCGGCACTTGGAATGTTGAACCTCATCCCATTGGGATCATCCCAACTCTCCAGTCTGTCCAGGTCCCTCTGCAGAGCCCTCCTGCCTTCCAGCTGATCCACACTCCCCCCCAGCTTAAACCTGGTGTATCTCCCAGGAAAGCAGAGCAAAGAAAACTTTTCCTCTGGCTGATGTGCTGCTCTCTGGGTACCAGGAGCAGAGCTTTGGATTTCAGATGAAATACTGGCAATTTCTTGGAGTGAGTTCATTTCCATCCTGAACCTCCTGAAATGAAGATGGATGCTGAAATGCCTGCTCCCTGCAGGGGGAATGGAATGGCACCTCTTTCAATTATATTATTTTCAAATATGGTGATGCAATTGCTCTGCATCCAGGGAGAGGCTGGAAAACAGAGCAGCTTGGTGGCAAAGCTGGGGAAGGGATATAACTCTGAGGGCCCTGAATTGTATTGCTACTTCAGGCACTTAATTTAGAGCAGGAATCTCATTTTTAAGTCTGTGAAGTTGCAGTGCCTGAACTCAGGCTTAATGTGTACAGAGCAATGCCCAAGTTGATTCAGAACTACAAAATTCCTACTTTATAGGGACCAAAATTTAGTGTTAATTGGCCCAGAATTAGTTGGTATTCTTGAAATAAAGTGGAGTTTTTTAAAGCCATATCTTGACTCAACACCACGAGATTGCAAATATTCCCATGCCCTATTTAATGAAAAATTATTATGCTATTATTGCTATTTTATAGGATGGATACATAATTAACAGAGCCTGTAGAATCATTTCTTCTCCCGTTTTACTCTACTTCTTTCAGATTATTTTATCAAAAAAAAAAAAAAAAGGATAAAGATAATGGAATTATATCTTATGCTTCAACGAAACTGAAAACTATTATTCCTCTTGATAACCAAACCCAGCAAAGTCAACCATTCCAGTGAATATTAAACACACAAAATAGGTCTTGTGAACCTTCTGCTTAGTCTTGAACTCATTGTTTTGTGACAAGAAGTTCAGCAGTGGCAGGAACTAAAGGGAAACCTCTGAATTTCCCAGCTGTCATTGATCGAAAGCAGACCTGGAGGATTATTGAAATGGTTTCACTTAACCTCATTTCCCCATCATTATTTTGTTCTGCTGTTTGGGGGAGGTTATATAATACTTATTTACTCCTGTCTGGGATCCCCCAAGATGCTAAAAAAGCTTTTTTAGCCTCACTGGGGCTGCAGAAAGCAACAGGAGCCTGGCCAGGACCAACAGCACTGTTTGGGGCCTGATCATTTCAATTTATAGGGTATGTGTTAAAGAGGAAAAAGGGCAGCTATTAAGGGCCCAAGTGATGGATGAGGTCTCACTAAAATAGGTAATAAAGAAACACAGAACAAAAAGGACATTTCTAGCCCCCCAGAGCTGCTGGGCTTTAAGAGCATCAGGGTAAGAGCAAATGAGTTTGAGCTCCTGGTTCGGGTCCTAAGAGGGATCTTGGGTCTCTAGGAAAGGTAAAGATGCCTAATTCTGCCCCCTCAGATTTGTGGGCCTCTAAAGTCCTCCTACAATTTTCCTGCTGGTGCTTTTCCACCCTTGAAATACTGGAACAGATAAAAAAATGCAGAATGATGATTATAAAACACACTTCCTGGAAGCTGCTTCTGGAGAGAAAAAGGTTGGGTTTTTTTCCCCACTTGCTTCCCTGCTGTTTCTTTTTCCACCCAACAGAGAAATAAGATAAATTTCCAAGGTATCTGGACTAACTAAAAAGTCATTTTCTTTTTTCCCCTTTCCCTTTCACTGGAAGAAAAAGAAAGAATGAAACAAGCCACCATTTGGCTCTGATGACTCTGTTCCATTTCCCTGTTTTTTTTTTTTTTCTTTTAAACCCAATTTTATTTTCAAAAGAACCGAGGCACTTCCAGAGAATAACTTCTCTCACTGGAAGGTGGTTGTCAGAAACAGGAGGGAGGGACATGGAGTTTGTTTTCATAGGAACCTGGCTGAGCTGTCAGCATTTTCCATGGATAAAGTTAAAGAGAGGAAAACACCCATTGGAGGCCTGAAATTAAAAAGAAGAAGGTATTGGTTTGAAACTTATCAGAATAAGATAACTTTGCCTTTTTGTAAGCATGCATTATACCCATGAAAAACTGTCTGGGGCTCTGCAGTTTTTAAAATAAGCTAAGTGTCTGAAAATACATTTATTTTGGTTTGCAATGTGTATATTGGGAAAATATTGCCCTGAGTGACCATGATTAATGGGACTCAAGTCATTCTGTGAGTGACAATAGGATGAACAAGTTGAGAATTCCTCCCTAGCACAGTATAACAAATCTACCCAAAATTTATGAAAAAAAAAAAGCCAAAATATCTTGGTTTAGTGATTTGCAAGACTGAACAGTTTTGCTTTTAATTCAGACATTTCCAGGATTCACCTCTCCTATTTTGGAGCTGGGTGAATGACCTGGGACAGATAACTGGAAAATTGGGAAAAAGTTATTGAAAGTTTGGGGCTGGTTGCATATTTCTGCCTGAGCTGGAGGGAAATTGTGGCATAGGAAGGTTCTGTCCTGGGTTTGCTGGTTTGGTTGCAGAGGTTCAGGGATGCAGAGATTCAGGGATGTTGCATATTTGAAGCATCTCTCTTGTGTTACCCATCCTACTTGCTACACTGTCAGGACTTGGTGTGTTCTTCCCTCCAAGCACTATCTGAAATGTCTTCTTTAATGTTATTTAAGAGTTAAAGGTGTCCAAAGCCTGATTTGGCAGAAGAACAAGGAATCAGGACTTCTTCTGGCTCTTAAATCCAGGCTGCAGAGGTTATATGTTATTTTCAATAGATCATTTGTAGTACAAGCAGCTGTGACAAACAACTGCTGTGTGGTACTGGGATGACCTAACAAATCAGCCCAAATGGGCTCATACAAAAGGAAAGGGATAACTTGGTATATTGCTATTCCAGCCATGGGGTTTGGGTTGTTCACCTTCTGTTGGCCTCAGCAATCAGCCAAAAAATGTCAGATTTGGGTGTTCTTTTGTGTCTTTGGTTCAGTCCACAGAGAAGATGAAAAAAAAAATAATAAATCATCTTTTCCTGAAAGTAGCAGAACTCTTCCAGGTTCTGCTTTTGCAGATTTGAGCTCCTTTTAGGTCCTAATCATCCCAGAGCATCCCTCCTGCTGCCCCAAGTACCAAGGTTTGCTCAGCCCACGTCTGGCACAGCCTCACCACCTTTCCCCTCAATGCCTCCCTGCCCAACACCAACCCACAGAGCTCGTGTTTTTTGCAGCCCCCACTTTGCTAACCTTTTGCTGGAAGTGGTGGGATAAATCCATGCTTTGGATGAGGGCTCAGGTATCTCTTACCTGCCTCAAATGACAGCTCTGTCCCTACTTTACCCCTCCCTCAACTTGCTCTCCCAGCCCACAGTGACAACACCCCCATGGATTTTAACACTAAATGACTTAGAAGCCAGGCTGTGTTTTCTAGTAATTATTTATGCCCTTCCCTATAGCAAAACAATATTGTGCTGGTGTGATAGCTTCAAAAGAAAGTTAAAAAAAAAAATAATTCTGAAAATTTATGTGTTTGTGCCTTGGACACAAGACAAACTTGTTGCCATGTTCCTCTACCTGGTGTGATGCAGCTGGAAACCCCATTTATGATTTAAGTCCAGGAGCCCTTGACCAGCTACCTCCAGTCAACACGTCTCACTTGCCTGGGAAGTGAAGGGAAATCTATTTTGTTTGTAATAAAGCTGATTATCATAGATAAATGTATCTAATTAGTCTCATTTGCTGACACACAAGCCTTTAATTGCAAGTTGAATAATTAGACATATCTGCATATGCAAATGAATAGGGTTATACTATGTCACTCTTAACATGATTTCTCTGGAGACAAATAGCTCTCTATTTTCAGGAGAGAATATGATATATTAATTTACGTAGACAAATAACTTTATTTAGAATGAGTCTCTCTCATGTTTGTTTATATAAAGCAATAAGAGAAGAAACAGAAGAGATTTTATGTGGAAGGAAACAGCTGGAAGATACTAATTTATAAGGGGGAAATCCTTGCAAAGAGTGATGCTTTTCAGTGGTGAGTAACAGGAACAAGGAGCCTTCTCCCAGCAGAACCCTCCTGGCAGGGCTGGACATCCCAGCCTTGCTGGGACCACTGGTCCCATCCCCTTTTTGCATCCCACTATGCCAACCACCTTCCTGACATCTCTGCATCCCACCCCCATCCTTCCTTCCCGCTGCTGGGATGTGATGCTGGAACTCTTTGGCCTCTCGTTTCCCTATCCAGATGGCGGCTGCAGAAATTTGGGAGAGGAACATGCAGGGATGCGTTGCCCTCCTTCCTCTGGCTGCCAGGAGCACCCTCAGCAGGCAGGGGGGGTGCTGGCAGCGGGACCCCCGTTTCGGGGCGAGGGGGACGGGGCAGCGGCTGAGTGGAGCACATGGCATCTCCTGGGGTGGTGGCACTGAGGATGGGACAGGGATGGATCGGTTATTTGGGGGCGAGGGGGCTTGGCACAGGGGCGGATCTGCAGCTCGGGAGCGGTGACATCCGCGTCCGCCAGTGACATCGCTGTCCCGCCCCGTTTTCCAGGTAATACCCAACCCCGCATCACAATCTGTTCCGAACCCCGCCTTCTCTCAAAATAAAGAGCCAAAAAACGCCGAGAGGGCTCTGCCTCCCCGCAACCCCGCCGGCAGTCCCCCCCCCCTGTCCCCCTCGTTGTCCCCCCCTTATCCCTCCGCTGTCCCGCCGCATCCTGGCGGCCTTCCCCGCCTTTACACCCCCGCTCTGCCGCCTTCGGGGCTTCGCTGCCCCCGCCCCCGGCGGCTCCGGAGGATACCCGGCAGCCGGGCAGCCCCAAGGAGCCGGGATGGGACCCCTCTCCTCCCTTCGGGTCCCCTCCGCCGCTGCTGCCCCCTCCCCAACCCCGTTACCGCGGCAACCGCGGCCCCGCCGCCTGCAGGGACCGGAGGCACCGGCAGGGGGCAGCAGCGGCACGAGGCTGCGGGGGCGGAAGGGTGCGGGAAGGGTGCGGAATGGGTGCGGGAAGGGTGCGGATTGAGTGAGGGAAGGGTGCGGGAAGGGTGCGGACTGAGTGAGGGAAGGGTGTGGGTTGGGTGCGGAATGGGTGCGGGAAGGGTGCGGGAAGGGTGTGGGTTGGGTGCGGATTGAGTGCGGGAAGGGTGTGGATTGGGTGCGGATTGAGTGCGGGAAGGGTGCAGAATGGGTGCGGATTGAGTGCAGGAAGGGTGTGGGCTGAGTGCGGGCAGGGTGCAGAAAGGGAGCAGATTGGGTGCATGCTGAGAGCGGGCAGGGTGCAGGGAATGCTTGCAGGCAGGTTATGCTCTGATTGCAGACAGGGTGCAGGCTGGGTGCCGACTGTGGCCAGGCAGGGTGCTGGCAGGGTCAGGCAGGGTCAGGCAGGGTGCAGGTTATGCAGAGGTTGATGGCAGCGGGGATGCAGGTGAGGACTCAAGCTGTGCACAGGGTGATTGCAGTGCAGGCAGCATGCAGGACACCCACCCCCTTCTCCAGAGCTGAGCACCCAGCAAGCAGCAGACCTACCCTGCTGCCCTCTTCCTGGTTCTGCCCCAGCTCAGGAGCAGCCCCGTGTCCCTGCCAGGGCACTGGAAGGATGTTTGTTTGGGGATGGGGCTGCTTGGTGATGGGCCAGAGTTCCCTGTGTTATCCATGCAACAAAGCAGGATTCCCATTCCTCATATCCCTGTGAGGAGACCTAAATGGGCTTCAGAATTTACAGACAGAGTCTGACTTGGCTGGAAGCAGTGACACAACCTGCTTGGCATCATTTCGTAACTTCCTCTTCCATTCTCATTTTGAACTTTTAATTCACAGGATTAATTTAGGTTTAGGGGCATCCATCACGACACAGCTCACAGAAAGATGGGTGTTCTCCTGCTCTGTCCCACTGCCCAGTTCAAGGAATGGTCACATCTCCTACCAGCCTGACTCAAACATGAAAGATGCTCACGGATAAACTGGATGTTGGCTAACTCAGGCTTTACTGCTAAAATGCATCTGTGAGATAAGGAAAATTGCAGCAAACATCTACACTCTTCATACAGATCAGCACAGCACCCTTAGTGCTCTACAAACTGGTTCATTAATCTGACTCCTATGGGCTATGAGATAAGGGAACGATGGGAAAAATGACTGATAAGGCACCCAAGGCCCCTCTGCTTGGTTTTCTGAGCAAAATGCCCAATGGTCTCACTAAGGGTCTATGTTGTGCCCCAAACATCCCCCTAAACTCTTAAAGATCTTTGGGGTGTGCTGGTGCTGCAGTGGTTAACCAGCAGGGAGGCTGGGATCTGCATAAGGCTGATTTGGGGAAAAAAATAATGAAATGCAGCTTAGATGAAATCACAGCTGGGTGGGATTTGGTGAAGGGCATCTCTGAAGGAAAAGCTGCCCTAGATAGGAGCTGGGGTGTTGTGTAAGGGGCAGCTTGCTGGAGGCTGGCAAGGCCTCTGATTCCCAGGCAGAAACATCCCTCTGCAAGATATGGTTTGTTTATCACTTCCCAGCTCAGTGCTTTTGGCTTTCCCCTCATTTCCCTGCCTGCAGGAGGGTGATGGGTGGCCATGGGGGCTGCTCATGGGTGCTGGTGCCTTGGCTTGGACACCATAGCACTACAAGGTGACCTTGCTTGGAGCAACCCCTCACCAAGGTGATGGCAAAGTTGCATCAATCTATCTCAACAATCAACTCAAACATTTCCCCACTGCATTATATTATTATTATTATTACTATTATTATTATTATTAATTATTATTAATTTCTACACAGCAGCACCTGGGAGCTGCTTCCAGCCCTGGGCTCTTCTGTGCAATCCTGCACCAGGTTTGCCATATAAAAGTAGCTCCATATGCCCCATCCCTTTCCTCTCTCCAGAAACTGTTTCCTGCAAGGGTGGAGGTGTGCTTGGAGCCACCCTGTTATTCTCCCCCAAATTTGGAGGGCAGGGATGTCTCGAGTTGCCCCAGCTCCCTCTGAGCCCTATTTCTGCATCCTCCCAGCAGCAAACTCCTCCCCGTGGACCTTTGAGCTGATGCTGCAGTGTGGGTGCATTCCTGTAGCCCTTCCTGGGACATCTCCATCCCCAGCTCAAACTTTCCTAATGACACTTTGAGTCCTTGCAGGCTTTTCCTGCTGTTCCCATGGTGTGTTCCTGTGCACACCCCCTCAGCTCTGGGTTGGTTTGGATTTTTGGCAAGGTGATGTCACAGTGTTGTGATGCTTCACTAAAACCCCTCGAGTTGTCATTCCCATTAATGCCTCCCTAATCCCAGTGACTTGCTGAAGAGTGACCAGGCCACATCCTCAGCTTTGGAAAAGCCTTGGGGCTCTTTTCCCTAATTCATGGTGTTATTCTTCCTCTCTGAGCACAGCATTTCCAGGCAGGTTGTGGCTCAGCATCACCCTTTTCATTCCCTCTTAACAGTTTCTTGGGCTCACAACAGCACAGAGCTTTCACAGCACAAGTCCAAGGGATGGATGCATTTCCTCAGCTATGAAATAAGTAAAGCAGCTGATTGAATAAAGTTTTTTTTCCCTGCCTGGCTCTGTTTTGTAATACAGCTCTGTTTTGCTGTATTACATTTCCTAACTTCTGGCCTCAGCAACTCTCCTACCCAGCACTGTGACCTCTCCCAAGTGATTAAAGCTCTTGGGTTTCCTCTGCCATTGAAAACTCTTTTTACATAGGGCCAAATCCTGCTCTCAGTTCTCTGGGTTAATCTGGAGTAAATCCCTGGGATTAACTGGATTTAACCCTGCACAGGCTGAGCAGCTCTGTGCAGCCCTGACCCACGGTGCTGCCCAGGGTCTAGAGGGCTGTGCATCCCCTCCAGGAGCCATGGGCTGGGTGAGCTGCTCCCAGAAAAGCCCAATAAACCATCCACCCCCTTGCAGGCAATGGCAGGTCAACCATGTTCTGCTGAAAAGCTGGTGGAAATCCATCCAAAATCCATCAGAGGCTTCCCTGCTCCCACTGCCCTCCCCAGGGCAGGATTTCCTCTCAGTCGTTTTCTCTTGGGAGCCTGGGGGAAATACTCATAGAACCCTAGAATGGTTCAGGTTGGAAAGGGAACTTAAAGATCATCTGGTTCCAAACTCCCTGCATGGGCAGGGACACCTCCCAGCAGACCAGGCTGCTCAGGCCCTTTGCCTAAAGCCAGGCTGAAAAGCCCATGGGAGGATGATGCCCGTAGCCACAGCATTTCTACCTGCTGGGTATTTTCTAGGACTTGTGTGAACAAGAGGAGGTTCTCCCCCTCAGGACCTACGTGAGGAGCTCACCCTGCCCCTGATTTTGTGTCCTCCTGAAACCCTTACCATGCCCACCCTGAGATGCTTGTGCTGGGGTGATGCTCCCTTTGGCTCTCCCTGTGTACAGCTGAGGTCAGACACCCTCCTCTCCCTCCCTGCTCTTCCCACCCTCACCAGCAAAGCTCTTCCCACCGACTGCTGGGTGTAGGATCCTGGTAGGAAAAGAGAGCAGCAAACCCCAAAGCTGTGTCATTGTGCTGAGTGCTTTCAGGATGTCACTGTGTCACCATTCCAGTTCATTAGGCGGCGCGGGGAAGACGCTGGGACATCAAAGCTCTCCTTTTCCCTACAGAAACGGGAGCAGATCTTTTGATCTCAGCCCCCAGTGTGTGTCCCCCACCCCCCCAAGACCCAGAGCTCCTTCTCCAACCCAAACCTACAGGGGATCCCTGTTTGATTCCGCCGTCTGTTCTGGGGCGGTTTCCGCAGCTCCCCTGGTTTATTCTGGGAAGGGATTTAGGGGGAGGGGGGAGGAGGAAAGAGTAATTTTTTTGTATGTTTATTTCCTTCCACGCTACCCTCTGCTCCTCGGGCACAGCAGGGGAGGGTACCCATCCTATCTGGTGTCAGGCAGGGGCTTTGAAGCCTGCCACAATCAGATGCTTGTATTTGGGGTGGGAGGGGTGGGGGGAAACCCCAGCCAGCTGTTTGTTTGCTTCTCTGCTTTATATTGATTGAAGGAGATAATCTCCCAGGCCCCACGTGTTTAATCTGTGAGCTGCTAATGTTGCATGAGATATTGAAATGGTCCCCTCTCCCCTGGATTGCTGGGGTATTTATAGCTTAATGCAGAGGTTTACAGCAGAACTCTGCTTTTCAGAGCAGGAGAGGATACGTACGTGTGCCTAATACCCCAAACTGCTGTTGACTTTAGCAGGGATATTATAACTCTAATCCAGTGCCAAAAGGTGACCGTGTGCTTTATACAGCAGGAATATGCTGAGAGAATTGGGTTCCCAGTGTGTCATTAGGAGGTTTAACATCAGGGTTGGCTGCTGCTTGCTGCCAAGCAAGGATGCTCCCTGAGACACCCAAAGGCAGGGAAAAAAAAACCCCAAAAACCCAGCACCAAGTTTGAAGCTCCAGTTGTCTGTGACACCCTGAGACACCCAAAGGCAGGGAAAAAAACCAACCCCAAAACCCAGCACTAAGTTTGAAGCCCCAACTTCTCTGTGACACCCTGAGACACCCAAAGGCAGGGAAAAAATCCCCAAAAACCCAGCACTAAGTTTGAAGCCCCAACTTCTCTGTGACACCCTGAGACACCCAAAGGCAGGGGAAAAAAACCTAAAAACCAGCACCAAGTTTGAAGCCCCAGCTTCTCTGTGACACCCTGAGACACCCAAAGGCAGGGGAAAAAAAACCTAAAACCCAGCACCAAGTTTGAAGCCCCAACTTCTCTGTGACAGCCTGAGACACCCAAAGGCAGAGAAAAAAAAGCCCCCAAAAACCAGCACCAAGTTTGAAGCCCCAACTTCTCTGTGACACCCTGAGACACCCAAAGGCAGGGAAAAAAAACAACCCCAAAACCCAGCACCAAGTTTGAAGCCCCAACTTCTCTGTGACACCCTGAGATACCCAAAGGCAGGGGAAAAAAAACCTAAAACCCAGCACCAAGTTTGAAGCCCCAACTTCTCTTTGCCAAAACAGAAAAAGGCTCACATCTCACAGACAATTAGAGCAGGGTCTGGCTCTCCCCCTGTCTGTGTCTGACAAACTGGAGTGGGAATGGATTCAATTCAGAGACATCTAATTTCATGAGAGACTCTCTAAGAATAATTCTCCTGCAGATGCTTAAAGTGATTTCAACATGAAAAGCAGGAAAGACAGAGAAGATGATAGAAAATGACTGCAGAATTTATACCTTCCCTTCCTTCGTTTAAGCCCTGCACACCCTGTGCGTGTCCTGGCATGAAAGCTGAGGGAAACTGCAGTGCAAACAAAACAATTTTCTTCTGTTTTTCCTGCCCTAAAACAAAGGGATGGCCACTAAAGAGGTCCACAGCCACCTCTCCTGGACCCACAGGGGGGAAAATCTGTGGATTTAAAAATGAAGTTTTTGTAGCCATGCTTGAAGTGCTGCTTAAAGGCATAAAAAAAAAGAAAAAAAAAAAGAAAAAAAAAGTATTTAAATCTCTACCAGTCATTCACACCATCCTGGGGAGCTCTAGGTGATACTTCTGTGCCCAAAGTGGTGTTTGGGAAGCCAGCTCTCACCAGCCCTGACACAGACACTGTTGCTGATAAGAACACATGACCACAATTCTATTATTTTTTTTTTTTTTTACTGCATTTTTCCTTCCTGCTGTTTAGGGGGCTTAAACAGCCTCGATTTTCTGTGCCTGACAACACACCCCATATGCTATTTATCTTGTCAGAACTCTCTCCCTCTGCCCTCAGCTCCCATTTTGTTCTCATTAATAGTGATTATGAAAAATGGGGCTAAATACTTACTTTCATATGATTTATCCAAATGTTGAACTGCGTAATTGGAGAAGCTAAGGCATTATCCCTTCAGATTCTGTCAAGACTCAATTTCTGCATTTGATTTAATTTTTAGACTCATGACCCATAACAGTACATATATTTATTGCCTTTCTGGTGGCTTGGCTGAACAATATATCTATCAGTCAGGAGCAGGAAGCTGCATATTATTTATAAGAATTTAAATAGTCAGTGTTTTTTAAGAACACTTGTCCCTAGCATGCAGTTATTAACACCAGGCCCCTAGATAGAACAAAATTGAAAGTCAGCTGGAAGGAATGCCCTTATAATGAAGATATTTAATAACTGGCATCAGGCTCTGATTTTCCTTTTGGTGACAGAAGTGATGCAGGAGCAGGAGCAGGGGAGTGCTTGGAGCTGCAGAAACCTCTCCTGCCCCTTCCCGGATCTGATCCAGTCCCTTCCACCCTTTCCATTCCCACTGGAAATTGCTCCTGGAGAAAAAACATGGGGGTACAGACAGCTAAAACCCAGCCCTGCATTTTTACACACACACACACACACACACACACACACACACACACACACACACATCTCTGCACTCGCTGTGTTTGCAGGCTCCATGTCGCAGCCTCCCAGGGATTTTGTGCATCCCTCTCCCCCCTTCCTAATCCATCATTTCTCTTCTCCTGTTCTTTCCCAAATCACTTTTTGCCTGCCTTTGGCCCTGATGGCCAGCTGAATGCTAATATTCCTCTGCACTGAAGTGTCTTCATCCTATGGGCTGACACCACTCGCCTCGAATCAAACCCCAGGCTCCTCTCAGGGATGGGGATGTGGGGTAAGGGGTGGCCAGCACAGAGCAGCAAGCTGAGGAACAAAGCATGGCAAAAACTCAACCCCACCATCACATCCACGGCACTGACACCACCACCCTGCTTCCCAAATCAACACTGACACGGTGTTGAAATTCTTAATAAAAAAAGTAATCAAGCTGCTAATATCTGCAAGCACCATTTTGGAGGAAAAAAAAAAAAAAAAAAAAAAAAAAGAAAAGAAAGAAAAAAGATAATAGAGCCACCATCAGGGAGTATAGTTAATGTATAAAACAATTACTGTAGTCAGATGCTTAAATAAGAGCCATAGTGGTAGCAAAATAATGTAGAGTTTACAGTACACAGGATATTTTGTTTGTGATGCCAGGATGGAAAAGAACTCCATGAGGAAACTGATGCATTTATCACCAAATTTTCTCCTTTTTTCTTGGCTTGAAACCTGCTCAGACTTGTGCACACACACACACACACACACACGTGTGCACACAGATAGACTTCTAACTCAGTATTATTTGTTGTGCAAACTAAACAATTATTTAAAGCACACTCATTTGCTGCCAGCCAGTTCACATCACTCCTCTTTTAAATACAAACACAGCGACCAGTCAGGAGAGCTTTCTTTTCCTTAGACCTTTAAAACAAAAGCTTCCCACTGCCATTTTTCAGAAGGATCTAGCTGCTAATCTTCTATTTTTTTAGCCAGCCCAAGACTTAGGCACGGCTCTTCCCTCCTTGTGAGACTTGTGGGGAACAATAAGAATATTGATTTTTTTTTCTTTTTCTTTAAGACTCCTGATACTGCAATGATTTTCCTTATTTTCTCTAGCATTTGGTGGGGTTTTTGACCAGCTTTAATTGCTTCAAAGCCCTCCTGCTTTCTGTTGTTAGCATTAAATCCATAACCTGCTCTCAGCAGTGGTTGGGACTTCTGGTTGTCTCTTTAATCCCAGTTCCTCTGTTGTGCATCTTCCTCTGCCAGGAGGAAAAACTGCCCCAAAGAGCAGAGAAAAAATATCAAGAACAGAAAGAAAAGGCATCCTGCTTAAATACCCACGTGTTTGCTGCTAAAAAGGACTTTTGCTGGGCTTAGTTTATTGGAAATACCTAAAATGGCTTCACTGAAATGTCTTGGGTTTATTCAGAAGGATTTCTGTCTATGCAGGCATTCAACCTGATAGGGAGAAAAAGAGAAATATTGGGGCTAATAGTTTTTATAAGAAAGCTCACCTTTTAGAAATCTCATATTTCTAGTAATGAAACATTTTTTCCTGCACTGAGCTCAGCTCAGTTTTTTAACACCTACAAGGTATTGGAGTTGTTTTCTTGACTATAATTTCCAAAAGTTCAAAAACCCCATCAACATTCAAAACACTGTCTCAGCTTTAATAACCACGTCATCTCTCTGGTTTTGATTTGGTGCAATATTCTGCATATTAGCAGACCTCAAAGCCAGGAAAACTCCTCCATACTTCCATTTAAAAAGCCAGAGGTGCTGATCTACCATAAAACTCCTTCTGGTTGTAATACAGACTGAGCAGCAGCAATAACCATACCTCAGGGTATCAGGTATTTCAGATTTTGACTTCTTTTAGCCCAGAGTTTAAGCACAAACACATTTCTAAGAATAAGATTGGTGAAAAGCAGAAATCTCTGTCCAATAAATAGCTCTTTTCAGAGCCTGGCACCCAGGGCACTCGCTGGGTTTTTTCCCTGCAGATGGGGATTTGCAAAGGGCTGTTTGCTCTTTCCCCTTGACTTCCATGAACTTTGCATTTCTCCATTCCTCTAGTGCTCCCTGGTTCCTGTGGGAAATACCTTTAATGCTGGAAATCCTAAGGTTAACTAGCTACAAATAGTATTTAGTTATTAAAAGCCTTGGTGGGTCTGGAGGCTGAGCAAGGTTGGGTTTCTCATTCAAAGGGTCCCATCGTTCCTGGGCAGCTCCACTTCAGTGGGATCAGGAGACTTTGTCCCAGTGTCCTTCACTGTGGTGGCCAGCACATTGTTGTTTATAGGATGTTTTTGTTGTTGTTGTTGTTGTCATTTTGATTTTTTTTCCTCCTGAATTATATCACATGTCTTTTTTATGGTCAGTCAACTGCCAGCATCAATTACAAGAGTTAATATTGACGTCCTCTTAAAAGAGGTTTAAATATTAAAGGGAAAAGGGACTTGCTCTGGGCTTCATCTCTTTGTGGTGTTCATCAATAAAACCTCAGCTCACAGAAGAGTTGTCACAGTGATTTCTTCTGTCTTGCTCTGACGTGACGCCCGGGCAGCAAATGTCACCAGAATTTTTCAAATGAGCAAACTGCTTTTATTAATTATGCTAATAACCACGACTCAAAGAGAGCTGCTCTGAGGAAAACAAGAGCTGGAACTTGCTCCTTGGACAAGGGGCAGAGGAGGAGCCCTCAGCTCTGTCGTGTTTAGAGCCTCTACTCATAAAAAAAAAAATTCTTCCTCCACTTCTTGGGGAAAAAGCCATTCAAGGGAGAAACCAGCAACCTCAATATGCATATCTTTATTTTAACCACCATGCTATTTATTGATTTTCCTCTGCAATTATGCAGTGCTGTCTGTATTTGCATCAGTGCTCTGCTGTTCCAGATATTAAATCTCCCTTCCTCCAGTGGTGGCTCTTCAGAAAAATGCTCCTGATTTCCCCTCAGAGTATGAGGTCAATAGGCCACAACTTATGATTTTGAACCTATAGCCAGACCTAATTTATGGATCATTTCTGGTTCCTTGTGTTTAACTGTTTCTGGGAGAGGCTTTAATCAGGGAGTGGAGCCATTGTGCACAGCTGAGATCCAAGCTAGAGGGGGTGCAGCTATAAAGAAATAACTCATTCAGCTCTGCTTCTCTATAAATTATGTAGAGTTATTCTGAAAAATGTTTGTATTTCCTAATATAGCTCTAGATTATCTCACTAAAGTCAGGGAAATGTTGTTAAGAAAAAGTCACTTCTCACATATCAGAAATTAATTTTCATTTGCTAAGCACAGAATGCATTTGGTTCCCAAGTTTTGCTTATTGGACTAATATTGACAAAATATGGATTTGCTTTTGTTGCTCCCTAACAACTTTGGCAATATTTGCCATGGACAAAAGGTTGAGGTTTTACATTGCAATCTGTAAACATTAAAAATAAAATAAAATAAAGATTCCTCATCTCCAGCAAGATCTCAGCTTGCACTGCCCAGAGCAGGGTCCTGCAGGATCAGCACAGGGTTTGGGCTTCCCTCTCCAGACAAACTGTTTTTTCTCAAAAACTCAATGTTTTCCCTCCTGACAGAGGAAGATGCACAAGAAAGGAATTGGGATTAAAGAGACAACGAGAAGTCCCAACCAAGGAGAGGAGTTTATGGAGTGAGCGCAAACAACAGAAAAGAGGAGAGATTTGTAGTCATTCAGTTTCAGGAGTTTTTGGGTTGCAAGAAAAAAAAAAATAATTGGTGAAAAAGTGGCTCTGGGGGTGGTGGGGACAGGAGGAGAGGCTGTCTGTGCATGCATCATGCATGGCTGCAGTTTTGACTGAACTGCTCAGCAGCTCCTGGGAACCATCCCCTTGTGCTTTGCATCCCCAAAACCATCTGCTGGAGCTGTGCTGTGAAACGCCTGGGCCTCTAGAGGTAGCAGGGGAAAAAAAAAAAAAAAAAAAAAAAAAAGAAGAAGCAAAGTGAAATTCTTCCTTGGAAGAGATGTGGTGAGTAAAGAAATATTTAAATAAAGTTTAACCCCTTCAATCCCAAAGGAAGGAGTTGAATGCTCACCCAAATGATCAGCACGGTGAAAGGAAGTGCTGCCTCAAAGCCAGGCAAATCTGGCAAGAAAAATGCCATGGGAAGTCCATCCAGCTTCAGGAGTGGGATTCTCCTCCCTCCCTGGGGCATGGGCTGAGCTGCTGCAGGGTGCACACACGTGTGGTGAGTGTGTGAGTGCTCGTGCTTGCTGGCAGCAGGCTCCGACCCACCCCGAGATGAACCTGCAGCTTTACTTCTGGATTTATGGCTGCTCCTGATCCCAAGCTAACCTTCTGCCATTGCAGTGTCTGAACGCAACTTTGGGGATTAATAAATGGGAAAAGTCAAGACCTGCACTGTCAGGAATAGAGGAGATGTGGCCAGCATTAAAACCAACAGCTGCAAACCCACTTTACCTAAAAAAAAAACCCCACCAGCTACCTGCCCTATAGGGTTAACAACATCAACCAAGGTGCCAAGAGTCCCCAGCCACCCCCACAGCCTCCACCATGCAGCCTCCAAGGGGTTAAACCCAAGCAAACCTCCTGGTGCATTTTATGTCCCGACTCCCCCTCTTTCTGTCTCTGCTATGTGTGTGTGACCAAGCCAAGTTCTTTTTTAGCTCTACCCTTTTGAAAACTGCTGGTTACAGATAAATTAAAATGCCAGAACTGAAATTGCCCACGTTAGCCCCTAAGGGAGCCTGCATGTCATCTTTCATTAGATGCTGATAGACCAAAAGCCCAAGGCAAAGTGAAAGCTGGTTCCTAAGAAAGGGCTCAGAGCCAGGAGCTGCATCTCTCTGCTGTAATCTTGCATCTCTGTCCTTTTAAGTTTAAGCTGAGCAATGCTTTCTTGGACATGTCTGTTTTCATACTGCAAATTTCAGTCTTAAAATCAACAGCAAATATGAGCTGGGTATTCCACAGAGTCCTAAATTGTCAAGACAAGCCAATGCATTTTCTCAGAGCAATCTGATGGTTTTGTCTGGTGTCAGCCCTTACATCCTCCAGTGCAGATGATATGTTTGGACGGTTTAATAAAGAGCTGTTTAGAAATGTGACTATTATTCTTTTTTTTTCCTTTTTTTTTTTTTTTAATTCAGAGTCACATCACCTTTCAGTAACAAAGGTGAGAACTTCCTAATGCTCCTTTCCTCACTTTGAAGGAGGGCTGGTGGCTTTGGTGGGGGGTTGTGAAGTGCAGCACAGAGGGGAAATGGTTTGGTCTAGGAAAAAAAATAAAGCCTAAAATGATGCTTGCACAAGGAGCTTAACAAACCGTAAAGGCCAGTGGCTTTCCAGCATCCTTTCACTTTGTGTTTGAGTTAGAGATGTGCTCTGACTTAGAAAACTGGGGCTGATCCTGGGTGTGTGTGGGCACTGGGGCAGGCTGCAGGCTGGAGCCTCCCAAGGCACCAAATAACCAAATCCTATTCCTTATGGGCATCTCCAACTGCACTTTGGTGTTGTGCCCTAAGGATAAAAAACCCTCATGTCCCCAGGATCAGTGCAAGGGTGAGGAGGAGGAAGGTCTTCGACATCATCTTGGGGTCACCTTGTCTTTATAAAATCCTGCTGAGGAAATCAAGCTGGGAACCCATACTGGGCTGCCTGGTTATTGGATGGATGGGCACCAGGAAGCTGGGGAGCAGGTGGCTGAAAAAATATTTTTTAAGGCACTCAAAAGCATTGGAAGCCTGGAGAAGCAAGTCCAGGTGGTTTTGCTCATCTTTGCTCCAGGCATCAAAAGATTTTACTCCATTCTTATCCCCTTTCTTCTACTTATTTGTATTGAGTTATGAAGGAGAAAGGAACCATCTTAAGATGTCTCTTGCTTTCCTGGAGTCAGCAAGGCTTTAGTTTTCAGACCATTATATCTCTACACTGCCAATCTCAGTGGTTTTTTTAGTTCTAGGTGCTCCTGAATGAACTCTTATTCTGTGTATACACCACAGAGCAAACAACTGCACAGCAAAGTCCCCTGTGCTTTCCCCTCTGCAGCACCAGGACCCCTTCACTGTCTGACATCCATGATTGATTGAGTATCTGAGACCATAACACAAAGTAAAGAAAACTGGGAAATATATTGTTCCAAAAGTTATTGGGCAAGGCCGTAGGGAATGAGTTTTCATTGCACTACAACTCCAGAGGAGGAAATAATCATGAGCTGCACTTACCAAAAGCAAACACCTGTGACTCCTCCAGACATCCTGTGCTGGACACCTCCAAATCACACCAAAAAGGGCTGCATTTTGCCTTTAGTTCTGCAGAGATGCTGCTGTCTCTGAGCATTTCACTGGAAGGCATCGTGGAAGGGGTGGCAGGACAGGCAGAAATTCCTGTGATGCAAAACCTTGGCATTTTGGTTATAGATTTTGCTTGTATCCCAAAGGTTGGCTTCAAACATGCAATGAAGAAGGCACCTCCATGGTCTTCACTGAATTTTGCTCCTTCTGACTTTTAAAATAAACTCTTGCTCAGGTGCTGCAGATGAAGTTTCACCTCTCCAGCTTTCTGCCAGAAGTTTAGTCTCACGTGTGTGCTCTAAATCAAACCAGAAGAGAGAAAAGAATCAGATCAGACTTTGGCTCTCTTTTTGCTCTCCCTTCTCCTGACTCTGCAGATAATTTTGGCAGACTGTGATGCACCTGGAGGGGTGGAGAAGGGTGTGAGCATGCACCCAGGAAGCATCCATGATGCCCAGCCAGGATGCAGCTGCAACTCTTTGGCTCCTTCCATCCTCCCAGCATCCACACTGCATCAAAAGGATGTGCAAAAAAACAACCAAGCCTACGACCCTTCCCAAATGAAGCCTGGGAACAGCTGTCAGGCAGCAACACTGATGCAAACTGGGGTGATTTCTCCCATTGATGTGCAGAGATGGGTGCTCTGGAGAAGCTGCTTGGGCCACGGAGTGAAAGCTTCAGGGTTTGCAAGGAGGGCAACTTTGGTCTAAAATCAGCAACTCCATTTAGTTTCCTGCCTTCCAAAAGAGGATAATCACATTCCCTTTACATGGGTATCATGCCGTTTAATTAGTAAATGATTAATTTGTTAATGATTTCCCTGGCATGGAAAGCACTACTGAACAGCTTCTTTTCCCAGCCACGGAAATGTGCAGCAGAAGGGAGGTACCAGCTGCACCTTCCCAGGGCCCTGTCTGCTTTCCCCTCTGCTCCTCTGAGCCCAGAGCTGTTCACTTGGTAGCTGCAGCAGGTGAAAAGCAGCTCTGGGAGCTCATTCCTCCAGCACCAGGAAGGCAGGCAGGATTTCTGAGAAGCTGAGCCCTCTCTGAAGCAAAGAAAGGAGATGGACAAGAGCTGGGAACTGAGTAGCAGCTCTCCTGGAACCCACCCTTGTGCCTTAACTCAGAGGCACCTGCAGAAGAGCCACGTTTGCATGGCAAGCTTAAACAAAAAACGTCCTTGTCCTCCTCTATAAACACTCAAATGACTCAAATTCTGGTTTAGTCACAAATTCTGCAAATCAGTGAAACGAGCAGGCAGCAGAAATGGATCGCAGCCTTGCTTGAGAGAAGGGAAAGACCCACTTAAGCCAATTTCTCCCATCAAGAAGAAAGGCTGTTTGAAAAACAGAGCAGATCAAGCCTTGTTTCCTTGCCAAGGGAGTCGATGAGGATGGTATTTTTCATAAAAAGGGTCTGAGAGGGACCACAAGGAGCCTGGGGCTGATTCCCCAGGGAGGTTGGCACCTTCGGGGCACACACTGCAGCATCCCCATCCCTTGGAGTGTTCACCCCCTTCCTCTGCTCCCAAGGGCTAAGTTTGCTACAGAGACAGATGAAAAGCTCCAGAAAGGTTTCCCTTTTCCTGACCCTGCTTCAAAGCTTCCTTGACCAAGATGAATGTGCTCCCTGGCCTCTGGGAGCATCCCAGGTTTCATGCAGCCTGGTGGTAGCAGAGATATGGCTCACACCTCTCCTTTGCTGTGGGTTCTGCCCTTTTAATTCTCCTGAGCAGCTTATCTGCCTTTCCTTATCTCAATCCTTCCCTTCTTCACATGCCCTTCTTACCCTAACCTTCCTGCCAGCCTTTTCCCCAGCCCAGCTAAACCCCTTTGGGGAGGGGCTGCCCCTTTTTACATCTTTTTGCCTGAAGCCACACGATTCCCAAACAAGTGCTTTTTTTAGGGCTCTTGACTTTGAAAAGCTCCAGTTTTGGAGCTCAGTGGTGAAGTACAACTCTGACAACACCAGCATTGTGACACAGGGAATAAAAAAAAACTGCAACAAGGGTGAGTAGAGCTGGACCCCTCACATCTTGAGTGGCTTCGTGTTTCTTAGGAAAGCTTAACACACAAATACACTGTGCAAAAGCCATGTACTTGGCTCCCTGCAAGCTGGTAAGATTGGCTTAAGAATAATGAGGTTTTAAAATAGAGTAAAATACATTTTTGGGCAACTTTCACCCACTCCTTGGCTTTGGAGTGGTTTTCAGTTTGGCTCTGGGGACCACTTCAATCCCATTTCCAAGTTCTTCTCTGTACCCCGGAGGCCCAGACATCTACTTGAAGAAATCAAATCAAATAGGAGATTGCCAGAAACCCCACAAAAAGACTGATGGTTTTTAAACCAAACAAAATCTTCACTCCAAATGGAAGCCCAGTCCAGCCTGACAACAAAAATCCCAAGTTGGCAGAGCAGCCCTCCTGGCGAGGCGTCCTTGCTGATTAGCTTGGCTGCCTCATTAACATGCATACTGTAATCTCATTTACTCCAGGACTGCTTTGATGTTAATTCCAGCGTTTTGGTGCAGTGTGGTACTGCACTTTGTGTTTCCAGGCTAGCATCCCTCTCTTCTGCAGCCCAAGGCTTTGCTTTTTCTTGGGCCTGCCCTTGCTGTGGCCACTTTCACCCTCCCAGTTTGCGGCGTTGCCCCCCACCCTGCAGCCTGACCCGTGCTGCTTGTGCTCTGCTTGCCCTAAAATGTCATATTTCTGTAAATTTTCAGCCACTCTTTCATCTATTTGTTTCAAACTACATGCATCTTTTCCCCCAGCCCCAATAATCCTAGGAGGGATGTTCAGCCACAAAGGTTGCGTAGTATGGGGACAAATCCCCACCCATCCTGCTTGGTGGCTTTGCTGTATGGCTTTTTTCTGAGATCATGTACCCCAAAAGACTGGCATCCCCCCCAGGAAACACTGGCCTCCTCCTCCTGGGTGGCCCTGAGCTGGAGAATTAGCATGAGAAGCCAACTGGGTGTCCACAGAGGAGTAAAACCCCATTTCTCCAGTGAGAAAACAAATAAATGCAGTGATGCAGCAGGGACAAGGGGATGGGGCAGGTGTCCTGGGAGAGGGGGAAGGAGGTTTAATGCATGTCATTATTGAGAGCTGAGTTATCAAGAGGGCCAGATGTGTGGCCAGGAAGTCGTAAAGAGATTTTGTTCAAAGCAAGATGGGGACTTCTCCTTCCCTTAAAACTCACAGACGTATCCAGTGCAGCATCCAGCTCTCCCCAGTTGTTAAGATCAGGAGGGCTCTGAGCTTCCTTAAAACATGGGCAGGCCAGAGAAGCCAGGCTGCTTTATTGTCTGGGAGATCAATGACTTTAATAATTAGCATCTTACTTACACATGATTTCTATACTCAATTTGAATCTTAATTAGGGATGGAGAGGGGGATTTAGAACTGCGATGCCGCACGGCGCCGTGAGGGGAGACCCTCGAGTGGGACCTGTGACAAATCTGCTGCCCCAGCCGGGACACCTCAGCCTTCTGCTGCTCCCTGGGGACCCCCCAGTCACTTCTGGGGTGACACCAGGGCTAGAAGGTCCCACAGCCACATCATCGACACTGACACAGAGGCTGCCCAGAGGTGCGCACACCTCGGGTGCCCATCCGATGCGTGTCCCCAGCTTGCAGGTGCCACGTGTCACTAATGCCTTCTGCTAAATGGAGACATCACCAACCCTGGGGCCACCTCTCCTCACAGGACAGGCTGCAGGAAGGATGGGGCAGTTTGGATGCAGCTGAGGCCAAAGTGCTTTTGGTGCTGTCCAAAGTGCTCCTCAGCTGGGAAAGTCCGCTGGAATTTAGGGACCAAGAAAAGGATGGGGAGGCTGTCAGGAGAGGAAGGCAGCTTTCAGCATCAGCCTACACGTCTCTACAGAGGGATGGGCCTCAAAAAAATGTGAAGCATTTGAAGCCCACCATTTTAATTAAACTGATTTAACATCCGAGCTTGCGAGGGGCGCGGGGCTGGCAAACACAAAGGAGCCACACAATCACTTTGGCTCCATTGTTGATGGGCTTTTGCTCTCTGTTTGTACAATAACCTATTGAACTTTTCCAGACTGTAATTCAATACAGAATAGATCCTTGCAGGAGGCTTTTTTGGCAGGGAGCACTGAAGGCCTTGAATCAATTTCACTTTTCCAGCGTGGCTGTTTAATGTATTGATACCAGCTGGAAAAAAAAAAAAAAAAAAAAAAAAAAAAAAAAAGAAAGAAAAATAAAAAGGAATCAATGTTACTTTTATTTGTCCTGAGCTGAAGGCTTTTGGGTCTGTTCTTTGTGACACTGCTACCATGCAGCGTGTGGCTATTGTCCCACCTTTGCTAGGAAAAGCAAAGGCTGTTAATGTGGATAAGCCTTTTTTTTTATATTTTCTCTCAGTAATACTTCCCGGTTTTGCAAAGGTTTAAAACCTTTTATAGGAAAAGTTCATCAACTGCAGCTCTGCGTGGCTGAGTTGCTTGTTCTGGTGATACTGAGACAATCCTGGGGACTGGGATGTGCAGCCAAGGGGGTGATGAGGCTCAGGCATCATCCCTCAGGAACCATGAGGTCATTCCAAATGGGCTCTGCCAGGTCCTCAAAGAGAATCTGGTTTAAAAACAACCCAGGACTTGGGAGTACAGGTGGATCTGACACTTTTACCTCACCTGTCCTGGGCACAGGGATGGCTCTGAAGCCTCCAAGCAAGTGCAAGAGGAGTGGAAGCATCAGCACAGCTCAGCCTGGGGTGGGCTCAGTCCAGCAGCATCCTTCCAGGTGGAGGGATGAGGAGTGGGAAAAAGCTGGGAGATGTCCACAGCTTGGGTAATACTGTGGGAGAGTGGAGCCAGGGCTGTGCAAGATGCACCAGAAGCTCTCCCCAAAGACAAAGCTGTTAATTGTTACTTAAGCAATCAAGCTGTTCCAGATTGCCCGGGGCCAAGCAGCCTCGGTGGAAGTTGTCTTCGTGTTGGAGTGAGAAGTGGCAGCATTAGGGCTCCTTTTTGCTGGGAAACTTGCTGGGAGTGTGAGTAAAAGCTGGGGGCTCCCCAGGGCTGATGGTGTGGTCTGCAGAGGTGGAAAACCTTGGAGAGCAACCAGAGAAACCAGCCAAAAATAAGCATGCAGAAGGGAAAAAAAAATCCCTCTTGGTTTGAGCCAAACTTCCTAACAAAACTAGGGGGCAAAACTGGAATGGGTCAGTCCTGCCCTGGTCTCTTTGCTGAGCCAGCAAACCTTTTCCAGCCCCAGAAGAAGGGCATTTCCCTGCCTTGCCACCATCCCAACCCTCCCTCTGCCATGCTGTGTGCAGAGGTTCTGGCCTCCATCCTCTACACAGTCACAGAATCATAGAATTGTGCTACACAATCATAGAATCATTCAGGTTAGAAAAGAGCTGGAAGATCATCCAGTCCAACCTTTAACCTAACTCTACTGACCTAGTTCCACTGCTAAGCCATGTCCCTGAGATGTCTCCAGTTCTCCAGTAGGACAGGATGCACACGCAGAGACAGGGGATGTGCTTGGTGACAAGTGCCAGTTTTCCTAGGAAAAAGGAGAAGCTGGGTTTCACAAACCCTGAAGTGACCTAAAAACACCAATCCTGCTGACTTCCACTCTCAGAGTATTTTTAGATGAGAATTTGCCCCAAATGAGGAGGAGGAGGAGGAGGCTGATGCTGCAGCAGCTCCACTGCAGGGAACAAGGAGACTGCTTCAGATGGAGTTTTACTTGCTGGAGATCTGCCCTGAAGATTTACTCTTGGGTTTAAAAGGCAGCTGTCTGAGGGCCAGACAGGAGGAGAGAGGGTAAAACACATGCCTAAAATCTAGGTATTTCTATACAGGTCTATGCCTTCCTCTCTGATCAGAAATCCAATCCAGTGGTCAGTCCTGCCAAAGGGAAACAAAGTCACTGCTCCTAATCAGGTGCTGCAGCACCAATCTGATCTTCCTTTAGAGCAACTTCTGAAAGACAAAGGAAAACCCACCTGAAGAGGTGAGTTGGGTGATCCACACCATGTCCCTGCACGCTGGAGCCCTCAAAACTTAGCTGGGAAAGGAATAAATGGCAGGGGAGCAGCTGGCAAGGTGGCACGGACCTTCCAGGAGCTGTTAGCCAGGCAAAGATAGGACCTGGGGGGGGGATAAATCCCCCAGAGCATCCTCCAGCCCTGCAGCCCCCTCCCCGCAGCACACACGATGTACGCCTGACCCTCAGCACCCCCTTCCTTCCCCCCCCCCCCCTCCCACTTATAAATCAGAGCAGAATTAATTCAGGCGCCGCGTTTTATTTGATAAACGTCAAAATATGTAAATACCAGGGCTCTCTTCCTCCAGTCGCTAAAACAAATGGAAAACACATTTATTAGCATAGAGATGAGTTTAATCAAATCAGCGGCGAGTACAAATTAGCCACAGGAAACGTAATGAGCTGGGAATTAATTAGCAGCATAATGGTAATAACTTTGCCTGCTGATTACCTTGCGGCCATGGCTCTCCCCCAGGGCTTTCCATGGGTTCTCCAACAGCTGATCTTTTCTGTTGCAGGAGCCCCTGAACTGGAACAGCATGGCCGACAGCTCCTGTGCAACAGACTGGAGGAGGGGAGGGAGAAGGAGAGAGGGAGGAAGGAAAAAAAAAAAAAAAAGCCATGTGAGAGATGAGAGATCCACTGCCTTTACCTTCCCCAGCCACAAGCTTCTTTCTTTACCTATTTACTGCTCTCCTGGTTTGTCCCGCCAGGCTGAGCATCCCCCTGTCCCTGTGTGACTCTGTTGTGATGTTGTCCTTGTGGGGGATGGGTTGGTGACCATCTAGGTCACCTTCACCAACTGAATGATGCCTTGGCCAGGCACAGGGCACAGTCCTGAGCCCCACAGCAGCCACCCTGGCCCTGGGTTTATTTATCAGCATCATGCTGGAAGGGGGTGGTGCTAGATCTGATTCGTCTGAAAATAAACATCCAGGCAGTTTGGGATATGGGCTGGAGTTGCCTTGGGAAGGGCAGGAGTGAGGTGACCCCTGGAGACTCAGCTGGCTTTTTTGAGGAGCTGCTGTTCCATGAGAAAGGGACAATTGGTGCTCCAGGGCCTTTATAAAGTGCTGGGCTTGTAAATTAACTGTTTGACACCAACAGTGATGGAGAACAGTGGGGGGCAGGGGCTGGATGGAGGAAAGGGGCAGTTTCTCTTCTTGATTTATTTGTATTCCTTCTGCAGTGCCTCTTCTCCTAACACCTGAGCAATCCAAAATAACTCGCACACAGCCTTGCAGTGCTGGAGCTAAAAGCACTTCATAAGCCTTAATGAATCAAGCTGTGCAACAGCCCTGTGAGGAATTATTGTTCCCAATGGTGAGGGAAGGTTAAGGGAAAAATGCTCACATTTGGGGGCCTTCATTTAGATGCTCCAGTCCATCCTCATGTCCTTCACCCAGCAGCTTCCCGTTCAAGGGACTGAGTCCAAATTGGAGAAGTTAAAAAAACCCCATAAAGCTAAGTTAAAAAAAAAAAAAAAAAAAGCCAGGCCACGCATCGTGGTGCTTTAGTGGGGATTTGCAGGGAGGATGAAATGAGCATGGAAGTTTGAAATGTCATTTGAAGTTATATTTGGAAATTGTATGGATGCTGAAAAGGGAGAGCACTGCTCCCAGGGCTGCAGTATCTGCAGAGGTTCCTCTCTGCTCTGGACATTGGGCTCCAGCCTGCAGAAATGTTCCATGAAATGGAGGAAAGACAATAAAGTGAAGGCCCAGGGATGACAAGAACATGGGGGTTATTTTTTAGAGATGAGATGGTGTCACTTTGGACTTGTGCACCCCTCCCTAGGCTGTCAGTGGCACCTAATAAATCAGGCTGGTGCCTCCAAGATGTGACATTGACTGCATCTCCCCAGCCCCTCCACACCAGCCTTAACCATGCCCATCACTTGGACCATCTTAGGTTTGGGCAGAGATGTTTGATTGGAGCTGTCAGGAGCTGCTGGACTGAAACAGATGCAAACAAGGAAGCAGTCAGCACTTTAAACAAGATACCAGGTTTGGATGGGAAGGGGCAGAGGTTTTTTTCCTTTACAGGAGACAAAAGAAAAGAAGGATTTGGGCATTTTTAATTTTTTGGCTAACAGGAAGGAATCTGCATTGTAGGGTTTGACTCCAGAAGGCTTCAGAGAAGCAAGGGTCTCTCTCAACCAAAATTAAGGCTCTGTCTTGTCCTTACATATAAAGAAACTTCCCATTCAGCTCTGAGCTTTGAAGCTGAGACTGTTCTGCTGCATAGAGAGCTTAGGAAAATGCACATCTCACTCCAGCTCAGACCTGCTTCCATGCAGAGCCTGAAATCCTTACTTAAAAGTCCCCAGACTTGGCAACAACCAGCAGCCTGCTCCCCATGGGAGGTTTTGGGGAGATGGGAACTTTTGTTTGGTCCTCTTGGAGAAGCAGAACTAAGACCAAGTGACTGTTCCAAACCCACTGTGCAGAGGAGGGTGGGAGAGGGCTCTTTGCACTGATGTTTTCAAGACCTTTCAGGAGGCAGTCCTGGCTTCCCTGAGATTGGCTTGGTTGGGCTCAAGACCTCCTACTTCTTGTTGGGTTTGTACCCATTGTTGAAGGGTATCCAAACCCAGTGGCCACCATGGGCTGTGCAGCAGATTTCAGCTGCTCTCAAATGCCATCTCTGGGATGCTTCTCTGAGCAGATGTCACTCTGCAGAGTCTGAGCAACAAGGGCCTGACCCTCTGATCAAAGTTTTGTGGCTTCAGTCAAAGCTGCTCAGTTTTTTCCTCCTTTTAATGCCTTTTTTTTTTTTAATTTTTAGATTTTTTTTTTCCAAGGGAGCTCGTGCAAGTCAACACAATAGATAAAACCATGAGTTGTAGCTGAAGAGTCCTGTGTTTTATTATCATGGATAAATAATATCTCACCCAGGGGGAAATGGGAGAACACAAGGTCACTCAGCATGCCCAGAGCTGAGCCTGAAGAGGAGGTCTAAGCTGCTGGTTCATACTCCAGCCTCCCGTGCAGCCTATGCTTCATTCTGAAGGCAAAGGGTTTTTATTCTTCAAAGTGCCCTTTTGCTACCTGCAGACAAATAGGTTACTCTAAGATGCATGCCACGAGCTGATTTTTGATTCATGAGAGCCTGAACCAACACTGATCATAAAAGAATCACCAGTGATCATAAAATATGAAAGGTTTTTAAGGAGGACTCTACATCATACTGAGGTCTGCAGCAAGCTTTCTGCTTCGGAGCCAGAGGGGCCAAATCCCATTCTAGTTTATTAATGAAAATGTGGAAGTGAGAGCAGGGAGGGCAGAATTTGCCTCTGTGTGTTCAAGGCTACCTAGTGCCACAGAAGCTTTTAGGAAAATGCACCACATTAAGGATAAACACAAGACAATTTTGTTCTCATGCAATTTTCTTGCCAGTGCTTTTTCTTAAGAATCAGTAGGGCTGTCATATAAAATATGCCTTCGTTTGTTCTAATTTAGATTATGCATATTTGTCCTCAGTGAATGATTGATTAAGTGCTCTGATCTTGACTGCTATGTTAGCAGCAGGGTATCTGTGCAAGAGGATTGGAAACCTCATTGGATAAATGGTAGAGATGAAATCCTAGCTGTTAAAGATCTGTGTTGCTTTCTCACAGCCAAGGCAAATGCTGTCTTCTTTTGCAATAACAAACAGGCTTTGTGATGTGTTCCAGGACAGTGCTGAGCCTGCCTGTGTTTCTTTATGGAGGGGCTTTAAGCTGTCATAATACCATGGCACCAAACTCGGGATGTCACAGAAATCACTGGAAAGTGGGGAGCTCTGAGTTCACTGGATCAGTTGTGATTTACACTGATGGCACCGAAACCAAAATGTGTCTGGCTGACATCTGTGGAGCTGCTCTGATAAAAGCAGCACACAAGCAAAACCAGGGAAAAAGAGAGCTCTGTGCAACTGAGCTCATTCAAGGCATCAAGCATGGTTTAGCAGGACTGCCCAAAATGGAAAACCTCCTTCAGGGGTTGGTTACCCTGTCAATCTCACTTGAACATCACTGAACCTGAGCTGTGTGTGAATAAATTGTTACCCAGAGGAGCTGGGAGAGGTTTCCTTGCTTCTTTCTATAATCTTCTGTCCCCCTGTTTCTTGTGGGGAATTATATCAAGCTATGTTTTGTCATCTCTTCTTTTGTTTGTAATTATGACTGACAATTGACACAACTAAAGCTTCCTGAGAACACTAAGTTTAAAAAAAAAAAAAAATGTATTTTGCTTCTCATTAATACATCTTAATTTCTATCGTTGATCTCTTGCATTGTCTTTGGGGCCCTGTGTTGCTAGGAAGGTGTGGTAAATGAGGACCTTTTTTTTTAAATCACTTTTTTCTAAAGAAAGCATTTTTTCTGAGGCTTTTCTCAGACATTCTTGGAGGTGTAGAAAAAGCTTTCAAGACCATCAGAATAAATGGGTTGTTTACTGTGATACTTGCAGCCTTGGAAAAAGAAAGAAGAAAGAAGAAAGAAAAGAAAATCCTTATACCTGCTGTCCTCCAAAAGGAGACAGATGAGGTTTGAGCTCAAGAGAAAATATTCCAAAATCTGCTTTCTTCTCACAATAAAGCAGAATAAACCAGAAAAAAAGCTAAACAAAAAGGCAGTGAGCCCAGGGGTGGCAGCAGGACTCAGCAGCATCCTTCCTCTCAGGGGAAGGTTCAATGTTTTACCAAAACAAAAAAAACAAAACAAAAAAAAAGGCAGGTAGGTTACAGAAATCCCAAAAGAAGGTGGCATATCCTAGAAAAAAGTCTGTTCTGGTGTCATTTCCCATGAGGAGGGTACCACATTTGCTATTGTCTGTAGGGATTTATTTCCAGACACCAGGGCAAGCAGCAGCGATGGTCCGGGGGGAAGGATCTCAGGTGACTTCTGATGGGATCTCCAGACTTGGCCACTCAACCACAAGCCCTTTCCCGAGGAAAACTGTGGCCTGGAGCCACGTCTGGAAGTGCTGAGCTACGTTAATGATGCTGTGTTATCATCAGGCTGTAATGCTGCCTCCAATGGATGGCACCACTGTGTATGTTCCTGCAGATCAGTTGGTAATTACACTTAGATCCGAAGTAATTACCTTGAGACTTGCACTCTGGTTTAGAAGACAGAAATAACCATGCACTCTCCTGGTCCCACACGTAGCACTTGTGATGTAATTTAATAGCCAGCTGCTAAGATGAAAGGAAAGAGGCATTTCTCCTATATTTATGCCCTTTTAAATTAAACATGGCTGGGTTGGCCTCGGAAAAGCACAGGGGCCGGCGTGATGCCGCTCGGCTTGTTCCCACTCAAACTCTTCCCTTTTCTTTTTTTTTTTTTTTTTTCTTGACAAAACAAAATGCTCTGAAGCCAAATAAATATTTATAAGCCCCTCCTGGTGTGAGATTGCTTTGACAAGACAACTCCAGCAGGTCTTGCGTTGGCTTTATTCTCTGCCCTATTTAGATTTTTGGCAGGGTGAGCCCAGCCCTCGGAAGGTTGGAGGGTGATGGAGAATTCCCTGGGATCTGGGTGGGGAGAGGATGGACCAACCCATCTCTTGTTGAGGTTTTCCAGGTCACATCTGCCACTGAGTTTCCTCTTTAACCTCCAACCACCAAACACCTGGGCAGCTGTAGCACTGCATTAAGCACCTCTTTCTGATGAGGAACTCCAAGGAGAGGCAGACTGAGCCTGGAGCTGCCCAGAAGAGGCACCATCACTGGAGTTCTCTTTCCCAGCTGTCCATTTTTTTTGCTTTTTCTTTCTTATTTTTTTCCCATATAGAATTTACATCTTCTGCATTTCCAAATAAGCCTGTGTTTCTGTAAATAGTCTTCTTCCTCCAGGGTGAGTAGCTTATTTTGGTTAGGAAAAGAAAGAGTCTACTGTGATCTCTTTCTTTTGGCAATGTCTGGGTAATCATTGCTCATAATAATGCCATCCCAGATGTTGAAACATCTCCTGTATTAATTTTACCCAGAAGATAATTTCCCTTAGAAATCATGTGCAAATCCCCTGTTCTAATTTAAGAATTAATTCAGTGCACTAAATCTTAGCACTTCATCCTAGAAATGTTTTGCAGTGTCTGTTAACCCTTTGCAACGACAACAAGAAGACCAAAAGGGAGATTTACAGATTTAACTAAGCCTGTGCTGCCATTCAGAGAGACTTAGACAGGCTGGAGAGTTGGGCAGAGAGAAACATGATGAAATTCAACAAGGGGAAGTGTAGAGTTTTGCATTTGGGGAAGAACAACATGATGTCCCAGTATAGGCTGGGGGCTGACCTGCTGGAGAGCAGTGTAGGTGAAAGAGACCTGAGGGTCCTGGTAGACAAGAAGATGACCATGAGCCAGCAATGTGCCCTTGTGGCCAAGAAGGCCAATGGCATCCTGGGGTGCATTAGAAAGGGTGTGGTTAGTAGGTCAAGAGAGGTTCTCCTCCCCCTCTATTCTGCATTGGTGAGGCCGCACCTGGAGTATTGTGTCCAGTTCTGGGCCCCTCAGTTCAAGAAGGACAGGGAAGTGCTTGAAAGAGTCCAGCACAGAGCTACTAAGATGATGAAGGGAGTGGAACATCTCCCTTATGAGGAAAGGCTGAGGGAGCTGGGTCTCTTTAGTTTGGAGAAAAGGAGACTGAGGGGTGACCTCATCAATGTTTTCAAACATGTAAGGGGTGAGTGTCAGGGAGATGGAGTTAGGCTCTTCTCAGTGGTGACCAGTGATAGGACAAGGGGTAATGGGTGTAAATTGGAGCACAGGAGGTTCAAGTTGAATATCCGGAAAAATGTTTTTCCTGTAAGGGTGACAGAGCCCTGGAACAGGCTGCCCAGGGGGGTCGTGGAGTCTCCTTCACTGGAGACATTCAAAACCCGCTTGGACACGTTCCTATGCGAAGTGCTCTAGGTGGCCCTGCTCTGGCAGGGGGGGTTGGACTAGATGATCTTTTGAGGTCCCTCCCAACCCCAAGGATTCTATGATTCTATGATTCTGTCTCTCTGTTTGAGCTTAGCACCCAATATTTGGATATCAGGATCCCCCTTGACACCTAGAGCCTACCTGCTGGAATGATTTCCTTCTTCTCAGAGAACTGCAAATAGGAATTGATTTGTTGTTACAAATATAGGGGGCAAATAAACCAGGACTCCCACTCCAGTGGTGCCTGGGATTGTCATTCCACCTTTCCCTGGGGCTCTGCCAGGTGCTAGGAATGAAAATATGATGATTCCATTATTCACAAGACTTGAAGGCAAAAGAGGAGCTGAACGTCTCAGCTGAACCCATGTAAGAAATTTATGGGAGAGGTAGGAACATATCATAAGTCTTTTGGGTCCTAAATACATGTCAGCAGTACCTGACCATCCTTCCCTTCCTGGGCTGTCTCATACATACACAAATACACCCCATCTGCTCCTGGGGTGCTGTGTCCCATGCACCTGATGGGCTTTCTTCATGTTCTTCATTTAATTCAGAATGGAAACTGCATCCAGCTCCAGACCGAGCACTTTCCTGCCCTCCCACACTGTGACAATCCCTTAGCCCATGGCAGCCTTTGTACTGCAAGTCTTTGACCATCACTGAAAACAATAAAGAAAATAAAGAGGCCAAATGTAAGAATTTCATCCCAGGGCTGTGAGATCAGAGCACAGCCCAGCACACCTCCTGCCAAGCAGGATGCTTCAAAAGCCATGAATCCTCTGTTTGTCCTGGGCTTCCTCTGCTTTGCTTTTTTTGCCTGATTTCTAGTGGTGTTTGGAACACAAAAGAAGGTCAGGGATCACTATATTTAAGTTTTAAAATCTATATATATACAAAAAGATGCCAGGAATTGGTCTCAGGGATTTTGCAGCTGCACAACTTGCAAATGCACAAACCCACATTTGCAGGATCATGCCACCAACTTGAAAGTGTGCAGTCAGAGGATCACAGGACCCTTTCAGACAGCATTTTTATATGTACCTACAAATGTTTCCTGATTCCTACTGCAACAGCATGAAATTATTATGTCTCAGTGACAGGATCAAGCCAGCTGCCTCATCCAATGTGATGTCATCTTTTGGATTTCACTGCTTTTAGGGCTGGCAGTTCTTGGGGTTTCTCCCTGCTTGGAGGAGAGCACCTCACCCATGCTGCAGAGCAGAGGACAGGCCAAGGACCTTCTCCAAAGAGGATTCATTTGGAATTAGCTTTGAAATTATCCTAAGGTGATAATATGTGCTTAGTGCTGGGAGGTGCCAGCACTTCCACTACCCCCTTGTGAACTCCTGGATGCTGGAGGGGAGGGATGATGAAATCCCAGAAAGGAAACAAAGCAGAAGAGTGAGAAAATCCCATTTTCCTTTCTCAGAGTGACCCACTGTTTCTAGCAGCAGTGGCCCTGAGCCTGGCTTTGAAAGGATGCTGGAGTACAAAATCTGGCTGTGGGTTTAAAAAAGGGTAGAATTCACCTACACAGAAATGCTCAAAGGTGGTAACACACACTAGAAAGTCCAGACATTTGTCCCAACATCAGACTGAATGCTATTCTGGCATAAAATAGGACAAATCCAAAGCAACTTTTCTCCTTTACACAACCAAGAGTTCACAGAGAGCTTCCAAAGTCAGAGAAAAAGGAAAGACCATGATGGATCCATCCCAAAGATATTCTGTTTGATAATCCCCTCACTGGGCACTGTTAGTCAGTCTTGTCTTCTCCTGCTTGGCCTTCATATTTATTCTTTCTCTCTCATTTTACTGCAAGAGGCTGGAAAGATATTGATGTTTTCTTCTGGCCCTTAAGCCCTGAAACTCAGCACACTGGTACCTGCAGGATGGTTCTGCTGGCCCAGCCACACCTGGTTTGTGGGGTGGTTATTTTTCCTCCTGATGAATTCACTTGGGGGAATCTGCTCCTTGAATTCAAAGCTCTCAGGTCAGGATATATGGAAAATGCATTGCCCAGAGTGTGACACACTGTGGGTGCCAGAAATGAGTGTGTGTGGAGATGTGTCCACAGACAGAAGGAGAAACTTGTTCCTTTATCTTCCAGTTGCTGCTGGAATTTCTTCTAAAAGCCTGAGGTTGCAGCAGCAATGGTTATTTGCAGTGAAACATTGGAGCTGCTGCTGTTTGTCACACCTTGAGTCCTACCAAGCTAAAATCACAGCTTTGTGCTAATTTTGATGAGTGGGGTTTTAACTCCCATGCTCTCAGACTCTGACCACTCCCTCCAGTCCCAGACGGGTCTCAGCAAGGAAACTGCTTTCCCATGGGCAGAAATTTAGTTTCTTTCCATTCCTTCTCCCCCCCAACTGGGGTTTGCTTCCACAAGACACCCATAACCAAGCCAGGTCCCTTGGCAGCTCAGTCACCCTCCCTAAAACCACCTTTAAAGAGCAGAGCCCAACACAACTCAGCCCTGCTGTGAGCAGAAAGGTGCCAATTTCTCTGTGTGCTCTCCTCTTTCTTCATTTTGTCCTCTCCAGGCAGCTCTCCTTAGGCTTGACATGAATTCTCTATCTGCATCACTGGACGTTTTATATTTATCTGCCACAGCTTTATTTCTTGCCCCACTGTAGCTCTGCTGTTAATGTGAGGTCCCTATTTTCAGCTGCCGAGGCGGCTGTCATTTAGGTTTTGTCAAGGAAATGACAAAAAGAGCCAGTATCAAAGCTGAAATATTTAGAAAGCCTTCCTGAAAAAAAAACAACAAACCCAAACCTCCAAAAAAACCCAACCTAAAAACTCAGAACTTAAAATATTTTCCTGATGGAAAAGCTAAATGTTGTTTTCCAGCAAATCTCCAGCCCACATTTTCAGCAGAATCTCAGGATCTTGATCCCCAGAAGGGAACAGTTTGTGGTGTTCCTGCTTGTAGCGGGAGGAGCCATTCTTGCTCCTGAAGCTCGACGAGCTGCTGGTCTCTTCCAGGACTCCAGCCACCACACAGCACTTCCAGGGTAGAAGCGTATCAGGAAGAGCCTTTCTTGCTCCAGAGGCTCGACGAGCTGCTGGCCTCTCCATGCCTCACACCAGAGTGAGCTGAGGTGCCTTCTGTGGGTGTGTGTCCCACCTTTATTGGCCCCCTGGTCTTGCTCATGCCCAATAGGGGCCTGTCCTAATCAGGCACAGGTGGACTCACACCCACTCTTTGGCAACTCAAGGCACCTGGTTGACAATGTCTCTCTACACCTGCTCATGTTCTGGGGTTGGTTCTGTGGGTTTTTTTCTCCTGTTTTCAGAGGGAGAGACACATGATTTAGAGTTATTTAGTGATTTGCCACTCGACAAGCAAAGAGACAGCTATTCTTACCCAACCCACTGATCTTTCAGGAAGACTTTACATATAATTTTTGCTTTGCTCTTCTCCTGAGCTGCAGGGTACTATGTTCTCATTCAGGTTGTTCCACATCCAGATCCCAAAGCATCTTGTGAAGCAGAGGACCTGTGTTTCCAGCCACCTTTTGCAGCTCATCTGAGCATGCCAAAGACTTGGTCTCAATAAGAGCTTCCCAGCTGGGCAGGATGTGCGAGGCTGATGTGTGGAGAAGCTCCAAGACACAAGGGGACAGGAGGTCACTGGTGTTCTGGTGGCCTGGGAGAGGTCGTGTTTTCTGCTGGAGCTGGGAGCAGAAGTCCTGTGCAGTTTGCTGGCAGCAGGGAGGGAGAAAATGCCATGGCAGAAAATGATGCCTGCTGTCAAACCAAAGCAAAGTGGAGGCTGAATGACTGCATCTAGATTTGTCTGTACTCCCATGTGTACTGCAAAGCCAGCTGGCAGGCAAAGGGAGGGAGGAAAAACCTTGGGAAGAAGATGGGGCAGAAGTGGCTTCTGGGATCCAGGGGCTGTGTAGGGAGAGGGGCTGTGTCCCTGCCCATCACCAAACATTCCTGGGAAATCCTGTTCCCAGGAGCCAGCTCCCAGCTCAGTGTTTTAGCCTTGGCACAATGGAGCATTTCAGAGAATCAGAGAATTCCTTTTCTCTCTGTTCATTTCCTCTCCCCTCCCCTACCCCAAGAGAAAAAAAGTTGGGTTTGATAACTCTGGTTTGATAACTTCCCTTAACTATCAGCTAAATAAAACATGAGCAGTGATCTGCTGTGCTGACTGATGACTCCCTCTGCTGACCCTGGTTTCTTTTTATTGCTTGGCTCGGGCCAGTTCCTTCAAGTCCTGAATCATCAAGAACAGAGACCTTGAGGTATTTCAGCCAAATCAATCCCTGGCCCATTGACATATTGCTTTACCTAACCAACCATACAACTTCCCTTTTCCCTGATAATTTCTCAATTAATTGCTTTTCAGCTCTCATTCATTACAAGGTCAGCCTGTGAGTGGGCTTGTACATTCCCATTCCTGATAAACTCTCCTGGTCCCCTAATCAGAAACGACTGGGATTTTACTTCCATTAACTTATTCATCATCCAGACATTTTCATCTTAGGGAGCTTGACTTTTGATTGTATCAGTGCTATCTTCAATTATTTAAGAAGACTTAAAATTCCCTTCTTACCTCAAAGGGAAATGCACTCAGAACACTGAAAATTGATCATACTGGGCCAGTATCTTTTGGATGCTGGGGTGTTCAAGCCCGTGTTAAACAACTCAGGCATGGCTTGAGCATAAGATTTTGTGCCTGATGAACATGTGTGTGCATGGGGCTGATTTTATTAAGATGTCAGGTAGAGGGGAATGACAGTGTGCTGATGACTGCTGGCTTACTAATGCTAAATCACGCCTGCAATTCTGTTCCATGATGTCAAACATTGATTCAGTTTCCGTGGGAAGTTATGCAAATGCCAGAGCCCTTCAATGAGATCTGAAACAGAAATTGCTAGCAAAGAAAAAAAAAGTTTGCCCCCCTCCTAGCAAGAAATCTTTGGAGAAAATCTTGCAGCTTGCAGCCCGAGGATGGGGGGGAGGGTGTGGGGGGTGTATTTTGAACATCTCCCCCCAGATAGAAGGTCTCAGAGGAGCCTTCTTGCAGCTTTGGTGTTAGCTGGGAGCCAAATCCTTTGCTTCTGTGGCAGCCCTCTGTCTGAGGCTCTGCTTCATCCAACTGGTCCAGTCCAAACCAGCAGCCCACTGGTGCAACTTCCTCCAGAATGCATCTTTTAGCAGCAGCAGCTGCCTCTGATGCCCAAGGAAATGCTCTCCATCTCAGCTCTGCTCACTGCCCCTCACCAGTCACAGCCAGGAAAAAGCCCCATGAGTCTATAAGCTTCTCCCAGTAGGAAAACTGGTGACAAAACCTAAGAAACTGGCATCAGCTGGGAAATGGTACATTTCTGAGCAGGGTGATTGGACCAAGGAGGATGGATGGAGGTCCTATCTTGCCCTTTGTCCTAGGCTCCATGGAGGATAATGAGATGTCAGTTGGCAAAAACCCAGTTTGAGGTTGGATTCTATCATCTTCTGAGGTCCCTTCCAACCCCCATTCCATGATTCTGTGAAAACCACCTTCCTAGGGTGGTGTTGGAGGACTTTTGTGCATTATCTGAGCGCTTCAGGATGTAAAGAATATCCCCAGAAAGAGGTCAAACTCTATTGACAGACTCTTCAGGAAGAAAAGCTACCTTAATATTGGCAAGACAAGACCTGCTGCATATTAAAAGGAGCCTCTCCTCCCAGGAAATACGTGCTCAGGGCTTGGTTCCCTTTCTGCAGGACTCAGGTGATGGTTTTTAAGGCTTAGGATTTCCTTGCAGACAACAGAGTTGTGGCTTTTTCCTGCAGAGCCCTATGCTCCCACTTTTGAGTGCAAATTTCCAGCCTTCTCTCAAAGCCCACATGAACACTGAGAAAGGCTTAAAAAAAGCTGAAAAGCCCAGAAAACTGTAAAAAAAAAACCTTAGCAGTAGGTAGCTCCTTGTGATGAAGGAAAACGCAAATAGCAACAAGAGTAGAAACTCAGGAGTGTTGTTTTGTTTTCTTTTCACCCCAAACTGCAATAACTCACCCATCCCACTGGAAAAAAACCATTTTCTGTGCCTTTTCTGGCTGCAATGGCACCAAGGCCCTTTCTAAGGTCTCTCTTGCTCCCTGTAAATTATGCACCAGAAGGCATCAACACTTGGAGGACGTGAAGAACTGCAGAGTTCTGTCTCTGCCTGTTGCTAGGATTCCCAGCTTTACCCCACTGCTTCCTGGGGTTTCAGCTCCTATTTTGGCTGTAGGAAAGGAGAAGGTAACCTTGCTGCTTCCAGGCTCTCTGCAGCTCCAGTGCCAACCTTTACAATATTGCTACAGTCTGAGATAAAATCTTAATGCATGATAGTGCCTCGAATCCTACATTCTTCTGAAAAGGTGAGTCCCCAGTAGTAAATGAAATATTAAACATTATTAAATATGAAACAGCTGAACCTGGATTCCATTAAAATGAATCTTTCATAGTTTTCCTATTGTTTTCTTTTTTTTTCCTTTTTTTTTTAAACTTCCTTTCCTCCCCCCACCCCTTTTTTTTTTTTTCCTGGAGAGCTCAGTGATCTTATGAGCATTTATGTGTCCTTTTAATGACAAAAAAAAAATATCACAGATAATTTAAATCCATTCTAATCAGCTTAAGTTTAGCTGGAAAACAAATCAAGGCTGGGAAACTCTCTCCTGGTTGCATCCATCTCACTGAACTCTTCAGCAGCCTAAATCAAAGGCTCACCCAAAGACACTGCTGTAATTCCTCCTGACACATGCCACCTATTCAGGAATCTGGTACCCAGTTGCATCCTCTACTTTCATTTAGAATGGCTTTAATCTTCCACTGCAAGCTTAAAAAAAAAACCAAACAAAAACCCCACCTCTTTTGGAGCTGTTTTTGTGGCTCCTGCAGGTTTTCTGGGATCAAAGTGAGCTGGATGAGTTGGGAGCTGCACACTGGGCACCAACAGGAAGAACTGCAAGGAAATAACTTTCAGTTATATGGAGTTGCCATCAGGTAGCAGATAGCACAGCTATTAATCCTGGTGCTATACTTTGTGGCCATAGCATTTCCACCCCAAAATTCATAAATATTTGTGCATCTGTGCAGGTTGGCTGAGTCTCCAGTGCTAAAACCAACAGGGAGGTGATGAATTCTCATTAGATGCACTTAGGTCCCTGCATTCAGAACTGAAGCCCTTGCTTTTATTCTCCTCTCCTCTGTTTGAACAGGTCTGACAAAAATCTTTTCTTACAAAAGGAAAAGAGGGTTTGGCCTTGCTAAGAGGTTCCCAGAGCCTGGTCCTGTGGGAAAACACCATCCCTGGAAAAAACTGAGTCTGGTGGGAGCTCACATCTCCAGCATTCACCTTAATTCCTAACTTGCTGTGGTCTCCAAAAGATGCAGGAACTGCTTTACCAGTCCACAAACACCCTTTTGGACTGGAGGGCAAGAAATACTGAGGAAGCCAAGCTAAAGTGGCAAAGAAGGTGGAAAGCCATGAATTATTCATGACTTCTGTTCCATTTTGTGCAAAAAGCCTTCTACCTTGCTTTCCATTTCACTTTCCTCAGGTCCCTTCTGAGGCCCAGCACAGCAAATTTAAATGGATTCTGCTCTGCAGGAGCTCCTGCTCCTGACTCTGCTGCTTCCCCTGCACCCAGCTGGGTTTTGCATCCCCATCTCCAGGAGATGGAGCAAAGTGGGATGAAAAAAAAGAAGGCAGTTCTGCAGAACCCAATCTCTTCCCTGCTTCAGGTTTTGTGTGGTTTTTTTGCACCAGTCCACAGGTTTCTAAAACAAATTAAAAAAAGAGCAAATTGCACAAGGTTCTTTGCTCTGTTTAAGTGGTTTTCTTTCCTGGGGAGCTCTGACTTCAGCTGGGGTGGCAAGAAAAACCCGCCAGCCATGGCCTTCCCACAGCCTGACCAGAAGCATAAGCTCTTGGTCTGGTTCTGTAAGGGCTTTTTCTGCCTCTTTCTGGCCTGACACCTTGGGGAGGGTGAGGAAAGAAATCCCAGCTTTATTATTTCTTTATTGGAATGAGCTGCTGTTGGCCAAGCTCATGTTTTCACCATGAAGATTTCAGATTGCCTCAGAGCACCAGAAAACATGTTGGGAAGCACGATGAAGCTGGAGACACAAACATGTCAGAGTAGTGATCCACATGAGAGCAGATAGATGTGACATTTAGTAATCATCTTTCTTGGACAAAATGGAGCATTGCTGTCATTTTAAGTAAATCTCAGTCAAATTTCTGGCCCTTTACCATAGGGGAAGCAGGAGGCAGAAGAGTAAATTTCTCTTTAAAAAAAAATCTAAAAAAATCGACCTTGGGAAAAAAAAATAAAATGTTGCCACAGTTTAAGGTGTAATACTTCATCCTATCTTGCTGCTGATATCAATATGTCACCCCTAATGTTTACTGATGTTCACTTTATAAATGACTTTTCCGAGCTGTCAGAATATCTGTCACCAGCATCTCTTCCCCCTCTTTGCCTCTCATCCCCTTTAATAAAGATTAATATCTTTGAGGTTAAGTAAAAAGATCAGATACTACGTAAATGACACCGTAGGTCTGATATTTAAACAAGATGAACATGTAATTGCTGAGATTATGTGAGCAAATTGGGTGATTCCTACCCTAAATGAACACAGTTGGCTTTTGTGGGGCTCAGTTAATTTAAGTGCACATTTAAATGCAGAAGTTTGGGCTTCTGAAGGTTCACCCACTGAAGAACTGGAGAAGCACAAAGCAAAAATTGGTGAGGTTTGCAGCTCCTCAGCAGCACTAACATGTTGAAAAGACATGCAGAATGAGGGTTCTATAAAAATATGGCACATTAGGTTTCCATATTTATAGACCACCAGTGACTTCTATATTAAACGGTTTCAGTCCATGAGTCCAAACAAGATTTTTCAACCTGTCATTCCCCCAGCTCAGCCTGGGAGATGAAATGCTAAACATGCTCTGTCTGCTTTGTACATCTTCCTTGACAAACACCTGGAGTAATGACTCCAGAATGAAAATAGAGCTGGCAATTTTATGGATGAAGCACAAAACAGTTATTTTAGCTTTGCAGTGCTCAGGGTAGTGAGGAGGCTTTTTGCTTTTAAATCACTTGGAAGATGCAGGGGAATAGATGATGGGCTCCTCACCTCTGCAATGCTCCAAGTGGCTGAAGGAAAGGTTGCCTGACCAAGAACTGCAGGATCAGACCAAAATACAGCATCATAGATACCTATGGACCTCAAACTGCATGATCAGACCACCAGAGCTGTCTGTAGAGGTGAAACTTAGTCTTATTTTCCTGACCACTGCTGTGTATATAGGATGACCTTGTGGTTAAGAGGGGAAGATATGAGGCTCTGAGACTGATTTAGGGTGTCCTGCAGACCTCCCAGCCAGGCTGGATGGAGCAGATGAACATGAAATCCTTTCCAGCACAGCCTCCCCTCTGAGCAGGCACCTTTTGCATCCTTTTCCTCCCTGTCTCTGCAGGCTTGGGACTGGTTTGGGGGCAAATCTCCCACAAAGGCCACTGACAGCAACACACACACAACCTGCCAAGCATTGGAAAGCTGCAAAAAAAAAAAAAATATTAGGTATCCAAAGCTGATTCCTGAAGTGAGGATCACAGATGTCACTTCTTTCCAATGCCCCAACAAAAGTGTTGTGCTCAGAGGAGACTGAAACAGCTTTTGGTTGTATTTTGTAAGAAGGAGGATTTTACACCTGCAATAACCACCCAGTGGTTTTATTCCTAGGAATTAGATGATTTTAAAATAAGAGAAAACAAACCCTGCCTATCAGTGTTTCAGCAACCTTAGCACGGAGAAAACCCCTTTCTAACCATTTCAGGAATATTATAATGTGTCCTCAAATCAACTTAGTTTTCCCTCACACAGATATATATTTGCACTATTTTAGTGTACAGCACTGGTTTGCTTATACATACCAATGTTTCTTTCAACTCTAACTAACTCAGTTCTTCCTGAAGCAGGATCTGAGAGCTGTAAAACCACAAAGAAATTTCACTCTGCAGCAAGCAGAGGTCTGCCTAGCAAAGGCATTATTTTACAAAATGATGGATGTGCATATTTATTTGCTCTGTGACTTCCATGTCAGGTTTGTCAGATCCCCTCAAATTACTAGTTAAACCAAGGTTTTGTGTTTGGTTTTGTTTTTGTTGCTGCCGAAGCCTGCAGGCTCAACATACCTTATAAAAAATCAAGCTGTAATTTATCTGCTCCATAGATCATGTGTAACAATAATCACTCTGGAGTCTGTGCTGGGTTCTGCTGTCTGCCTTTGTCGGAAGAGATGTATGAAGTGAAAAAAAAAAAAAAAAAAAAAAGCTTCTTGGTTTTTCCTGCTCTGTAATAAACCTGAAATATGGAGAGAAGGAAAGATGTATTTAAATTAAACCGTGGAATCCTGACAAAGAAGGAGGACAGAGAAATAGATGCAGAGCCAGACACTTATTCTGCAATGCCACACTGTTATTTCTCTTACCAGATGGACCTCTGCAAGTTGTGTGGACTGCATGGTGCCCACAGACAGAGGTTGAACTACTAAAACAATTTTATCCTGGACTTGGCCTCATCACAGTGGTGCCTGTGTCAGCTTGGGTTTTGCAGGGACAAAAAGCTTGGCCAGGAGAAAAAGGTGTGGACCCCCAGGGGGGTAATATTCACAGGCTCTTTCTGCAATAGCTCAGTGATAGTTCACACTAAATTCACTGCTCAGTGTTAATCTGGGGAAGGACATGATCACACTTTGGAATTCTTGGTAGATATTAGCAAAAAGAAAAAGAATTTTTAAAAAGCTACAATTCCTAGCTGAACACTCTGCATACAAATGGAAAAAAGGGAGAAAAACTCCCTGATGGTTGTTGTAGTTTAGATTTTTTTCCTACACCTCCACCTGTGTGAAGGCAGGAAATAAGATTCAATAATTGAAATATCTTTTATTGCCCTGGGTGGGCAGTTCCTCCCCCAGCTGAATTGCCTTTTCCAAGGCACTGCTCTTCCTCTTTGGTTTGTTGCAATACAAAAAGAACACGTGATTTATCTTGCAGATGTTAGGAAAGCACCTCCCCATCTGGGGATGCAAACTGGGTGCAAGATGTTGTGCAGAGGAGCTTGCCAGGGCCACATGAGTCCTTTGTCACCACATGGGTTAATAAACACTGAAATGCTGCCACCACCCCAAGGATACCAAGCCCTGGGGGAAGATTTCTGGTCCACTGGCCATAGAAATGCAGAACTGCAGCAGGGCCTTAGCATGAGGAACAGAATGGCATTTTTAAATTAATTAATTCTCTGCAATGCTCTGTGTTGGAGAGACTCAGCCTGGTTCTGACTGTGGGAGGGGAACCTCCTCCACTCCCCAACAACAACCTGGGAGAAAACCCATCTTGGAAGGCACTTACCCCCCCCAAAATGAGGTCCATTTAGTTGGCAGCCTTAGCTACAGGGCAAATCTGATTCTGCCTCCAGCTCCCCAAGCTCTCTCTCTTGCCTTTATTTTTTTTTTTTTAATAAAAACTCCACTAAATTGCAGTGGTGGTGTCATTAAGAGATCCAACAGAAGCTTGGAAGAAGAGATTAGCACATAGCAGAGTGACAGGGCTGCTAGGGAGGGGAAAAAATAGACAACATCAGTGCAATGTACCATTAAAAGTATGGAGTGACAGATGCCAGTTGGTCTGTGATGGGGTGATTCAGCTAAATGGTAAACAGAAGGGCCAATTCTGATCTTGCTTATGCCAACATAAACCTTGGGTTGCAGAGGAGCTGCTTCATGTCTCTAGTACCAGAGTGGAGCCCATAAAAGCTGTGACTCAGCCAGATAATCTCTGACAACTGTTAGTGCCGTGGTAAATATGGCAACTTGGCAGGCTGGGAAAGAGACAAAAAAAAAAAAAAAATTTAATTTCCACACTTCCAAACCAAAATGTTTCAGAATTTTTTTTTCCCTTCCTCAAGACAACATTCAAAATCTTGATAGTAATAATAGAGGTGTTTAGGAAATGTCTGTCTAGGTAAAACATGGATGAAATATTTTAATAAAGGCCAAATGAATGAAGTCATTGAGCCAAAAGTCATTCCTTAACTCCAGTCTCTCTGGAGCAGACCTGGTGGACACCTTACCCCCCCAGGAGTGGTGATGGGGTGCATGAGATGGATGGGGAGAGGTTTTCCCAAGGAGATTTTTGCTAAGAAAACCTTTAGTTTTGCCTCAAAGAAAGGATCCCAAAGCAAATATCTGTCACCCTCCTTGTGTGGGCAGTGTAAACACTAAAGCAGGACCTAAAAACTGCAAAAATCTTATTGAAACCAAAGTTAAAACTCTCCCATCCTGCCTGCTGAGCCTTCCTGCTCTCTGCTCTCAGCACTGAGATGTCTGCAGCTCAAAGGGATGGGGTCACCTTGTCCTGCACCCTTGTGCCTGCACCCATTGGCACCAGCTGGCTTGAATTTGGGGCAAGTTACAACCTAATTGGGATGTAGAAGTATGTTATATTACTTTGGTGATTAAAAGAACAAAGTGGGTTTTTAAATAAATTTTTAATATAATTTTTAATATAAATTAAATATATATAAATTCTTTTTAATAAATTTATTTAAAGTTTTTTTTTAGGGTTTTTTTTTAGTTTGTTTTTTTTTCCCCTGGTTCAGCTTTGTGAGGTACTGGGGGTCTTTCCTTCAGCCCACAGAGTGCCTGGATTCACTAGCAAGCTCCTGCAGTATCTGCAGAACTAAAAATAAGCCATTTCTCATGGAAAACGTTGTATTGGACACATTATTTGAGCTGCTCTGCACTGAGCTGTGAAGATCTGAAGTTTGCTTCTGATGCAGAAGTTGGGATGGCCACCTGGAAACACAACCCCCACGGTGGGAAAGGTGGAGGGAAGGGGTTGTCCCAGGAAAAGGGACAGCAAAAGGGGAGCAGAGGCAGCTGTGTTCATCCTGACACAAGGCTTTAGGAGATCTGGGATCACTCAGAGCCATTCTGAGATCAGGGGGAAAGTTTTTGTATGAAGCAGGATGAGTTTCTTACGTGAGCCAAGCCCGAGGTGGCAGCTTGGAGATAAAGTCATGCAGAGGTGTTCACTTCCTAGAAAACCCACCAAAAATTCCACCTGGGTTGTGGAATTGCTTTTTGTGGAGTTGGGAATTCAGATTTGCTTCCTTTTATTAGATTTGAGTTCTGGTGTCATTACAGTGTACACAAGCACATTATTCCCCAGCTACAAAAACAGTTGCAGTGAGATGCTGGAGTTGAAAAGAACAAAACAGGCACCAGTTCAACGTTCTCAGTTAAGATAATTATGTTAATATTAATGGGTATTAATTTCTGTTTATTTTACAAATATTGTATTATGAAACTAGCTTTCAAATTCACACCTCACCAACTGCTTTTCCACCATGATTTGTTTCATTAATTTTATCAGCTGCATTCCTTATTTTTTTTTTTTGCTGACAGACATGAATCTGTGCTCGAGCATCCTAAAAGTCTGTGCAGAGAAACCAAGCTAATAAATGTTGGTGTATAGGCTACCCATTACTGTCAGTTTTTCTGAGTAGTTGGGGCACATAATAAATTCCTGCTTTTTAATTTCTTTTTTTTTTTAATTTTAACAAAGCTTTGAAAAATTTCTGTGCATATTTTCTCACTGCTTTAACACATGTAGGAGCCCTCCACATTCAAATGTCAAATTATGTGTGTTATGGGTTAGGTAAATAAAACCCATGGTATTATTTTTAGAACATCTATAAAAATAACTAACACAGTTTAAAGTCAACTTATTCAGTGCAGAATTCTTTTTTAGCTGAATTCTCAGCTGAATTCTCAGTGTTCCTGAGTTTCTCACTAATAAATATAAAACGCTAAGGGAAAGAGAATGGGAAAATATTCTGAAGAGGAGCCAGCAGTGTGCCCAGGTGGCCAAGAAGGCCAATGGCATCCTGGGCTGGCTCAGGAACAGCGTGGCCAGCAGGTCCAGGGAAGGGATTCTGCCCCTGTGCTCAGCCCTGGGGAGGCCACAGCTTGAGTCCTGTGTCCAGTTCTGGGCCCCTCAGCTCAGGAAGGAGATTGAGGTGCTGGAGCAGGTCCAAAGGAGGCAACTGGGCTGGTGAAGGGATCCAGCACAGATCCTATGAGGAGAGGCTGAGGGAGCTGGGGGTGTTGAGGCTGGAGAAGAGGAGGCTCAGGGGAGACCTCATCACTCTCTCCAACTCCTTGAAAGGAGGTTGGAGCCAGGGGGGGGTTGGGCTCTTTTCCCAGGCAACTCTCAGCAAGACAAGAGGGCAGGGTCTCAAGTTGTGCCAGGGGAGGTTTAGGTTGGAGATTCGAAAGAATTTCTTTCTGGAGAGGGTGCTCAGGCATTGGAATGGGCTGCCCAGGGAAGTAGTGGATTCTCCGTGTCTGGAGATCTTTCCAAAGAGCCTGGATGTGGCACTGAGTGCCATGGGCTGGGAACCACGGGGGGAGTGGATCAAGGGTTGGACTTGATGATCTCTGAGGTCCCTTCCAACCCAGCCAATTCTATGATTCTATGATTCTATGATTCTGCTAAATTGACCTTAAATTCCAAATGCAATGCCATGTGTTTAGTTGGTTAAAAAAAAAATAAATCCATTAATGCTTTCACCTGACTGAAAAAGAGAACAGTGCCCAAACTGCTGCTTAAAATGTTTACTTTAAACTCTCACATTTCACGACCTTCTCTTGGTAAGGCAAGAGCAGAGGGGAGTAGCTGGCACTCAGTTTTGGTTCTGATTGTGATCTGGATTCATTTTTACTGATGTGATTGTTCATTTCTAGGGGATGTTCTGCTCCTGAGTATGGCAATTGTCCCCTAGTCCCCCTTTACCCATCACAGGGGACACGTGGAGCAGCCCCTGGTACCCTCCAGCACAGCCAGCTCTGGATGACTGATACCTGGCACATATATATTTATTTAACACCTGGGTGCCAGCAGGCTTTATATACCGTAGCCAGATGGCTGCATGGAATTTTATACCTCCCAAATCATCAACTCTTCCCCCAAAAAGAGTGTGTGTAAAGCCAAGGCAGGGGGAGAGCTCTGCAGAGCCTTCTCCCAGGTAAGGGCAAGTCCTGGGGGAGGGTTGGAAAAAAGCCCACCCCAGGCAGCACACCAAGCTGCTTTTGCTCCACTAGATGCTGAATTCCTTTGCTTCAAACTGGAGACAGAGCTAAAGTTCTGAACTTGAGACCAAACCTCCTTGTCCTGAGCTGACCCTGGTGTCCAGCAAGCACCTCTGGCTGTTAATCAGAGTGGGAATGCTGAGAAATATTACCCTGAAAAATGGGTGCAGATACTTTTTCTCCTCTCCTCCAAGCCTGATGGGGGGGAAAACTTCTTTCTCTCTCCAGAAGTAACTCACAACCAATGAAGTCAATACAAGAACCAGTTGACTACACCCTGCCTCACCCCTTGGCTTGCTTGAACCAGGTGGTGCTGTTGATGCCAGTTCACCTTCACCTCTTTCCCAAGTGGAGACAGAGATCCCTGCTTTTCATATTCCTTTCCCTGGACCTTGACCAGCTGAATAAACATCAAATATGTCAAGCTGGGTCTAAACTACAGGGAAAAAAAAAAAAAAAAAAGAGCTGCATTTCAACCTTTTCCTCAAGCAGAGTGACAATATAATTCATGTTTATATTCCTGCCTTTGCCACCGTGCTGCTGTTTGACCTTGGGGAAGTCACTTCATCTTTTTGGACCTTCATTTCTCCTCCAGCTTATTCCTTTTGCATTTAGACTAATATGGGGCAACAATAGACAGATATCTACAGGGCAAAATGAGGCTCAAGCTGTGTGTGTTTGCATTGCTTCTGGACAGTGCTTCTACCTCCTGGACTTGAGCTCTCAGGCAGAAGCTCAGGGAGATAATCCCACCACACATATTCCATGCTAAATGTGAAGCAATGTCCTCTTCACATTGCACACATCGTGTCTTTTCAGTCTTCCTTGCATGTTTCAGATGATTTGGAAGCATGTCTTCCCCATCACCCCAATGATCAGAGCAGCCTCTTTGGTGCAAGGCAGCACCGAGCCCAGGGATGCTGCCAGGCAGCAGGCAAAACAAAAAGGCTCAGTCTGTGCTGAGCTGCAATTCAAGTTTGCTCAGATTAGACTTGAAATGCTTCCATTTGAGTGAAGCTCCCATTCTCAGGAAGGTGTCTGGCTGTCTTCAGATCTCACTTCAGGATCCAAACCACTCCAATTTCCCTATAAGAATGTGTTCAAACACTGCTTGACTGCTATTCTTCCCCCTTGCTGCAGAGCTGGGAAGTCATCACGTATGATGAGGATTCATTATAAAGTTGACAATTTGCCCCTTCTCTTCAAAAAAAACCCCAAAAAACCCCAAACCCCACAACTCAGCAGAGCTTCATTCCTTTCAGCCCACACTGACTCTCATCCAAAACCTTCCCTGCTGCTCTTAAGAAACTGAAAATATCTGAACTGCAGGATTAAACCCATCCTCACCCCCTCCAAACAAACAAACAAATAACAAAAGAGGGAAGAAATTATCTCGACAGTAGGGAGATGAATGTAAAGAGCTTATTTATAAAAGTTAATCGTTAGCAGGAAAAAAAAAAAATAATAATCCCAACTGCTCACAGGGCCCTGAAGTCAGAAAGAAAGAAAGGGAGAGATAAAGGGAGAATATGGACATCAGGAAAAGAAAAGAGGCAAGAGCAAGAAATACAAAGTGCCACTGTCAGGAGTATTATTTGTCTGCTGTTTGGGAATGCAGTTGGAGCCCCTGCCAGGCTGGTTGTCTGGATTAGTCAACTTTCCAACCTGCAGGAATTCCCAGAGTGATTCCCTGGATGCCAGCTCACCCTCACACCCCCCCCCATCCCCATCATCCCTCCATGGAACCCAAAACCAGCTGGGCAGGAGGGGACAGACACCAACCCAGCCACCCCTCTTCTCTTCCTGACACCCATCACTGATTCAGACATTTTCTCCCCATTATGACAACTTGCCAAAATAAAAAAAAAAAAAAAGAAGTAAATAATTTTTTTTTTTTTTTTGGGTGTCCCTGGTCTGGAAGGAGTTAAAGTAATTATCTCCTCGGATGTCCACAGCAGCACCACATCCCTGCTGTGCTCTATCAGAGCTGCTGGGGCAGTGTCAGCTCTGCCTTCACCTCGGTGCTGGCAGCTCTGCTCAGTGCCCAACTGCTGGAGTTTGCTAATTTGTGTGTTTTCACTCGAGGCCTGCTGATTCAATCATTTTAAAGATGCCCATTTCTTCCAAGCCAGGGATTTTATGACTCTAAGGATTAGAAGCTGTTATCCCAACAAACCCTGGAGCTCTATATATTCTGATTTTATGGTAAGCTTCACTAATAAACTGTTTAAAACATATGCTAATTGTGTTTATTGTATTCTTTAATTATCATATGTATCATTAAAGATGTACTATCCCGTTTGGATTCCTAATACCTAATGCCCTCCTTTTTTCTTTTTTTCCTCTTTTTTTATTTTTATTTTTTATTTTTTTTTTACCATTGCACAGTACTGCATTACTTAAAAAAAAAGAAAGAAAAGAAAAAAAAAAAAAGAGGAACTAGAGATATATATATTTTAACAAGGAAGCCTACTTTCAATTTTCATTGTTTATTTAGAAGCAGAGCCTTTGAATTTAATTTGAAATCTCTCTCCTGAAGAAAGGCAGGCAGGGGATGACATAACAAAACATGGCATTCTGTCTCTGTGCATTTTATTCCTTAATTTATTTTTTAAACATGCCTCCCCGTCGTCTATTATGCTTAGTTTTCTGTTTTCAGACTGTTCAAAATGATAATTTGTGCAGCCGAGATGGGTTACAAAAGATCAGAATAATTGTCCCCTCATTTTTGTTATAGCTCATTATTCTTATCATCCATACACACACTCACATCCACACTCCAGCACGTGCATAATAAAGAAGTGTATTATGTATATGGCCACACACCCGTGTAGACATATGTATATTCTCACTTATTCCTGTGCCAATTTTTTTTCCCAATTAATTAAGAGTTGTTTTTTCAAAAAATGAGATCCCAGTCAGCTGCATGAGGAATCTGCACTATTTTAAACGCTGATCTTGATCCTGAAGGAGGCTTTATCCTCCCCCTTTAAAACGAGGGTTCCCCTGCATAATAAAATCCTCAGATTTAGCCCTCAATATATTCCTCTCTACTGACCTGCTCCCAGCAGCAGAAATAACATCTCCCAGCCCTCTTGATTTCAATGGCCTTCCCCAAACCTTCTCTTTCCTCTTTTCATTGGATTATTTGCTGTCTTATTTTATTTTTGATTTTTTTCAACCAGGGCAAATGAATTGGCATTAACATGATTTCCCTCCCTGCTTAAAAACAAATCAGAAACAGGAAAAAAAAAAACAAACCAACAACAAAATGGTTTTGACTTTGCAAGTCAAGGCAAAAGGATGAGGGGAGCAAGAGAGGTGCAGTGAGATGGGTCCTTGGTCATCAATATTGCAGATGAGAATAATAAATACGTGCAAAATATGGGCATTTACCAGAGGCTCCTTCCTCCTTTTCCCCTGGGTTCTGCACACACTTGTGCTCCAGCCTAGATCTTTAAGGTTCTTTTTTTTTTCCTCCTTCCCCCATTTGAGGGACATTCTGGGAAAACTATCCCAGCAGAGTTACATTTTGATGAGAAAGGATGAAACTACTGGGCTGCTGCTCTGCTGGCAGAGAGGGGGATGAGCTCTCAGGAATTTATCAATCAGTTTTGGTTTTTTTATTATTTTTGCTGGTGGAGAATGCTTCCTTTAGGTACCAGATGCTAATGTCACATCATGAATGAAACCACTTCTGCAAATTGAATAATGTCATTTGCATTCACTCATTCAAAATAACACTGAAAAAGTGGCAAGGCTGCTCTGTGCTCAAGTTAAAAATCCCATTTTGCCAGGCAAAAGAAAGAGTCTGCTTGGGTACCCAAACCACGAGAAAATAATGGGATCTGGATTCTGATTGAGTTCTTTAATATACAAGTGAAATCTGTGAAGCACTGGGCCAAAAATACTTTAAAAAAACCCCATATAAATGTGGTCTCTAGCTAATGGCAACCAACAGCCTGCAGCATCCTCGTCACATAATGCAGAACTTAACATCGGGGCTGAGGCTTTTTATAGGAGGTTCTGGGTGAATTTGGGAGAAGCTGCCTGAATATGAGTTGTTGTTTTTTCACTTGCTGGCATCCCTGAGAAAGTCACCAATTATTTGCTTTTGCCTTTTTGGAGCTTTAGCCTGGGTGTGGAGGTTGGTTTGCCAGCCCCAGTCACTGGTGTACCCTGAGCTGCAGGGGGAAACAAGGGATTGTCTCATGTTAAAATAAATCTCTTGCATTTAGAGACATCTCAGCAACATGCAGGGCTTTATCCTGCTTCCTGGGAGTTTAATTTTGCAACATGGGGGCTGCTGTGTCTGGGGGGTGGCAGTGCTGGGGGTCCCTTGCCTGTCCCAGCCCAGGGCTGCCCTGTCTCCAGCCCCTGGAAATGATCATTTTCCATTGCCCCTGGAAATATAGTTTTCCACAGCCCCAAAGAAATTAAAGCAGTGCCCTCTCTCCTTATTATATTAATGGATTTTCTGCTACTTTTTAAATCACCCTGTTTTCAAAAGTGAATACATTTGAATGTTAGACTCTAGTACCCAAATATAAATGTCAAGACCTCTGGCATGTAGGAACTAATTTAATCATTTCAGTGAAGCAGTTTCAGTTCAGACAATCACTTTGTTCAAGTGGAAGGGTTATGAAGAGGGTACACAGTCACAGGAGAGAGCTTGCACACAGTTTAGGACCATTTTTTTTATAAAAGGCAAATCAAGAAGAGCGTTTGCTTGGGAGTGGAAGTTCCAAACCCTTGATGGAAACTGTAGTAAGTTGTGTCTCAGGCTCAGAAAAATGAAGCAAACATACTGAATTTCAGTATTTGGGAAAATATGGGGAGGAAAGTGATGGGAATTTTTTTTTTTATGTGTTTTTTTTTCTTCTATCACTGAAGAAAAAAAAGGACAATCTTGTGCAATAGAGGAGGCCTGGTCGGCTCCCTGAGTGGGCGATGCCTCCGGCTGCACAGACAGAAAAAGGGAACATGGGAGCAAGTTTCACATATGGACTGTGGGCCTCTCTCTTCTAAAACTCAGTTGAGATGGAGAAAAGGGCAAAGGCAGTGCAGGCAGTATTTTTTCCCAAGGGATAACAGCTAAACAGGACTGTCAGAAGGAGCTTATCCTCTCTATGGGCCAGCTACCCACAGCAGTCATGTTATTCCACCATAACCCATGTCTTAGGGAGAATTAGGAGAAAGGAAAGTTCTTCCCTGAATTTCTGGGGAGTTTTGAAGCAGCTCCGGGCCACAAATAAAAAATTATTTGGGGTCCTCAAAAGAAGCACAATTCTGTCGACCGAACCCATCCCACAGGGAGGTCTGTTGCCTCCCTGGGTCTCGGATTAGAGATGTTAAAAGGAAACTCCCTAATCTTGTGGGTTCCTCTGATTACTATCCACTGCTGATTTTTCAGGTTGGCAGTGATGAAATTATCTCAGGAAATGTAAGGACAATGAAAAGGGACTTCAGGGCCCTGGGACGGCTAGTTAGGGGATCTGGAGCGCAAGTAGTGTTTGCCTCCATCCCTCCTGTAAGAATGGGTGGGGAGGTATATAGGAAGAGTTTACAGGTCAATGAGTGGCTAAGAGACTGGTGCCAAAGACAGGGTTTTGGTTTTTTTGATCATGGAATGCTGTATGAGACACCTGGCCTGGTGGTGGCAGGTGGGATGCACCTGTCCCAGAGGGGGAAGAGGCTTTTGGGGCAGGACTTAGCAGGGCTCATTGAGAGGGCTTTAAACTAGATGTGAAGGGGGAAGGGGAGAAAACTGGGTCTGTTAGGGACAAACACAAGAATGAACCAGTGTCCGAAGGCAGGTGGTCTAGGGAGGATTTAGTCCCACCAGTGTGCTCTGCTTGTTTCCTGAAATGTCTGTATGCTAATGCACGCAGCATGGGGAATAAGCAAGAAGAGTTAGAGGTCTGTGTACGGGCTAAGGGTTATGATCTGGTAGCGATAACAGAGACATGGTGGGATAGGTCACACGACTGGAATGTGGCCATGGATGGTTATGTGCTTTTTCGGAAAGATAGGGTAGGGAAGCGAGGTGGTGGAGTTGCTCTTTATGTGAGGGAGCAACTAGAATGTGCTGAGTTTTGTGCAGGGGCTGATGAAGGGCAAGTTGAAAGTTTGTGGGTAAGAATTAAGGGGCAGGCTGGTGTGGGTGATACAGTTGTGGGGGTCTACTACAGACCTCCTGATCAAGGCGAGAAAGTTGATGAGGCCTTCTACAGGCAGCTGAAAGTAGCCTCACAACTTCAATCCCTAGTCCTCATGGGTGATTTTAACTACCCTGATATCTGCTGGTTGACTCACACAGCCAGCCTTTCACAGTCTAAGAGGTTCCTCCAGTGCATTGACGATAACTTCTTAATGCAAATGGTGGACAAGCCGACTAGAAGAGGAGCGCTGCTGGATCTTGTACTAACCAACAAGGAGGGCCTTGTTGAAGCAGTGGTGGTCAATGGCAGCCTTGGCTGCAGTGATCATGAGATGGTTGAGTTCAGGATCCTGTGTGGAAGGACCAGAATGCCCAGTAGGACCAGAACCCTGGACTTCCGCAGGGCAAACTTTGGCCTCCTCAATCAACTGTTAAGAGAAATCCCATGGGACAGGGTGTTAGAAGATAAAGGGGCTCAAGATAGCTGGTCAATATTCAAAGACCACTATCTGCAAGCACAGGATCAGAGCATCCCTATGGTTAGGAAATCCAGTAAGGGAGCTAGGAGGCCTGCATGGTTAAAAAAGGAACTGCTGGGAAAACTTAAGTGGAAAAGGAAAATCTACAGATCATGGAAGGGGGGGCTGGTCACTTGGGAGGAATACAGGACTGTCGTCAGAGGATGTAGGGAGGCAATTCGGAAAGCTAAGGCCTCCTTGGAACTTAACCTTGCAAGTCAGGTTAAGGATAATAGAAAGGGCTTTTTCAAATACATAGCTAGTAAAACTAACACTAGAGGCAATATTGGCCCACTAAGGGATGAGATGGGAGCCCTGGTGACAGAGGATATAAAGAAGGCAGAGGTGCTGAACACCTTCTTTGCCTCTGTCTTTACTCCTGCAGGGTTTCCGCATGAGCCCCAGATTCATTTAGCCCCAGAAGTAGTCGAGATAGATGAGGAGCTTGACATAGTAGATGAGGATTGGGTTAGGGATCAGCTGAGTAATCTGGACATCCATAAGTCGATGGGTCCAGATGGAATGCATCCAAGGGTGCTGAGGGAACTGGTGGAGGTCATTGCTAGGCCACTCTCCATCATCTTCAGTAAGTCATGGGTAACAGGAGAGGTGCCTGAGGACTGGAGGATAGCAAATGTCACTCCAGTCTACAAAAAGGGCAAAAAGGAGGACCCGGGTAACTATAGACCGGTCAGCCTCACCTCCATCCCTGGAAAGGTGATGGAACAACTTGTTCTTGTCGCTATCTCCAGGCATATCAAGGACATGGGGGTCATCAAGAGCAGTCAGCATGGTTTTATCAAGGGTAAATCATGTTTGACTAACCTCATAGCCTTCTATGAGGAAATTACTAGGTGGATAGATGATGGAAGAGCGGTAGATGTGGTTTATCTTGATTTCAGTAAAGCATTTGACACCGTCTCTCACAGCATCCTTGTAGATAAGTTGACCAAGTGTGGGTTTGGTGATCAGGTAGTGAGGTGGATCAGGAACTGGTTGAAAGGAAGGAGTCAGAGAGTTGTAGTCAATGGGGCAGAATCTGGTTGGAGGTGTGTGACTAGTGGAGTCCCTCAGGGGTCGGTACTGGGACCAGTGTTGTTCAATATCTTCATCAACGACTTGGATGAGGGTATAGAGTGTACCCTCAGCAAGTTTGCTGATGACACTAAGCTGGGAGGAGTGGCTGACACACCGGAAGGCCGTGCGGCCATTCAGAGAGACTTAGACAGGCTAGAGAGTTGGGCAGAGAGAAACATGATGAAGTTCAACAAGGGGAAGTGTAGAGTTTTGCATTTGGGGAAGAACAACACGATGTCCCAGTATAGGTTGGGGGCTGACCTGCTGGAGAGCAGTGTAGGTGAAAGAGACCTGGGGGTCCTGGTAGACAAGAGGATGACCATGAGCCAGCAATGTGCCCTTGTGGCCAAGAAGGCCAATGGCATCCTGGGGTGCATTAGGAAGGGTGTGGTTAGTAGGTCAAGAGAGGTTCTACTCCCCCTCTATTCTGCATTGGTGAGGCCACACCTGGAGTATTGTGTCCAGTTCTGGGCCCCTCAGTTCAAGAAGGACAGGGAAGTGCTTGAAAGAGTCCAGCGCAGAGCTACGAAGATGATTAAGGGAGTGGAACATCTCCCTTATGAGGAAAGGCTGAGGGAGCTGGGTCTCTTTAGTTTGGAGAAAAGGAGACTGAGGGGTGACCTCATCAATGTTTTCAAACATGTAAGGGGTGAGTGTCAGGGAGATGGAGTTAGGCTCTTCTCAGTGATTACCAGTGATAGGACAAGGGGTAATGGGTGTAAATTGGAGCATAGGAGGTTCAAGTTGAATATTCGAAAAAATTTTTTTACTGTAAGGGTGACAGAGCCCTGGAACAGGCTGCCCAGGGAGGTTGTGGAGTCTCCTTCACTGGAGACATTCAAAACCCGCTTGGACACGTTCCTGCGCGATGTACTCTAGGTGGCCCTGCTCTGGCAGGGGGGGTTGGACTAGATGATCTTTCGAGGTCCCTTCCAACCCCTAGGATTCTATGATTCTATGATTCTATGATCATATGGAAAAGACCAAGTAATATCCCAGCTCATTTCTGGCTCATTTCTGGAGGATCAGAGAGGCTTCTGGTGAACTAGAATCATTGGAGAAAGATGAGAAAGAACAAGAGAAAGGGTGGATGAGAGCCTGAGGGCTGGGCATTTGGAATGGGATCATGGAGCTGACTGCAGGGGTGGCTGGGGACAGCAGATTTAATAAATGAAAGATGAACATTGGTCCATGTGTGTGATGGGTATTTGACAGTATCCTTGCCCTGAATGTGCCACCACCTCTCAAACCACAGCCTGATCCTGTTCCCAATGAGGTTGCTGGGAATAAACAGGGATTTGGCACTGATTGTCACAAAATTTCAAACTTTCAGCCCTAATTCTGTCCCACAACTGAGGGGATTAAAAAGTTAGAACTAAAAGAATTTTGCTCCTGTTTCAAATGCCCCCAAACCAAATGAACTGAAAGAATAACCAGAAGTGCAAAACATTTTGGAGAGCTTTGGGGAAAGAGGCTTCATTTGGTGGATTACTTGGTACAATTAGATGTGGTGTAGATGATCTCAATTTATATTAATAGCTCTAACATTTTGTAAGTGTTAGTATGAAAACTGCCCAGGCTGGGTAATGAAAACATGCCCAAGTGAGCTTTGTAAAACGATCAAAAATCAATCCCAAGTGTCAAGCTGAACATATCAATGAGACAGTTTGCAGTCAGAGGGTTTTCTCATGAAGTGCTGTCAACAGGCAAGGCTACACTTGTCTGATCCCTCCAGCTCTGCTAAATGGAAAGATTTCACTTATTTATAGAACCCAATAAAAGAGAAAAAAAAATAAAAGGAAAAAAAAAAACCACAACACACACACCCACCCCCCCCAAAAAAAAAAAAAAAAAAAAAAAAATCAACAGGAAAATGTAAACCACCGTAATTCATCTCAAGTATCCTGAAGGACAATTAGTAACAAAGGCAAGCAGTGGTAAGCTTGGTCTTTGGTGTGGTTTGGGGCTGTAATTATTGAGCCATCCTGCTGAATAGCACAATCAGTGCCTGACGGCTGCGAGGCTTCGGCTCTGGTGTAAATGAAACGTCAAGGCTGGGGGAGAAGGGACCCTCTGTGTTTACCCGCCCCCTGATTAGCTTTTAGGCAACAACGAGCTTGCAATCGACAGAAGACGTTTGAATGGTGTTGTGGGGATGTCTCTTAATAGGAGGTTTGGATGATAGGGAGGGAGGAGGATGAATTTCCCACCCCCCAGCAATCCAGCCCCCGGGATCTTCCCAGCCAGAGTGGGGTCCTTGGTGATGTCCTGGAAGTGAGCACCAGGGATCAAAGCCAGGGGACTTCATGACTGGCTGGGCAGGTGACAAGTTTTTGCACCTGACTACACATTTTCTACCCTCAGGTCCTCCCAGTGTCCCCCTCTGCTCCCTCAAGCATGGCTCTTCCTGATTTGTAACTTCAGGGTTTGTCCCTCTCCCTCTTCCATCATATTTTTACCTTTCCCCCTCATCTTTCTCAATAATAATAATAATAATAAAACTCCCCTGCAGCAGCAAGCTGAAGCTTTTCAGCCTTCTCTTTAGAGCCTAACTTCTCACGGACACATCTCTATTCTTATCATCTCTTACTTCCTTCTTTCACAGCAGAAATATTTATCCAACTGTTCTTCAAACCTGCCAGCAGCTTCACATCTCCCTTCCATTTTCCCAGCAGAATCATATTGCAAAACCATCCCTTCCTCCCAGCACCAATAGCCCTGAATATTCAAGCTGAAGGCAAGGATGTTCTGGGAGAGTTTCCTGAGTTCATGTCCCAGATGAGGCACCAGATTTTTGTTGTTATTCAGAGGTATTTGCTCATCCTAATTTCTCACCTTTTACAAACATTCCAGACTTGAAATTCCAACCCCTTGGCCTGGTTCCAGCTGCAGACCTGAAGAGCAAATCCACACTGCCACAGAAGCACCACAATTTACTTTTTGCTTCTTCAAACAACCATGACACTCATCCCTCCAGGAGAGGAGCAGCCTCAAGGTCAATAAACACCTGTAGAACACAACTTACTTTGTGCTTATTTTTACTGTAAAGGTGTCAAACCACCCCAGCAAAGGAAGCAACCCTGATGCTGCTGAGCCTGGAGAAACGAAGCAACCCCAGGAGTACCTGAACCCTTGGGGAATGCATTTATTTTGTCACTCACACTTCAAACACACTTTTGCAGCCAACCTGTTCAGCATTAAAAACCCCATTACAAGACCACGCATCTCCTACCCACATCCTACCACCACCCTAGCTGGTATGTGAGATGTCCAACTCCTGCCCCTCAGCTCTGAGGAAGGGTTTAGTGCTGTATTTATTTCTTTCAGCCCCAGGAACTGCTCAGCCACTAAGCAAAGCAAAGCAAAACTGGTCTCTTAGCTGCTGGGGGCAGGCTCCATGCCCTCCCTCTAAATCCCCACAACCCACCTAATGGAAGGCAAACTCTGCAGATGTAATTGATTAGTAACTATCACCTAATTACAGGGTAATCACATGATTATTTTTGCTTTGCAAACTGGATGGTTGTCATGAGATTGAATAATTGTGTGGGGCAATTTTACAGGCAGGCACAGTGATGCTGAGGGAAACCTGATCATCTAAAGGCTCTATACAGCAGGTAGGCTTCTTTTATTCCTATCTCTGCATAAATCCAGCATGCTCACCACTGCACCACGGGCTTCTAAAAGAGTGTCTGCACCCTATTCTCTAAAGTAGAACCAAAAGAGAAGCAATTTCTCTACCAACATTAATAAAATTAAAAACAATCCCAAAAAGCTTCAGCAAGGCAGCGTCTCTGCAGCTCTGCCAGCCCAAAGGGCAAACGTGATGCTTCTTCCCTGTGTAAGGAGGAGAATTTGGGCTTCTCCTCTGCCCAGAAGGAGAAGGAGGCAGAGAAGTAGAGGCCTGGACACACAGCAGGAGCAGTTAACCCAGGAACTTGTTTGCCTGCAGCCCACGTAGCAGCCGCAGCGACGCGGTTGCACCTGCGATCGAGCGCTGGCGTTTCGCTCCCCTCCCAAAGCCCCATCACAAAAACCTAGATGGGGGGGTGGGGTGGGAGTGTGTGTGTGGAATTACTTCTCCCTTCACAGCTTATTAAAATTTTTGGTGTTGGCAGGAGAGTCAATCAAAGCCCGGCAATGCAACCCAAATATTTTCACAGATGGATTGAACATTGTACCAGTAAGCAATTTGAAGGAATGATTTTCCCTGTTGGCAGTTTGATTGGAAAGGCACTTTAGCTGCTGAATGTCTCTTTCCTAGAGGAGACAATTAAACATTTCAAGCCATTTTCAATGCCACTGATTCAGATTAATCAAATATTGAAGGGATGGGGTTAAAGCTGGAAGATAGCATATTCTCTTTGGGCTCTCATACACGTGGGATAAATGCTGCCCCAGAGGAGGCTGCATTTCCTGATGGAAATACTGGTGCTTCCCTTGCCAGGGGATTCTTAAGCTTCCTAAAGCTTCCTGCTTCCCACAATTCCTGCAGAAAGCACTGGAACTACTAAAATAGGGCTGATTTGTGGAAAAAACCCCACACTTCAGTGATTTAGAAAAAATAATATAAGGAACCACCATACGTCTGAATTGAAAAAAAAAGTATTAATTGGCAGATACATTTCTAGAGAAGCCAGCAGAACGTTCATGGGAATATTTTTAGGTTTTATCTAGGAAAAGTTAGTACAAGAAGCAAATGCCATGAGCACATTCATGAATGTACAGGAGGATGGTTCAGATCCACAGCTGATGTCAAGAAGCCTCCATCATTTTTTGCAATGGAGCTACAGGGATGTAAATCCCAGCTGAGGCTTCATCTCTGTCTATGGAAATACTGTGGGAAGGAAGGAAGGAAGGAAGGAAGGAAGGAAGGAAGGAAGGAAGGAAGGAAGGAAGGAAGGAAGGAAGGAAGGAAGGAAGGAAGGAAGGAAGGAAGGAAGGAAGGAAGGAAGGAAGGAAGGAAGGAAGGAAGGAAGGAAGGAAGGAAGGAAGGAAGGAAGGAAGGAAGGAAGGAAGGAAGGAAGGAAGGAAGGAAGGAAGGAAGGAAGGAAGGAAGGAAGGAAGGAAGGAAGGAAGGAAGGAAGGAAGGAAGGAAGGAAGGAAGGAAGGAAGGAAGGAAGGAAGGAAGGAAGGAAGGAAGGAAGGAAGGAAGGAAGGAAGGAAGGAAGGAAGGAAGGAAGGAAGGAAGGAAGGAAGGTCACTCTGCTATCAGAGGGCTTGGGTACAAGAAAACCAATTTGGGCTCTGCTCTTGTCATGTCCTCTGAAGCTGACATCAGAGGCTCAGCCCAAGGCCCCAAATGAACTAAAAAACGTTTCTGTGCAGGAAAAAAAAACCCTCTTGGAACGAGTTACTCTGGTTTTCCATGGAGCCATACATGCTCACAGCCTGAATTAAAAATAAAACCAAGGAAACCCCCAGTTCTTTGTTAGCAGAAATATTTTTGCTCCCAGAAGATGATTTATTTCTAATGCTGCATCTGAAAATAATTTTGAGTGAAACCAAAACCTCAGCCCCAGTTTGAATGTGGAAGAACAGAGACATTTCTTAATCATTTTATCATGCCCCCTGCTACCCCCACACCACATATTTATTTCAGTGTGCACCAGCTAAGATTTCTTTAGTTGCCAGGTGTAGATTTTTTGAACTGGGAAATATCTGTATCATGAAAATTCTTTTCTAAAATATATCTGGATTCAAAAATCTCAGTGGTAAAACTAAGAAAGTGCTTTAGAATTAGAAAGGAAAGGTTGAAAACTGTGAGGGGGGAAAAAAAAAAAAAGAAAAAAAGAGAGGAAATATCAGGGTCACCTGGTTACAGTCAGACAAAAGCCACATTTCAAAAAATGTACCCTGTAATTTAGTCAAAATGGAAAGGATGGGAAAAAGGTCAATATTGTTTTAAATGAGACTAACAGCTTCCTTTATGTAATGGGTGAACTCCTGTGTGTTTCCGGATGATTGGCAATTTAGCTGCTCGGGGAAAAAAAAAAAGGTTAAACTTATCAGCACACAAAAGTGCCAGCAATTTATTTCTGTCACTTTCCTACAAATTAACCTATTCTAAGACATTCTGAACCTCATCAGCAAGCCCAGGTGTGGTTGGCAATGAGGGTCACCACCGAGTCCATCTGCACAGGGAGGGAGGAGGTGACAGCCCTGGGATGCTGCAGGCAGATTTTGGGGTGGCAGAAAAGTCTGGTGAGGGGAGAAATTCTCTTTACAAAGAGGCAAAGGAATACTCAATGCTTCCCCAGATGAGGAAGGTTTGGTCAGACTGTCTAATAATGTGGATGCTGAGGTCTATCTGCAAGCCAGGAGGTGTAAGGGGTGGTTGCTCCAGGGGACTGAGCTCATTTTGCTCTGCTGCATCAAAAAATATTGCAGGCTTTGGACTGTGCACTGCACAACCCTCAGCTTTCAAGCCCTGAGGTCTGCACAAAGAATGAGGACAAGCAGAGAAAAGCATTTTTGCTCACCCTGTCCTCTCACACACCTTTGCTTGGGAACCTTGTCATCTCCATGCACGTCTCTGGGTTTCTTAGGCTGTCATCCCAGGGACAGCAGAGGGAAAACATCCTCTTCTGCAGCCACAGCATCTCTCTTCTCTGCTGTCTGTGTTCAATGAATATTTACAGCCTCATGGACAAACACAAGGTTGGGGTCCCACCAGCAGTGACCACCTGAAGCAGGGAGGTGGTCCTTCAACACGTGAAGTTTCCCTATCACCTTATTTTTTTTACTGATCAGCTCCCATCAATTTTTTCCCATGAGCTTGGCTTGGCTTTAAGGTGCTTCCTTCCCCAGTGGGGTGTTTGGGAGGAGGGATGAAGTGGGACAGAGGGGGGATGGTTGGAAACGGCTCCTGGCATCATGGATGCATGGAGATGGGTTGGGAAAGCTGGAGAAATGGTACAGATGGAGCCAGGGAAGGGGATGAGAGGGAGGGAAGACTTGAACCCATCTCCAGGAGTCCCTACAAGGCACAAATCCCCATGGGGGGGAAGGAAAAACCCAGAGCAGAAAATAACATTTTTTTTCCTGTCAGCTTCTATGAGAGACACCACTGAAGTGAGCCCTTTAACATTAACATTTTCAGACACCAGTTGGTCGTTCCTTCCCATGCTAATTACAGCCTTTCTGAAAGACCAGGGCAGAGCTTTCTGTCACCCCACGTGTCCCAGGGCTGGGCAGGGTTCTCTCACCCAGCACTCTACAATTTCAACAGAAAACAGCATAATTAATTTAAACATAATAGCTACAATTTTCAAGAGCTGAAAGGCTGCTGGATTGAGGTTCCTCTACCATTTGTGACCAGAACTTTCCAGGGTCTGGATGCTGAGAAGTGGGACAGGACCAATCCATATGGTGAGGTGTTCAGCTCTCAGAAAATAGGTAATTTTTACCTGGTGCCACCTCTTGAGGGGAGTGTTAATGGCTTTGGTCTATATCAGTCTTAGAGCTGATAATGCTTTTAACTGAAAAAGTGCTTTTTTCTTTAAAAGACACCCTGGAGATAAAGCAGCATTTGGATTTGGATATTATTTTTGTTGGTTTTAAATACAAGGATGCTTGATGGGCTGCTCTAGACCATATCAAAGCTCTTGAGGATTCTTCCTGATACATCTGCAGGTCACTCTGACAGTGAGTTAATCAGCAAAAGATGCTTGACACAGGGATATTTTGATCTTTTAGATTAGAATTAACATTTATGGCCCTTTTTTCCTTCTCTGGCCATTTAAAGCATTACCATCAATGGGTCTCCTTCATACCTGGATTACTCTGCCACTGAACACTGCCTGATAGCAAAATGCTGACCTCAAATTAACAGCAAAGATCCCTGTCAAACTTACAGGAGTATGATTTCCATTCAGACCATTCAAGTATTTCCACTACTTCTGCTTCCTCTTCATATCCTGAAAACCTGTTTGCACCTTCCTTGTCCACCACCACTTCTGCCATCACCTCCTGTGGCACAACATCTGTTCTTGTGAGTGCTCCTACAGATGATCAAGAAAAACCAACTGAAAATCTGAGCTATCTGCAAGCAGCAGGAGGGGAACCTTTAAAATTTATCTTTTAGTTCTAATTAATAGAGCTTGATTATCTTTTTATAAAAGAGACAGTCGTAATAAGACTAAAATAAAATAAAATAAGAATAAAATAAGAATGGGCTGTAGATTTCCAGTAAAGCTTTCAGGATCAGGTCAAGTGCCTGGGATAGGGAGCTAGAAAAAAACATCTTAGGAAGAGAATTGGGAAGGCTGAATTCTCACTTGCTTTCTTTTCTTTTTCCCCCTCTGCTATGACACAGTCAGGTGGCAGCTCGGTTAGCAAAACATTATCTTCCAGAGGCCTTTAATAACAGCCTTCAGTGATCCTAAAAATGCTAAGATGGCCACTTTTGCAGCCGAGGGTATTTGAATCAGGAGCTTTTCATATTGCAGTTGAGGCATAAATAGGCATTGTAGCTGCTGAAATTATTGTGATCAACTTATGTATTCACCAAGTGGTGTCACTACCACCGTTTCTCACCATGGCAGTGGTGGAGGAGCTAAGACTTGAGGAACTTGACAGGATAATTAAGTATGAAAGCAGACTGGATTTAGCAGGACCCCAGTGAGTCAACAATCCTGATTGTTTCATCATCTCAGCTTTGTGCTGTTCATATCTTATCAGATTAGATAACAATCTGCTATAGCTATGAGTTGAATTACCATGTTGAACCGCACAGTTAGACCACATGAAAAACATCAATACACATTTAAATAATCCCATTTTCGAACTCAGATAAGAAATGGCCAACCTCTCCAAATCAAAGGCATATCCTCGGGCTAAAATAAAGAGTGGTCTGATTACCTATTCACTTCTATCAAAGTGCAACAATCAAATGCTATTGCCAACAGAACACGGAGCCTCTTGGAGCAGAGCAGGGACACAACTGCCTCGTGACAGCAAATTTCAGACCTAAAATTCATGCACAGAGACTTTCAAAGGTGAGGAAAGGATTCAGCTGGCCAGCTCCCACAGAAATGAAAGCTGCCAGTGTCCCAGAGCCTCCTCCTCCATCTTCTTGCAGTAAACACAGGGTTTTGCCATTCTCAGCCTTTGGTTCACAAGCTTGAGGGGTCCCCAGGCAGCAGGTCCCCCCTTTTCTAACCTCTCCATTATTCTCACCTTTCCTTATTCTCACTCTCAAATATTTAAAACACAAAGCTCCATCCCTTTGATCTCAGATTTCCTATGTTCAGTGAGGTGGTGGCACACGTAATGTCTCCTCTTTAACAGGGATGGAGGACTTGAAGGGCCTCACTGTTCCATAAGATTCAGCTGGGAAATGCACTAATGGAAATAAAATTATTTCTGATTTGTCCTGAGTTGAGAGGAGAATTAATCCTGGAGAATTTGAGATGAATGTGTGGTCTTCTTAATTACAATCACAATTTCTACCACCCTGCCAGGTCCTGATACTGCATGAAAACCAGGTGAGATCCTGCAATAAGACCCCTAGTATTGAGAATTAATATCCAACTAAATAAAAATTAAATCAGAATCAATTTTCTTTACGTACCACCAGTCCTTCCCTTCCTTCTCTTTTGCCCACCCCTTGAACATTATTCTCTTATTTTTTCTGCAGTTATTTTCAAACCAACCATGAGCTGTCAGTCTCCAGCCAGCAACCCAAGGATCCCATGGATGCTCCAGGATCCACCAGAATGCTCCCAGGAGCAAGAAGAGCCCACCCAGGGACACGTGTGACCCCCCAGAGCAGGGATCCATGGTCTTTAATCCAAGATACCTGGAAATACCTGAGTAACAATCTCAAACCTGAGCCCTTCTCTTCCCAGCCCCAAAGCTGGTGCTTGATGTGGGACATGGCCAAAGAGATGAGCTGATTTCCAGCTGTGGCATCAAAAACCTCCTATGACACTGCCAAGGATCCCATGGATGCTCCAGGATCCCCCAGTGTGCTCCCAGAAGCAAGGAGAGCCCACCCAGGGACACGTGTGACCCCCCAGAGCAGGGATCCATGGTCTTTAATTCAAGATACCTGGAAATACCTGAGTAACAATCTCAAACCTGAGCCCCTCTCTTCCCAGCCCCAAAGCTGGTGCTTGATGTGGGACATGGCCAAAGGGATGAGCTGATTGCCAGCTGTGGCACCCAAACCTGCTGTGACATTGCCAAGGATCCCATGGATGCTCCAGGATCCACCAGAATGCTCCCAGGAGCAAGGAGAGCCCACCCAGGGACATGTGTGACCCCCCAGAGCAGGGATCCATGGTCTTTAATCCAAGATACCTGGAAATGCCTGAGTAACAATCTCAAACCTGAGCCTTTCGCTTCCCAGCCCCAAAGCTGGTGCTTGATGTGGGACATGGCCAAAGGGATGAGCTGATTTCCAGCTGTGGCACCCAAACCTCCTGTGACATTGCCAGGGTGAAGGAAATGGCACGTTCTGAAGCAGGGGGGAGGCTTTGGCATTTTATTTTTCATCATGGGAAGAGCTGAGGGAGGAGAGGGGCATTATCTATTTGGTTTTTTTCCACACATTTGGCCATTTTTTTTTTTTTTTCAAAGTTTCCTTTGCTGAAAATGCTTTTTGATCACGACATTCAGAGAGCACAGAGTGAAGGAACATATATAAGAATATATTTCCCATAAGCTTTTAGGTTTCAGTAAAACAGCCCATTGCATTTTATATATTTTTCTAAAGCAGACACCTCTCAGCTGGGTTTGCTGGGCAGCCCTTTGCCTGCAGATTAGGTCTCACAGCAGAGAATATCTGCAAACTTCCAGAATAAATGGAAGCTGCTTTGGCAATGTGCATCATCCTCATGCTGAAATGACCAGTCAGGATGGTAATAAATATGGGCTGTGGATTTTCTGGGCACCCGTGTTGAAATAAAGCTTGGTGTAGACTTATAGGAAAGGAAAGTGTCAGAGTGAAAATATCTCTGGTGTGCTGATCCTGGAAGATGTGTGAATAAACCATAACTTGATCTGTTAAACTGTTATTTGTTCATGGCTTATATACCCTTCAGGACATGGTTCATCTGACCAGAAATGGTCAGAGAACATTTTTCCTCAAGGGGCACAGTGTAAGCTTTGAGAATAATTGATTTTTTGAGTGGTAGCCAAATTGCAGGGATGTGTGCATGGGAGCTTCACTTTGGGGCAGCCTGAAACCTCTGATTCCTGAACCTTCCTTTACAAAAAAAAAAATAAAAAAAAAAATAAATGCAGCCAGAGCTAAAAGGAAGACATGGTTTTGAAATTTTGGTAGTATGTAAGTTAGGAAGTTTCTATAAAAAAGCATATTTTAGTGGTTTCACCTTTTGCAGCTGCAATGCTTTAGGAATTCAACCTATATTTAGTGATCAGTTTTTATTAATGTTGATTTTTAGCTACTAAACCATCCATCCAGCACCTTCTCTGGGACAATCAGTTGTGATGGTGATTGGAGAAATCCCAGATCTGAAAGTTGCTACTGGGGGCAGTGACATTTTGAACCTGCTGGCTTTATAAGCACAGAGGGAAAGAATTCAGCTCCTGGCTCCATGGAATTCAGGTTTTCCCTGTGATGCTTCCAGAGGACACACCTGGGGCTCTGCTCATCACCACCTGACCTCCCAGCCCTTCATTCTCCTCTCTTTTATGGGTGTCAGCACCAAAACCCAACGTTTCCCCTCCCATTTCCCTACTGCCCTCCCATGACACAAGTTCAATGCCAAGAGATTGCTCAGCTCCTCAGTTTTGGGTTTTTTCTGCCCAAGATCTCCAGGGTCCCCTCGTTCAAGAGATGCTACAGATGAGCCCCTCCTCTGAGTCTCTCAGGCTGGGTTTGAGGATGATCAGAAGGGTTTTTTCCCCCAAAATAAATCATTCTATGATTCAAAGTTGGAGAATTTGGCTGTCCAGCTCCTTCAGGCTGTTGAGCCTCATTATTTTCCCTAGGACTCAGAGACATTGCCAAGAGAAGGGGCGAGAAACCCAGGAGATAATTATGGATGGGAAACAGAGATTATTATTTTTTGTGTTTAAAAATATATTGATATATACATCGATGAGCTAAACTGACAAGTTGTGCTTGAGAAAGGAGTAATTGCATCTTTAATAATATTAAACCTGACACCTGCCTTGGCCGATAACACGGAGTCCTGACACTACTTAGCTAACAATTAGGGCACATGAAAAGGATGAAAGAGGAAACAGTATTAAATTAAATCTGCATTTTAAAGAACATAAAAATAAAGAGAGACTGTTAATTGTCTAACACTTTGTTAATTCAATCAGGCATGCAAATTAAAAATAGCTTTGCTTTTTTCCTGAAAGAGGAATTAATTACAATTTCTTCCTGATTCCCATATAGGAGGAAAAAAAAAATATTTAGGGCAGCCGTGGTGCTCTTAGGAAGGCTGTTTGTGAAAAAAAAAAAGCAGAAAACCCCTACACTAATTGGTATCATAAGCACAATTAGAAGCTATGTTGTCCTCCATTTGAGAAAGAACAGAGAGCTGCATAGCTGAAGGATATTACTGCAAAATGATTGTTCAAAGGTATGAGTAAAAAGGAGGGTCTTTCCTTTAATGCTAAAATGCCATGTTATCTTGTTTAAATGGCATAACTTTGCAAAAGACACTATAACATTTCAACCTTTTAAAATGTCAGTATTAAAAAATACGTATTACAAATAGTTTCTCTGCTCTATACAGTTCCTTCCCTTCCCCCCATCCCTTTTTTTTTCTTTTCTTTTTTCTCATTTTTTTTTTCTTTCTTTTTTTTTTTTTTTTTTCTGAAGGGCTTATGTAGAACCTGCAACTTCAAAGGCAAAAGGAAAGGGAACAGCAAAGATGCTTGAAGGTGATCTTGAGTCTCGCAAACCGTAAATAGGTGTAGAGGCAAAATTTGGCTTTGTGGGGTTTCTTTCCTTCTGTCTGTGTGTTTGTCTGTGTTTTAAATAAAAACCACAGCCACCCTGCCAGCTGGGGAGATATTGTTTTTCTAGAGGGCCTGAACTGGGAGGTCCTCACTCCTCTGAGCTCTGTCCCTGCAATGACACAGGGGGTGATGCAAACCTACACAGAGGTGCCAGGAGGTTGGGGTTATTTATTTATTTCTTGGAAGGGCACCTTAATCACCACTGCTTACCCCCCCCACACCCCTTCCCTTTCATGCTTTTTTTTTTTCTGTTGTTTTGTTTTTAATCTTTGCAGTCACACTTTGGTTTCTTCAGGGAAATAAATCCGTGGCTCAGTCTAACAAGAGGAAATTATTTTTTCACAGTTTGCTGCCTGAACCTGGTGAAACATTTTATGGTCACCTGGTTCTAGCACCCAACGGTGACACAAAAATGAAGGGGGGGAAACAAAAGAGACAGCAAAAGTCCCTGATGCAACTTCTAGAAGCTGGCTGGCTGCTGGAGCCTCCCTGATGTCTCAATGGATGGAGAATTCTGCAGTTTTTAGGGATTATCCCAAAGCAGGTTGAGCCCAGAGCTGGCAGCAGGATTTGCTGTTCTTCATTCCAAGATTTTATCCTGCTACTGACCAAAGGCTCAAATAGAGCTTTAAAATAATTTATTTTTTGGGTGGAAACTCTTCTACTGCTCACCCAGGGGTTCTGAAGCTGATTTCAAAGGGGTCACAACTGGGCTTCAGCTGCGGGCATTTTGCTGGAATAAGATTAAAATGTAAAACTGGAGGTGGGGACTCCCTCACCCTTTGATTTCCAAAGGTTGCTGAGAATACAAATGGCTAGAACTTAGCATGAGCTGTGACTTTTCTGTGTTCTCCCATTGCACCTCTCTCAAATAATCAATGACATCCAATAGGTGCAACAGAAGCATATGCTTTTACCTATAGATATCTAACATGCTACATCTATACATATAAATGGATTATTTGCACAGTGCTTCTCAACATACTGTGACATTTCATCATCTTGAAGGGGCAGTAGTTTGGTTAAAATGACATTGTTGAGCCCCGAGGGTCTTTTTTAATAAATATATTTTTGGCTTCTGCCTTCTGGAAATCTGCACCAGGCTTTGAAAATCCTGAAAAATTGATTTGCTTTTTTATTGCTGCTTAGCTCACACTTACAGGCTGGACATATTTTCTTCTTTTAATTGAATCTGCCTGTTACACTGCACAAGTGCCAGGACAACAATTTAATATCTAGATTTATTTTTTTTTTTTTGTGAGCTTTCAAACATACAAAACCCCCCTTTTATTTAATAGGGTTGGATGTTTCTATTTGGCTCCTCAGAGTTTTCATTTGTATATTAGCATTACAGTAGCTGCCTAAACTGTGTGATATTCCTTGGGAGAAAAAGAACACACTAAAGGAATACTTTATATATATATATATTTATGGGTTTTTTGCTGCTGTTTTCCTGCTGTATCTTATCTTCTTAACAAAAAGGACTACAGTGAGCTTCAGAATCTGAGTAAAAGCACTTCAGCTGAGAGATGCAGAACCAAGAAGATAAACATCCCCACATCAAGAGGCATGAAAGCAGCCCAGCAAGGATGGGCAAAGGCTGAGGGCAGCACCAAAGAGGGGTTCTGACCTTCCCCAGTGTCATTATCATCTCACAAGTGCTCACTTTGCAAAACTTTAAATCCTGCTTGAAAAACAAAAGGGAAATGCCAAAACAACAACCTTACCAACACCCAAAGTGCCTGAGCCTGATCCTCAGATAAGGCTGGGGATGCTGGAGACACTTGTTTGCACAGGTGGTAGCAGAACTCATGGAATACTGTGGGAAAACAAGGACTGGGATGGACATGGGAGCTTGGGAACAAAAATGCAGAAGCAGGGTTCAAAGAGGGTTGGTGCAGCTCTTGCATCCCTTATGCCTTCAGGTCCCTGGGTAAGGTGATGGAGCAACACCCATGCTGTAGGTCAGCTGAAAAGACTTCACCAACATGGATGAGTTAAACTCTTGAGGAACTTCATGGAAAAGGAAGAAATTTGCTGTATGGGGCAAGTGGAGCTTATGTCTACCATAATTTCCCTTTGTGTCATTGATGTAGTTACTTCTTTGGAAATCCCTTCCTCACCAGGCATGCTGGAAGGGAGCAAAGCAAGACTGCTGGTGCTCATCCTCTGCATCTAGAAAATCACCAGAGCCAAGGAGATTTTTGTGCACAAAGAGAGATGGACCAGCACGAGCTTCTCTGGTGCTCAGAGAGGCTCTAGATGTGTGCTCCTATTCCTGATTCTGGAGTGCTGTCCACATCTCCTGAATCCAATCATTTATTTGACTCAGTGAATTATGACTTTGAGGTTTCATCCATCATCTGTTGAGCAGGAGCAGGACAAACCCCCAGAGAAGCTCTTTTACAGACTGCACAGTGCCTGGCTCTGATTTTTTTAGGAAAAATAACCCAGTATTACAAAAGTTTGTTTAAAATATTTCACTTTTGTTCTGCTGCCATGCAAACCCACTACATCATTCTATGATTCTATGATTCTATGATCAGGACACTGTACAGGGGCAGAAAGAGACATTCCTCAACACAGACAAGTCCATGTGTAATTCAGGTGAGCAGGAATACACCATGGGCACTCAGTTGGGATCAAGGAGTTTCCACTTGTGTGTTGCTTTGATGTCAGCCCCTTCCCCCACTGGATCAGAGAAAATCTCAGCTTCAGCTGACTGATTGCTTCCAAACCCAGAACAAAGTGGAAAAAAAAAAAAATTACACAGAAAATGAGTCCCAGAACTAAAAACAAACACCACAGTTATTCCAACAAGGTTGTGTCGTGGAGCAGTGATGTTCCTGGGCAAGGAGGAGGCAGCCCTGGAGCAAGTCCTCTTCATTATTATTGATGAAAACTCTCAGGAGAAACAGAGGATGTTGCTTAATGGCTTGATCTAAGATGCCATCAGAGAAGAGGGAAAAAACTGAGTGAAAGCTATCCTCAAAAGCAAGAGCTGAGGAATCTTCTGAGCAGTGCCAGGTCCTTTAATTACCCATGAAGTGAGGGAGGAACACACAAAGAAGAAGATGGCTTCAGTCAGTGTCCTTTGAGATAAAGTCCTTTTACTAAGGCACTCTTCTTGTTAAAGCTGTAATAATGTCACCTGGAGGTCAGCTTTTTTATCAGGACTTGGAGTCACAGAAACATTTACCATGAACTTGGGCATCTGGCACAGTGATAGAACTGGGGAGGTGCAGGTAGGAACAGAGAGATTTGTAGAGACAACTGGAAAAAAGATGGGGAAAAGAAAAGGTGAGAAGATCTGGGTTCAGCATGGAATAGACATCATGCAGACAGAACCAAGGGTGAGAGAGCAGCACCTATGGCCAACAGATGGATGTGGATGTCAAGTAAGAGATTTTTTTTCCTCAGGGCTGTATGGATGACCAGGAGAGCAAAGCAGCTGATGAGGTGTCTTATTGACTGCTCAGGCAGGTTCAGAGATGCCCAGTGGCACCTTCTCATCTGCTATCCACTCTCCAAAATCATTCCAACAGTGCATCCAGCTCCAAGAGAAACCCTGAGTTACCTCCAGCCTCTCTGCAGCATCTCTGTAGGATCTTTGCCCAACCCATCTCTGATGGCTGCGTGGACTTGCAAGCTCTGGGGACCAGAAATGTCCTTCCCCAGCTTCCTACATCCCACAGGGAGCATCCTGGGTCCTGCTGGGGGGTGATGGGCTCCTGAGGACCCTCGTGGCGGGCTCGGGGGATGCTTTGCCACCTGTAGGCAGGACTCCCAAGCCCTGCATACCCATGAAGCCCCCCCCCCCCCCCCCCAGCTGCCTGCAGCAACAGAAGACCCCAGCAGCCAGCTGGCAGGCAAGGAGAGCAGCAAGTGAAGCAGGCAGAGGAACTATTAGGCAAATATCTCTGGCATGAAGCCTGGCAAGTGCCTGGTGCCAGCACACAGGGTGGCTGCGGGAGGAGGGAGGGCAAGGATGCTGCTGGGACTGGCGCTGAGGTTTGGGTGACAGCAGGGTCCCCTTAATTTGGCTACCAGCTCCACTTGTTCCCATGGAGGCTGATGGCCAGGCTGTGGCCACACAGCTCCTCAGGCTTTAGGGAAGTTTCTGCAGTGAGGAAGGAGAAGGAGAAGAGATGGGAGCTCAGGGTTTGGAGGTCCACGCAGGAGCAGAGCTGGCAGGAGACCAGGCAAGGGAATCAAAAAGGGCAGAGATGCTGGATTAGCAACACTCAGTGCTAAAGTTAATGGTCTACAGGGTGACAGAACCCAAATGGACCAGACAGAACCACCTCCTGCTGCTGTCTGGATTCTCTTCACTCACACTGCCCCATGCAAACCCCTGCTCTGGCAGCAGCAGGGGGAAAAAAATTAGTGCCTGGATTTCTCCTCGCTCCCAGCTCATCTCCCCCCACTGGTTTTGTTAAATGCAGCACATTTCCAAAGAAGCAGATTTTAATTTCAATAAACTCTGTAAGAAATAGATCAGCTCTAAGGAGGGGAGCAGCCACAGGAAGGGAGTTTAACTGCTCGGCTGCAGAATATTAATAGGCAAGAATGTTATTAGAATAATTTTTCACCGTTTATTAGAATAATTTTTCATCATGAATAATAAATTAATAGAATAATTTAGTACCACTAGGCCTCTGTTTGAAAGGGCATTTTATTTAAAAGTTGCTTGAAAAGTGGTGTTTGGGGAAGTGGAATGGGGACAACAGGGTGGAGAAGGCCCTGCAAGGTTGCCCCAAACAGGGATGCTCCACTTGCCTTCATCCCCCTGGATTTGGCCACCTTCTTCCATCACTTCTGAGACCCTGGGACCCTGCAGCTCATCCTCCACAGCTCCACATCCCAGGGTAAAGTCCATCTTTCCTCCCAGCAGCCTGGGATATGGCCACATCTACTCCTAGGTATCTTTAGGTGGCTTTAACCCTTTGCTTCCCTACCTTGCTGTCATGGTAGTTTTGTGCAAGCCAAGAGGTCTCTGTCTCACTCTATTTTTATTTTTTTTTTTAATTTTATTTGCATCTGTGTGGAAGATAATCATTCCTCAGAAGGCTATTCACACCACAAAAGCACAATGACATTATTCTCTCCCTCTCTCTCTCTCTCTTTCTACTGTTTTACTCTACAACTGACAATTAATGTTAGAAAGAACATGAAATGGAGGAGAAATTACAGCAATTTATCAACTGAAATTATAGGTGTAGACACATGTCAGCAGTGGAAACAGTTTCTATCAAAATTAAAGTATTTAGAGATTTTCCTCAAATTTCAAATTATGCAAATCCCATTTTTGTGATACTCTGGTACTGTAGCTTTAATTGCAGGATTACCAGCAAGCTGCAAACTGCACTTGTAACCAGGACTCAGCTCTTCAGAGAGTGGCTCCCTCCTCTAGCACATCTTATTAATTCAACAAAGTTCCCATCTCTTTAACAAATTAAACATGTTTTGCAGAGCAGGCAGTGGTTTTCTTGGTTTCAATCTGTCACAAAGGACCCTGCTGTTTGCAGAGGTTACTCGACAGCTGGATGAACAGACAGGTTTGAGTCCAAACATGGATTCAAATGCATATTTATACATAAAACATATTTATACAACAACATCACAGCAACAGCTTGAGCTCCTGAAGTTTCTACAAGTCCCTGCACGGTGAGGACACCACAAGAAAAGACAGGGAAAGAATCTGGATTTCCAACTTCTTTCTCCAGCTCTTTCTGGATCAATTAAAGCTGCTCTGGGACCCCAGGAGAGCACAGATGGATCCACCAGGATGGAGCTGACTTTTCCTTTAGAAATAACCTGAGTGCTCCTCAAAAGCTGTTTGATCACTGCCAGCCTAATTAGGAGGCAAAAGATTCAGGATTTCTCTTCCTTTCCCTCATTTTCTGCTCCTTTGATGTTGCAAAAGGGTGAAGCATTGGTAGGAAAGGTATTTATTTGGATGGTAGAGAGCACCAGGAGATTGCTGGGCTAAAGAATGGAGATTTGATGTGCCTGAGCTGTCCTTTTGGAGTTTTTTGGGTTCTCCTCACCCCTTCACAGGGCCAGGAGGGAGCAGGGCAGAGGGGAGGAGAGGAGAATAAGTTTCATCTCCAGAGGAGAAGCAACCAAAACTCCCTGAGAGCTGTTCTGCAACACCAGATGTTGCCCAAGGCAAGAAACCATCATTTTCTCAACTTGCCCCATGGTAGAAGAGAGGGGTTTTACTGTGCTGCATCTGCCAAGTCCCAGCACTGAAATGGGGGATACCTGAACATTAATATATTGAATTTCAGTTGTGCTTTGTCACATATCAGGTGCTCTGCCATGAAGCTGTGCCTAGGTTTGCAAAGATGATGTTCAGTGTAAGAAATTCTGCAATGCTGTTCAACTGTTGCTGTTCAATGTTGCCCCTGTGTTCAGCCCTGGTGAGGCCACAGCTTGAGTCCTGTGTCCAGTTCTGGGCCCCTCAGCTCAGGAAGGAGATTGAGGTGCTGGAGCAGGTCCAGAGAAGAGCAAGGAGGCTGGGAAGGGATCCAGCACAAATCCTATGAGGAGAGGCTGAGGGAGCTGGGGGTGTTCAGGCTGGAGAAGAGGAGGCTCAGGGGAGACCTCATCACTCTCTCCAACTCCCTGAAAGGAGGCTGGAGCCAGGGGGGGGTTGGGCTCTTTTCCCAGGCAACTCTCAGCAAGACAAGAGGGCAGGGTCTCAAGTTGTGCCAGGGGAGGTTTAGGTTGGAGATGAGAAAGAATTTCTTTCTGGAGAGGGTGATCAGGCATTGGAATGGGCTGCCCAGGGAAGTAGAGGATTCTCCGTGTCTGGAGATCTTTCCAAAGAGCCTGGATGTGGCACTGAGTGCCATGGGCTGGGAACCACGGGGGGAGTGGATCAAGGGTTGGACTTGATGATCTCTGAGGTCCCTTCCAACCAAGCCAATTCTATGATTCTATGATTCTATGAACACAGCAGTGTTGGGAGTCCCCACCTTACAGACACTGAGGGTGTTACAAGGCCTGGCTGGGGAAAGTGGTGTGAAATTGGTAGAAATTGGGGCAGGACTGGGAGCTCCATGTGCAGAGGCATGGAGCTGACTCTCAGAAACATTACAACACTAATTTGGCCTGGGTTTTTCACACACTTGCTTTGTTCACTTGCTGCCAGGATGGGTGACATGCAGCCACCCCACAGAACATGGGAGATAATCACAGAATTGTGTTGCCTGGAGAAGAACTTTGAGGTCACCCAGTCCTCCCATGAACCCAGCACTGCAAAGGCCACCCCTAAACCACATCCACACAAGTTTTAAACCCCTCCAGGGATGAGGACTCCACCACCGCCCTGGGCACCCTGTTTCAATAAACATTTAATTCCCTTTTCTGCGTGATGAACTAAATTGATACCAAAGTGAAGGTGACACAAGCACCTGAGCTGCATCATTGGAACCCCTGCTCTGATAAGCATCTCCAGGAGGGTCTGTGGGTGCTGTGGCTCTGCAATCACAGCCACCCAGTCCCAGCAGCACCCATCTGGGTGTGCACATTGCAGGGGCAGCCATGCACCTCCTACTTCTTTCTGAAAAGCTTTTTGATGAGCCCTCCCTGCCTTATCTACTCACACCCCAAACTGCAGGGTAACATCCAAGCTACTGCCAGTGGATCTCCCTAACCACTAGGTTTCTTCTAATATTTTTTAATGTGGCCAAGACACAACCAGATGCCTGGGCTCCATGTGCATATGCCAGGAGATGTAAGGCTCCTGACAGCCCCAGTATCCAGCTTCAATAACCATGATCTGCTCCATCTGCTGAAGCCCCAGCACAACCCTGCTGGGGAGCTGTACTGCCAGAGGCACTCTCCTTCCCCAGCTGGATGCCTGAGCAGCTGCTCCATCAGCCAAGGACACTTCTTGTGGAAGAGCAGGGGTGTTGGCTCTGTTTCTTGTCACACAGGCAGCCTGGAAGGGAGGCAGAGGAGCCACCTTGGCCAGGAGCTGTTACAGGGGCAAGCTCAGAGGAAGAGTTGGTGTCCCCTGCACCCCAATAGCCAGGAGAAGCTGAGGAAGTGGGTTGATGTAAAAAGAAAATCTCATTGGAAAAGTTGTTTCCAGGCCACCAGGCATTCAGATGGGGCAGTATTTAACCCGTTTAGGGATGCAGGGATGATGCTCCCTGGATCCTGGCTGCTGCTGTTTGTAAAAGCAGTGATGGTGGCTGAGCTGAGCACCTGGGGATGGGGCAAGAAGCCAGGGCCAGCCTGGTCCCTCCATGCAGGGTGATGGACACCCCCTGGCTGGGGTCCCTGGTTGGGCATCTTCCAGCAGGGTGCAGACTCAGGCTATTTGAAGGTGGATTTTGCCATGAAAAATGGGGACTGCTGATCAGATGCACAAGGATGATGGAAGTGGGGCCATGGGTGATGGTCCCCAAGGAGCTGCTGGCTGGGCTTGGCTGGTGTCACCCATCTGTGGTGTGACAGAGAGAGAAGAGAGCTGGGGATGCTGAGCTGTGAGAGGTGGGAAAAGGGATTCTGGTTTTCCTGTGTCTTGGAGTGGGAGTTTGGGGAAAGGCTGCAGGATGGTGTACCTGGAATTGGGAGGGGCGAGGGAATAGGAAAGGGAAAAGGAAAAGAAATTAAAATAAGGAGAATAAATAAGGGAAATGGAAAAGGGAAAAGGGAAGAGGGAAAAGGGAAAAGGGGAAAAAGAGGAGAAGGGGAAATGGGAAAGAGGAAGAGGAAAGGGAAGGGGAGGGAAAGAGAAAGAGGGGAAAGGGAAATGGGATGGGGAAGGGGATGGGGAAGGGGAAGGAGAAAGGGAAAAGGGAAAGGGAAAGGAGAAAGTGAGAGGGGAAGGGCAAGGGGAAAGGGAAGGAAAAAGGGAAAAGTGAATGAGGAAGGGGAAGGTGAAAAGGAAAGGGGAAGTGGAAAGGGGAAAGGCAAGGAGAAAGTGAAAAGTGGAAGGGAAAGGGGGGGAAGGGGAAAGGGAGAGGGAAAGGGAAAGGAGAAAGGATAAAGGGAAGGGGAAGAAAGGAAAAGAAAGGAAAAAGAAAAGAAAAAAAGGAAGGAAGAAGAAAGGAAAAAGAAAGAAAAGAACAATCACTGGGAGAAGGGAGAAAACGAGAATTGATTCAAGCTTATTTTTCTTTTTTTTTTTTTTTTTTTTTCCCCCAAATAATTCAGTGCTTCTCATTCAGCTGGTGCTTTTCTTAAAGACCAAAGAGCCTATATGATAAGCATATTTTACAAATTAGGTAGCGATTTATCCCGCTTTTGTTTTAATGATTGAAATGAATGATGTCGTGCCGCTTGCTGCTGCTGCTGCATTCAGTGCCTGCTGTTCTTGGGAGCTGAAGACACCGAGAAATTTGCATACTTAATGCCGGGAACTGGCACAGCCTAAATAGCTCCTTTTCTTTCCTCTGTGTTTGTAGATTTACTGTAGTGCTGGGTTTAATCAAAGGCTTTTTCAAGCCGTCCGTGTGCCGTTTCACAATGCTGAACTCGGATGTGACAAAGGCAGCTATTTATTACTTATCAGCTTTATGGTGAGGACCACGGGCTACTCTAATTAAAGGCAGAGGGGCTGCATACCCCTGCAGAAAAAGGCACTGGCAGGTTAACATTTCTAATCCCTAATCAAGGCATGGCACGGATTAATTTCTTTTATTATTATTATTTTTTTTCTGTTTGGTTTGTTTCTTGTGAAATATTCGGCAATAAGGTGAGGGAGCTCAGCCAAGAAGGTCCCTTTGGGTTGGGGTGTGAACTTCTGGGATGCATCTGGGATGCACCTCCCAGGCTTCATTCATTAGGGTGCTCTGCACCTTCACTTGCACTCAAGGAGGAAGGGCTGGGACCCCACCATCTTCATGAAATGGCATAAAAAGGAAGAATTTTCCATCCCAACACACTGTCTGATGGGCTTCCCTGGTTATTTCCCATGTACACACAAGAACAGGAAAGGGAGAGCTGTCATATTCCATCTCTTGATTTGGGGTTGAGGGGATCATCAAGCAGAAGATGTGGAGTGAAAAACTCTTCTGGAGGAACAGTTTCAACCCTGCATCTTTTATGACTAAACCCACCATCCCCCATTGATTTTATTTTTTTTTTCTGTTTGGTTTGTTTCTTGTGAAATATTCAGCGATAAGGTGAGGGAGCTCAGCCAAGAAGGTTCCTTTGGGTTGGGGTGTGAACTGTGCACCTCCCAGGCTTCATTCATTGGGGTGCTCTGCACCTTTACTTGCACTCAAGGAGAAAGGGCTGGGACCCCACCATCTTCATGAAATGGAATAAAAAGTCATGAAATGGCATAAAAAGGCAGAATTTTCGATCCCAACCCACTGTCTGATGGGCTTCCCTGGTTATTTCTCTTGTACACACAAGAACAGAAAAGGGAGAGCTGTCATATTCCATCTCTTGATTTGGGGTTGAGGGGATCATCAAGAAGAAGATGTGGAGTGAAAAACTCTTCTGGAGGAACAGTTTCAACCCTGCATCTTTTATGACTAAAGCCACCATGCCCTATTAATTTTATTTTTTTTTCAGCTTGGTTTGTTTCTTGTGAAATATTCAGTGATAAGGTGAGGGAGCTCAGCCAAGAAGGCCCCTTTGGGTTGGGGTGTGAACTTCTGGGATGCATCCGGGATGCACCTCCCTGGCTTCATTCATTGGGGTGCTCTGCACCTTCACTTGCACTCAAGGAGAAAGGCCTGGGACCCCATCATCTTCATGAAATGGCACAAAAAGGAAGAATTTTCCATCCCAACCCACTGTCTGATGGGCTTCCCTGGTTATTTCTCTTGTACACACAAGAACAGAAAAGGGAGAGCTGTCATATTCCATCTCTTGATTTGGGGTTGAGGGGATCATCAAGCAGAAGATGTGGAGTGAAAAACTCTTCTGGAGGAACAGTTTCAACCCTGCATCTTTTATGACTAAAGCCACCATCCCCCATTGATTTTATTTATTTTTTTTTTCAGTTTGGTTTGTTTCTTGTGAAATATTCGGTGATAAGGTGAGGGAGCTCAGCCAAGAAGGTCCCTTTGGGTTGGGGTGTGAACTTTTGGGATGCTCCTGTGCACCTCCCAGGCTTCATTCATTAGGGTGCTCTGCACCTTCACCTGCCCTCAAGGAGAAAGGGCTGGGACCCCACCATCTTCATGAGATGTCATAAAAAGTCATGAAAAGTCATAAAAAGGCAGAATTTTCCATCCCAACCCACTGTCTGATGGGCTTCCCTGGTTATTTCTCTTGTACACACAAGAACAGAAAAGGGAGAGCTGTCATATTCCATCTCTTGATTTGGGGTTGAGGGGATCATGAAGCAGAAGATGTGGAATGAAAAACTCTTCTGGAGGAACAGTTTCAACCCTGCATCTTTTATGACTAAAGCCAACATCCCAGAGATAAGATTATGGCCTGAGAGACTCTTCTCTTTATTTAAATAACCCAACAACCCCAAATCTAAAAAGCCTTCCAAACATAGCTAGGTTTTGATTCCAAACTAATATTTGGCTGTAATCCTATGTCTTCAAAACCTGGCCTCAAATCCTTTCTTTTTGTTCCAATGCAGGCAAAAATAAATACTGAACTTTAAGGGATGCTCAGAGAATGGAAAGCTGGTATTGTGGACAGATCTGCATTCAAATCAGTGCCCATGAAACCCTGCAAAAATATCTACACTGACTTTAGTGAAAGCAGAATTGCCCTTTATTTATTATCAGCAAATTTAGGGCTCCCCTTGAAGTCAGTAATAAATTTCCACTGGCAAATTATTATTATTTTGAACAGCAAGAAAACACATTTTTCCTCTCTAAATATTTTCCAACTTAAGGAGACAAAACACCATGCAGGGGAGAGCAAACAGAATTAATCTCTCCTTGGGGCTGGGCCTTAAAGAGGCAAACTTCTTTTTAAAAAAAAAAACAAAACAAAAAAAATCAAATAAATTGCCCCCTCCCCCCCAACATCTGCTGGGAGCTCTTGGAGATAACTGGCAGCTTGAACAATAACTCTGAGGACTGGAGTCCTGGAACAATGGGAGTGGGATGAGAGCAGCCCTGACTGTGGCATCCTTTCCAGGCCTTTCTGCACATGCCATTGGGTAACAGGAATAAAGATCAAGTTGGACCCATAACACTATAATTTGGGAACAAATATATTGATTACAAGAGAGTCCCACTGGAATGAATGGGACTACTTGCAAAGTGCTGTTATTATTATTCTGCGTGCAAAGGGCTTGCAGAATCTGGTTTTCTGGGGTTCTGAATTGATCAGCAGGACATTAGCATCTTGCAAATGCAATATTTTCATCCTGCAGTAACACGGAGCCAGGAGCTGGAGCCTGGGGGGGAATCAGATGCTGCTGTGCTCCCTTCCTGCCCAGCAATTCCTCTGAACTTCTCTGCCACAGCTTCTGTTTCCTCCAAATCCTTTTAAAAATCAGCATCACCAGACCCTGCAGGTCATGTGCTTCTGAACGTCACTAATCTGGAGTTTATCTGCCTTCAAAAGTGACTGTTTAATAAAAGAAATAAAAACTGGCTATGGAATATTTAGGAGAAAGGATCTATGACAATAACGGGATTTGCCAAAACCTCTGTACCTATTAATAATGTTTTAGAGAACCATAATAGGATTATTTTTAAATATCTGAGCTCATTTTTCACCATCACTGGGTTTTAGCTAAGTTCAGCTTTTCAGTCAGCTCTGGAAGTGACACCCAATCAACTCTGGTTTTATTCCCAGCTATTTATTTACTTATATTTAAATTTAAAGATCATAGAATCATAGAATGGGCTGGGTTAGAAGGGACCTCAGAGATCATCGAGTCCAACCCTTGAGATGAGATGCACAAATTCCCTAATTCAGCTTTCCTAAAGATGAAGAAACCCAACATTTTCTAAATTATCATCTGGAAAGGCAGTCAACCAGACAGATCCCTGGAAAAATACAGAGGTCCTCAAATTTGGACTGTGTCAGAAGAAGCAGCAACAAGTCCCAAGATCCTGGGGACCTTGAGGTCTCAGTCTACACAGCTGAGGAAGGAAGGTTGGGTTGGCCACTTCTCACTCCTGTTCTACCAGTACTCTGTGTTCTCTGTTACTAACTCAGAATAATGTTTATTTCCACCTCTTCTCCTCCCTACATGAGCATTTCTGCTGTCTCTACACCAGTGTTTCACCTTGTCATTTTGCCTTCCTTCCTGTAGAATATCACAGTTACTCCACTTAAGCTGGTTTAATATATTATTTTTATTTATTTTTTTTAATTTAAGGCTATGCTGAGCCTCTCAAACAGACCAATAAGTTTCAGGTTCACTTTAAGCTACCTGCAGAGAGCAAGATTTCCAAAACTGGATGTTCAATGTTTTCTGAAAATTGTTTCTCTGTAATGAGTTCGACCTCAGGCTCCCAAGACAAAAGACACCCAACCTGCTAATCAGTTCTTAAAAATTTACCCCTGTAGCAAAGTTAAATTGCAAAGTTGCATTTTTCTTTCTAAATAAGTTTTCTTTTCTTTTGAATTCTTTTCAGTTTGAAAGCCTTAAAGGAGACAGATCAGACTGAACCAAAGATTTTACCAGCTCTAAACTGAACCCGTTTTAAATGAGCATGAGGCTCATTTCAAGCTAGGAACTTGAATGCAAAAAAATCCTCTTGCTCCCATCCTGTAGGGGTTGGTGTGGGATGGTAGGTGTGGACTCATCAGGCCTGCCCAAAAGCTTGGATTTTATTTTGCTAGAAAAATGAGTGCTGTAATATTTCACACCCATTGCCAGAAAGGATACTACAAGCACATCACTGGCAGGCCAGAGCTGGTGAGATCCATGCACCCTACTACTGCCCCTATAACACTCCCTTTATAACAGCTCTAGTGTCATCTTGTAAAAAAAACACCATCAAACATCCTGTGAGCACAAATCTGTGTTATTTCTAGACCAATTTCTCAACATCTGAAAGTTCTACAAGAAAACCAGATACTGTCTTCACCAGAGTCAGCATCCAAGTCTCCCAACATATCCACAGCCTTATGATGTCTTGAAGACCAAAGAGACAATTAAACTCCCTGGGTAATCACAAAAGTGATGAATGATCCTAGAAGGGTCAGGATGATGTTTTTTCTGCCTGCTGAAGCATCTGTCCTGTTGACCATTCCTAATTTCTCACTTTTGGGGGAGGAAAGCATTCAGAGCTTGGCTGCAGAGCCCCTTCTGCCAGTGAGCAGCAGCACTCGGTTTGCTCTGGGTGAAGCAGTTGGGATAGAAACTTGGCTCTGTAATCGATTTTATTCCATTTTATTACTCTCAGCTCTTCCAGAGTATTACAAACTCTCAGGAGACCTTTTAAGACATCTGCTGATGCTTAACTTATAAATCAAATTGCCCCTTCCTGGATACTTGGCTGGGTCCCATCCCCCTCCTGAGCTGCAGGAGCAAAGTCCTGCTGAGCACAGCCTGGGAGCCAGGGCTGAGGCCACCTCCACTTTCTTTATTTCTCCCCCAAAAAGCTGAAATTTTCCCAGTGTGAACTCAGATTTTACTGGTCAGTTGTTTTTTTTTTCCTTTCTTTTTTTTTTTTTCTTTTTTGTTATGGCTTAACAAGATGCTTTATCACCCCTTCTCCCCAGATGAAGACTGCAACAGGTAAAAAACAGCATTTTGCTGCTAAATCTGGAGCTGCAAGAGATTTTTTTTTTTGGGGGTGTGTTGTGTCAAGTGGAGATAGCACCTCTTCACCCTTCCTCCTGACAAGGCTGTGTCAGATGGTGCCTGGGAGTGTGGGCACACTTGAGACAGGGGAAGGTTACTGGGAAAGAAGATATTTTCAGCCAGCATTTTTCTTGAATTGAAATTAAAAGCTGAAAAGATTTATTACAGTGGCATATTCATGCTGCTATATTTAAGGTGATGGCAGTGTTCTCAGCATAATCCTTCTTCTGCACCAAAGATTAAAACTCAGCCATAATAAAGTGCTCAGAGTTGAAACTTGTCCTCAGATGTTTCCTACTGGAAGCATTCATTTTGTTTTATTAAATTAAAAAAAGAAAAATAAAATTAACTCAAGAGTTTTGTGGGCTTGGAGATGACAACAAGGAAGAATTCTACCATAGGTTTTTCCCTGCTGATTGCTAGCAAAGGACCTGCATGGAGGTGATGCTGCCAGGGTAGAAACATGTCCCTGCTTTTCTTTTTCTGAGCATGGAGTCTCAGACTGTGGACAGAAAACAATGAACACAAATTCCTTTTTGCATTCTGGCCCTGCCTCTGGTGCTCCTGGGACATTTGTGTAGAGGGGAAGGGAGACAGAAGCAGACTTGGCTGCCTCCTGGAGTGTGTGTTTACTCCTGAATATGCTACAAATAATTAATAGGTTGAATCTGTTGGAGTGATAAATAAAATGGGAACATTGTTTGTGTGGTAGGAAATCTCTGCAAGGGAATTTGAGTGGCTTTTTCCCAGTGTATTGTAATTACCCAAACCAGCTGGTTTCTGAAGTTCTCCTTGGTGGATGACAAACCTTTTTACTCTGTAGGTTCACCTTTATGAACATAAATCCCATTCCTGAACACCCTAAGGAAGTTTTGCCTGATTATTTTCACCCTTCAGCCATAGGTAGGACTCCAGGTGAGGATTGCTGGCTCTGCTGGGTCAGGAAAGTTGCATATGGGGCAGGGATGCTCAAACACCATAAGGGAGAGGGAGTAAACCAGGATGACACTGGGTCTGACCCCAAACAGCAAGAAATAACCAGGTTTCCACAGCAAAAACAGGTCAGGAAGGTCTCAGCACTACAGATCTTAAATTCTGGAACCCTGGGTTTGTTGGAAGCATGAAAGGACTCAACAAAAACTGCACACCTCGTCATAGGAATCCTCAATGTGTCTGCATAAATATATATATATATATATTAATTCAGCACTTTGCAGAGGAGCTACTGAACTCGTTTCTCCATCTGCCCATTCCTGCTGCCTCTTCTCAGGTCCCTGCATCAGGACCTCAAGAAGCTGCTCCTGAAAAGGGTAGGAGAGAAGCCTGCTTTTCCAGTAAGCATTTCTCCTTGCAATTAATACCTCCCCAGATTAATTAGCACTGATCACAACTGTTCATGGCAGGCTGTGGGAAGTTGCCAAGCACTTAATGACTGCTGTAAAGTCCCTTCCCAGGCTTCACGTGATGAGCAGAGCACATCCAGCCATGGCACAGTGCAGGAATGCAGAGGAAGGGAATACAAAGGATGGGGAGAAGAGCAGCAAATGCATCTGAGGTTGCCTCTGCTCAAACCTCAGGCTTTGGGGTCAGCCAGCAAGAGAGATTTATGGCTGGCACAGAGAGCCAGCCAGCCTTAAAGCAGACCTCTGGTCCAAGTTAAGGATGAACCAAATCTTGGAAGGTGATTGTGGAAGGGAAAAAAAATGATAAACCTATGAATGAACCTCATGTGCATCATTACATTGGAAAGGGCTGCAGGCAAAGGGGTCCCTTTGCTCAGTTTTGAGAGGGAATTCTCACAGGAAGGTGCTTCAGAAGCTCCAAGAAAGAGGAGAAAGGACCACAAAGATGGGGAGGTGCCTGTGAGAAATAAGGGCTTAAAATTATAATTTATTGTTTTGTTGAGCGTATTTTTCGACTTAATAATATTGGCTTGGGCTGTCTGTTGAGGCAGCACGTTGTATCCCGTTGTTTTGGGGTGTATGTTTAAGCGTACTTAGAAAGAAGAAAAGCCAGAGAAACGGGAGGAGGAGGCGCCGACCGCGGGGCCCGCCAAACAGGGACGTCACGTGACCATTCCCCTCAGCACCAGAGCGGAGCCCGCGGAACGTGGAACCATTTCCCTCAGCAACAGAGCGGAGCCCGCGAAGCAAGAGCCAATGCTGGGGGAGCCCGCGAAACGAAAACCAATGATAAACTGATAAGAGACCGAGGGGAACGGTTTACGAAAAGTATAAAAGAACCGGTTTGACCTTATCGAACTTGCGAGCCGGTGGTGGAGCTATAACTACTCGGCTGGCCGGCGCGCTGCTTTGCTTCTGTCTCTCTCAATAAGAAGTTTTACTGCTGAAACACCGAGTCAGCGTTTTTAAACAGTGTCCCTGGAGCAGCATAAACCCACCAGAAACTGTCCTTTCTGATCTTATGGCACTAAAAGCTGGAATTCAGGGAGACCACAAGAATGAAGATACTCTGTATGCAATCCTGGTGTAGTCTAGAGCTGGGAAAGGTCAAATTACATTTACCTGAACAACCTCTCTCTGATTCCTTTGGGCTCATGTTTGTACATGTTCACACACATACATGTGTCCATGTGTGCAAAACTCCTTTAAAGAGGCACCTATTGGATATTTTACTTCAGCAAACTACTCCAGCAGAGCTCTGGAAGCAATGATTAATTTCCTCTCAGGTTTCTCTATGGCGTTCATTAGTTTAGCATTAATTTAGGGAGAAGGGTGACATTATTACCACCTTACAGAGGAAAGTGCTGAGTCACAAACAGAAAGTTCACTAAAATGCAGGTCTGCAGCACCTCGTTTTTAATGATTCAGAACTGGTTATGTCAGACTCCAGGGTGTTTTCACTGTTAGATTATCTGGATGCAACTGAGGGGGGCTCAGCACCCCTTTAACATCAGAGTGGGACCCCAGCATGAGCAGCTGCAGAATTAGCGACTTTATAGGTGCTAATAAAGGGTGGAAGAACTCTGGGAGGGAGGTTAAAAATAAGTATTTCATTCAGGTCTTTAATGACAATTGTCTTAAATCCAGGACGGACTTTATAGTTGCTTTTATTGGGGATTTATAGTTTGGCCCGAATTTCTATAAGGGTTAATTCTGAAGAAAAAAAAAATTAAGTTACATGGATCAGAGATTCCTGAGGGGAAAAAAAGAAAAAAAAAAAAAAAAAGCAGTTTTTCCCATGTTAAAAAAGGATGGCAATCTGCTCTGTTACATTTTCTGCTCATACAGGGGGATGTGGAAGGATCTGATGCTGGGAATCTGCCTTTTGAAGTTCCATGAAAATCTGTTCAAATTTGGCTGTGCTAAATGCATTTGAGCAATTACTGTTTCCACATGCCCAGAGATATTTATTGTTTTTAACAACTCAGATCTCTAGGGAATCACCTGAGCAGCTTGGAGCTTTGCCAGACCCCCAGGTTGATCACACTCCAGCCCAGGTTGTCAGCATGGAGTGCAGGACAGGGAGGGCTTTTTCTAGAAAAGGGAAATTTCAGCCCATGTGAAAGGCACAAAACAGATATCATGATACTTTCAAACCCACAGATCCCATCAGCATCTACTGATCCAGAGTCCTTACAAACTGGCTTTGAAAGTCAAGCAAAATTAATGGCTGCTGGAGCTACCAGACTGGCTGTAATGTATTTTAAGGGATACTGGTCCCTAAACTTGGGTTTTATTTGGAAGAGGTTTGCTGTGTGTTGTTGGGGCAGTCACTGCTCTGATTTTCCACATATTTACTCAATAATCTCCTTGGTTCTGCTTGACCCAACAAGTTGGCACCAACCTGGCATATCCTCTGCCTGCCCTCAGCTGCTGGTGTGGATTTGTAGGACACTTCTGGCTTCCCCCACAAGCCTGGAAAGCTCAGGCAGAACTGCAGAAGTAGCAACACTTTCCTCAAAGAGCCTTTTCTGAAGGTTTCTTTGGGCTTTTTATTAGCTGGCACTCCATCAGCCATTCTCACTGCTCTGCCTTGTGGCTTATTGTGCACCAACAAACATTGTTCCAGGCAAACACTGGAGATGCTGGCCCTTTTGCAGGAAGGGAGGCCAGGATAGGAGCAGGAATATCAGAATGAGCCTTGCCGTTTACATATAACAAGCTCCAGCTATATTTGGATAGCTGCTGCATTCACAACCTTCCCAATTGCCAGGCTTTCAAATACACACATTACCACCAGAAGTGCTCTTGCTTAAGTGCTCCCATCTCCAGGATTTCCTTTGAAGTATCTGACTGAAGTAATGTAAAGTGCATTTCAATTGGCAGTGAATGCAGGTTAAATGGTAACAGCACAACAGATCCAGTGTTTGTTCCCTGGGCTTTTTCTTTTACTAATCTCTCTTTTTAAGAGAGCAGGTTACTGACTGCAAGGCTGCATTCAGGCACCTTCCCTCTATTAAGCCTCTTTCCTGACCCTCTATGCGACTGCCTGAGGATGCTGTGAGATGTATCAGTACTGCTTTACTACACACACAAAAAAAGTGAGTAAATGCACTGCTGAGTGCTGGGGCTGAGCAGTAAGCAGTGGGTAAACTCACTTTAGAAACCTGTGCACCCCTATTTATCCCTGGCTGCCCCTCCAAGCTGGCTGGAGCCTGGGTCAATTGCTTTGGATCACTTTGGAATTGAGTGTCACCTCTCCCCTACACTCCGATGAAACATCAGCTATTTAACCCTTAGATACAGCACTTTTCCAGATATTTAACCCTTATCTACAGCACTTTTCCAATCCATTGGATTGGCTGAAGAGCACCCATGATGCTAGCAAAACAGCCAGGTTTGCACTGAGATCCCCCACCTGCCTGTGCCAGATGTATTGCTCTTTGAAAAACAACCAAAGAAAAAAAAAAAGCAGAGCAGGGCAAGAGTTTAACCCAAGTCAAAGTTAAGCACTGCCCAAGATCTACCTTGCCCTGTCCCATCCCAGACAGGGTCTCGCTCCTTAGAAAAACAAAGTGTCCAGCACTGGACGAAAGTCCAGCACTGCAGAAGCTGGACTGAAGATTCCAGCTGGTTGTTAATCAGTGATTTGGTACTGGAGAAGGGGCTGGTCAGGTTTATGGGGGTGGCAACACACTCTCCAGGTGTGTCAGGGCATGGCTCAGCTGAAGAGGTGACATCCTCCTTTCACTCCTGTACCCCAAACTCAGGCTGAGCGACTTCCAAGGAGAACCAGAGAAGGGATCACAGCCTCAAACCACTCTGTAGCACAGACAGGCTTCAAGCTTTCCCACCATCAAACCCTATTTGTTTGTGGGAGACACTTGAACACAACTTTGCCATTCATGTGCATGTGCTTTACACATAGAAGCTCAAGAGGATTTTCATCTTTTTCTTCCTAAAGCTACAAGACATTTTTTTTTTCAGATCCATCTTTATGGAGTGGGGAAAAAAGGTGCAGGGATTTGCTGAACCTGCCAGATCTGGATGTTGGGAGCTTCTTCCAGCTTCCTCTTAGTTTCTCTGCACCTCTACTCATGATGTTTAAGATGCTGTAATGCACATTACTCTGGAATGACTTTGGTGGAGCTATAACAATGAGTTACACCAGTGACAGCTTGATACTGAAGTCAGGATATGTTTGCATAATATCTGGTGATGTTCTCACACAGCCCCCCGTTGCCATCCTCTTGGCACATGGGGAGCAGAATGACAGCCCAGAGAGGCAGCTGACTGGTGGGTTCAGCCCTGTTCCCTGTCACACATTGCCATGGCACCCAGCACTCAATCACCCAGTCTGCTGGAATGGGTGGGCATTAATTTATAGAGTAAATCATTAGGAAACGGAGGAAATGAGTGACGATCACTGGCACCTGTTTGATCTCATGGAGCCTCATGCTGAATTGTTAATATTCACCCTCCTTCACTTTTTCTTTTTTCAGATATAGAAATAAATCTAAATACAAGCTTTCATTCAACCTGCCTTTAAAACATCATTGCCAGGTATGGGGTTTTCTGGTTACATAGAATTGCCCTTACCTCCTCCCTGCTGCAGCTCAGGCTGGGGAACAAGACTTCTTCCTTTGGGCTTCAGCTGAGGCTTGGTAACCTGAAAATTTAAAGAAGACACATTTAGTGCTCTCTCCTAAACTCTCCCTTTCTTGTCTGGAAGAAGGCAGCTTCTGGTTCACTGGAGTGGAAGTCAGCTGTCCATTTCCTGATGGCAGCAAAAAGCAGAATCCCATCTGCTTGATGCAGATGCCACTGTTTTGACTTTATCCAGGTGGTCACCCAGCAAACCCTGTTGTGCCTAATTATTTAAGAGGGTTGTGAAACACTAGGTGATTTTATATACCATATGTGCTAGAAAACATAAGCATGAAGATGCTGTGACTTAATGATGTGGCAACTTCAGCTCTGAATCTTCTGTGCTTTATGGCTGCAGTCTGACCTTTCCCTTCCCTGTAATGCTCTTGGTGGTGTTGAGCACAAAAGAAGAGCAAGCAGAATTGGAGGTGGGGAGGTTATCAGCAGTGGTTACAGAGCCATCCTCCATCCTCCATCAAGATGAAGCACTTCACTGGATTTTTGGGGGGAGGAGAGGAGGGGAGAGCCCATCCTTGAAAAGGGATTTTGGAGTTCAGAGACTCCCTTCATGGTGCTAGAGAACACCACAGACCTTCTGCAGAGCAAAATAACCACACGGCGGGTCTCCTGCTCTGCTTCTTAATTTGTTTATTTGGAATGCAGGCAGTTTGTTGCTTTGACTTCTCAAACAATGGGAAGGTACAAGGAGGGAAGGATAATAAATTGCATTCCCTCCTTTTTTTTGCCATCACAGGAAACCTTGAGGGACTGTTTAGCAAGCTAGAGCTCTTATCTGCCTTTGGGCGATCTCATTATCAAACCTTCATTTTGCTCCCCAGCAGGAGAGGTGGCCTGCAATGTATGATAACCTCTACTTATGAAACTCACACTCCAGAAATGTCTGATAATAGCCCAGCTAAAATGGAAAACCAAAGAGCAGGCAGGAGGTTTTCAGTCCCCAGTAAAGACTCTACACACACATGCACAGAGAGGCACCCAGGCACCCTTATGTTTACTTCTATTTCTATGCCTCAGTCTTACTCTGATGGCACCTCCCAGAACCTAAAAACCCACAAATCTAATATGACAAACCTTTCCCAGCATGTTTTGAATAATATTTTCAAATAAGCCTGTGGGATACAGGGGCCTGTGTCCCTTCTACAGAGAGGTCAGTGAAATCAGTGGGACTGATAACCTATCCAACCTGCTCAGGTGTTCTTAGAAATCCCATTAAACACTTACGTGAAGACTCTTGGAAATATGAGCTGTAGGAACAGAAGTAGTTCTTGAGGGTAAAGAGAAAAAGAGAGTGGAGGAATAAAGAGAATCCAGTTCCTAAAACACTTGGGCACTTTGGTTCTATTTATTTTTAATTACTCTCCCCTTTTTAACTCTCCTGTGAGCAGACTTCCCTCCAATGCTTTCATTCTTTGCCCACACCAGTGTCATTTGTGAGTCCATCCTCCAATTCATCCTTCAGCCACCAAACCCTCTGTTTCTGAACCCTTCACCTCTCCGGAGGCACCTGAGGAAGAAATAGGTTTGCAGAAGGGGCTGAAGAAGACAAGAGACTGAGGGGTCTCCAGCACAGAAGTCCTGCAAACCACTCTATCTTCTTTGCATCAAGATGCCCCCAGCTCAAACCTCCCCATGATTCCTCCTGTTTCCTCCTCAGGAAGGAAATAGGTTCTGGGAAGGACAAGAAGGACATTGAGGTGTTTCCAAAGGAAGGGCAACAAAGCTAGTGAAGGGTTTAGAAAAAAATCCCTTATGGATCCCTTTTTGGAAAAAATCCCCTAAGGATGTTGGGGCTCTAAAGGCAAATATTTCAAAGGAGGGTGTAGTGGGAGTGGGGTTGGTCTCTTCTCACTGGTGACAGAGGACAGGACAAGGGGAAATGGCTTCAAGTTGCATCAGGGTAGATTTAGGTTGGGTATCAGGGGAGATTTAGGTTGGATACCAGGAGAAGCTTCCTTACAGAAAGGGTTGTTAAGCACTGGAAGAGGCTCCCCAGGGAGGTAACTGAGTCTCCATCCCTGAGTTTGTTATCAAATGGCCTGGATGTGGTGGCCTTGGGGACATGGCTTGGGGAACAGGGTAATAAGGTTAGGACAAGGCTGGACTTGATGATTTTGAAGGTCTTCTCCAGCCTGAGCAATTCTGTTTTAAAATTTATTGCTGGCCTCTCTCAGCAGCAAACAGCCACTTCCCTCTGCACAGCCAGATGTCACCTGCATGGCCAGCCCACTGCTGTCACATGTATCAACTTTCTGCCTTGGGAAAGGCTTGGGAAATGGCACTGGAGAGCCAGGAGATGGAAAGGAGGGATGGGCTGGGGATGTGAGGAGCTCAGCCGCAAATCTCTGACTTTCCAACCAAATCCCAGACTTCCCAATCACTGTGCAAACCAGCACTAGCCTGCAGCTGGGCTTGAGGACACAACACTCACCCAAGATCAGGGTTTTTCCACTGTTTGGTGACAGATCAAGGATAAAAAGGTCCTTTTTAAGTGCAGAAGGGTATCCCCAAGCATTCCTTTGAATGCACAGCCCTTACAAGCCAGGAATTCCCACTTGCAGGGCTGGGGAGCAATCAGTTTCCAGCTCCAGCAGCAACCCCTGGAGCTGCTCTGCCATGGACACTTTTGTCCTCCAGGGAGGTGATGAGGCCATGGCAAAGAGCTACTGCTCCCCATCCCTATCCCTATCCCAATCCTCATCCCCATCCTCATCCTCATCCCCATCCCCATCCTCATCCCCATCCCCATCCCCATCCCTGTCTCCATTCTCATCCCCATCCCTATCTTCCTCCCCATCCCACTGCCATGCCCCAACTTCATTATCCCAACCTGAAAAGCATGGCAACCCAGGCCATCAACTTATTTCTTATCTCCTTTTGCTGTACCACTGGATCAGAAAGAGAATGGTTCAAAGGTGAAGGACCTGAAAGTATATAAAAAAAAAATCTTTCTCTTGGTTTTGATATCTATTTTCCTATCAGTAGGGAGGGTTCACAGGGGTCAGCTGGAGCCCCTCACTAGTGCAGGTGATGGGAAAATGTGTTTGCACTTGGAAAGTCTCCCTAGGCATCCCATGCTGCTGAAAAGATGATAACACTTTTAATTACATTTTAGTAGATCGTATGGATTATGGTTTTAATACCTTAAGAATAATCAACCTGAAAAATCCCAGCTAGCCAAGGAAAAAATAGGAGGGGAAAAATATTAAGATAAGGAAAAAAAAAATTCTTATTAAAGGTTAAATAGGTTTTGTTTTTAAATTCTCATTAAACAGGAGCACATATTAGAAAATAAAAAAAAAAAAACCCACAGGGAAGCTCTTAGTTACCTGAATGGACCTACTGGGGGAGGTTGTCCTTGCTGAAGAGTAAAAATTACAGAATTTTTATTCTATAAAAATAGAAGGTTTCTCCCCCAGGGTTCTCCCCTGGATCTTAGATATGGGGACCTGCTCCTCCAGGGATTTTTCCCTGAGCAAGCAGAGGCAGAGAGGGAAGCAGGAGCTCAGCTCCTTCCCAAGATGATGGAGCTCACAACCACCACCACACACCCCAGAAGGGGGAGGAGGAACCAGGTCACAAATACTCTTACAGAACTAAAATGATTTTTTTTTTTTGTTAGATTAGAGGTTTTCAGTTCTAGTGCCTATTAATCCAGGACTTCTCCGAAACACCAAAACCCTTCTTAATAGCACATAGGATGGAGTTTGGGTTTTCTTGAAAGGAAAACAGTGCCTTATTCACTGCTAAAATGGTCAGGGCTGATGTGGGATCTGTCTGGGCAAAAGTCCACGTGAAAACAGTGATATTAGGTGTGAAGCCAAGCCCACTTCAAATGAACACAGAGGCTTTTTCTATAGAAATGGTGAGGATACAGGTGGAATTCCAAGCAGTCCCTAACCCTAAAATCCTGATAAAACCAGTCTCAGTCTCAAACCCTAAAAACAACCTCTCAGGGCAGCAGATCTCTGCTCGTGACATCCTCCACTTTACACCAAGATGTGGGTTGGATTCCAGGGAGCTGGAAAGAGCTGGAGCTTGTTCTCCTCTCCCATGCTAAGGCCAGGTAATTATCTCTGCATTCCTGGAGGAATGTTCCAATAAATATGACTGTCATTTTTCATTACTGCACAGTGAACAAAGGGAACAAAGAGAACAAAAGAAAGTGGGGTTTTGCTAACCTGCTTGTGTAGATGCAAGAAATAAGTAGAGGAGGAGAGTCTCTTGCTGGTGTTTATTGTGGATGGACCAAACTGGGTGAATGTCTCAAAGTTGGAGAGTTTTTTTTTTTAAACTAATTAAAAACCTTTCACCAGGAAAGTCCTTCCTTCCAGCTTGCTGTCCCACCATCAGGGTTGGCTTTAAAATGGAAATTATTGAAAAGGCAAGAAATGCAAACCCATCTCCCTAATATCTACCTTCCAGAGCACAAATATTCTATTTATCTTTTTTATTTCTAATGAGACCTCCTCAGTGGCCAGATTGCTGATTTCTCTTGATGCTCATTGTCTCACCAGGTTGGAAAACATGGAAAAGGAATTCATGTAACTAAAACTACTTCAAAAATGTGTTTTAGTTTATTCACTCTCTTTTCATCTTTGACACCCCTGTTCCAATGCAGCCAAGGTGAATTAAAACCCCTGATTACTGAGAATATCTCACCTGAGACACAGCCAGCTCAGAGCCCATCTCTACACCTGTGTATTTTAATTTTTATTTTTTTTTTGCATGGTTCCTGGGTGTTTTTACTGACTAACTGAGCAGACACTTTGGTTTGTGAAACTGTTATTAGAAAAACAAACCAAAACTAAAAATTAGAGGGTTCCCAGTGTTCACACTGCCTGCAAAATTATCCCTGAGCTGCAGAAAGCAGAATTTGCACTCATCTGCCTGAAGCCTAGCAGCAAATTGGAAATTATGGAGTAAGCAAAACTTCCCCTGGCAACTGCCTGGGTATGAAACATCAAACTCTGGGCTGAAAACCACCCGGGTCACAACTGCTCCTCCTGTGCCAAGGATCCCAGAGCAGAGTTTTGCTTTTCCTTTGACCATAGATCCCTGAAACTGCTGTAGTGACAAACTCTCTCCTGTTATATCCAGACTCCTGTTCTTCTCTTCCTTCCACACTTTCACAGATCCCTTCCTTTTGCCTGTCAGCTCCTGCTATGACTCTCCTGTCCCTTTGAGCACCCCCTTCTCCACCCCAGGACTTCTCTGATGATCTCTGCTGCACCCATCCTGCTTTGCTACCAAGATCCAGCACCCAGACACCCAGCAAACCCCCCAGCTCTTTGCTAATGGCTCAGACACACTTTGAAATCCCTCTCTCCACACCAACCCCACAAAACCTTGTAGCCTCAGACCTCCCAAAACACCACCTGCCCTTACCTACTTGCCACAAGTCCCTAGCTGCCAAGCTGGTGCTTGTTCCACTGTTATTTTCAGGACAAATGCTCTGAAAAACAGTAATATATACCTAGATATGGGCACCATATCTGTGGGCTCCATATGGACCTGGGGGAAGCTGACCCAGCCCAGAAGATGCTGGTTTCCAGCAGTGTGGGCAATCTGCACCATGAGAGCTGCTGCTCAGCTGCCAGCAAATGTCAGGATGGATATTTCTACACCCAATGCCAAGGTGTAGACACATCCAAGCCAGGTCCCCACCAGCTTTAGCACGAGGTTCAGCCACCTCAGTGGATTTGTTCTTCTGTGGCTTCAGGGAAAGGTGGCAGGAAAGTCGTGCCATGCAACTGCAACCCATCTCTGTCACAAGAGCAGGGGGTGAGGGGCTAGAAACTGGCAAAAAATGTTCTGAAATAAAGAACATCTCTGCTGAAAAATCAGATATCTCTGATTTGTCACTCTCTGGCCTCAACCTCTTCCCTCTAACAGGCACCTTCTTGTCAGGAGCCACAGTGACACCAATTTGAGTGCAAAGCATCACCATGACTTGTGAGAACAATCGAGTTAGGGGAGGTTGCTCTGCTGGTAATATCAGAATCAAAACATCCCAATGCAAAGGCAGAGAGGCTAACAATTCAATTTATGCCATGAATGCTGAGCAGCATATTAAGCAAATCAATTCAGATGGCTCTGAGTTGTTCTTGTTTAAAGAAGATCAGTAACAACATTTCAGATCCTGTAGCACATCTAAATGCTGGGGCTGAACCACTAAAAGATTCACTATTGGTATTTTTATTCCATTGCATTTAACCCAGCCCAGGGGGGTTTGGCTGCTGCCCTGTGGTCCAGAGGGAGCTGCTGCTGTCTTTTGGGGAAGATATTTTCCAAACAAATATCTCAGGTTTACCATGTGGTTATACCAAATGGGAAAGGCTGGAAGATATTTTAAGGATGTTAATATTAGTTTTTTCCCCACAATTCTTCTCTCATAAGATCACTGACAATGTAATACACAGTAAAGCTCCCAGCAAGAGTTTGCCATTTCCCCCAGAATTTCAGGCCCAAAGACCTGAGCTCCTAAAGCTGGAAATTGCTATTCCAAGGATTTTTGAAGAGCTTGAGGAAGTTTGGTACCTAACCACAGCACGTTATACCAATGTCACCTGTCCCATCAGCACCTGGGGGTGTTTCCCTTCCTCTGGAACATTGCTTTGAGTCCTTCAGTGCAGCAAAGACTCTGTACAAAGATGGGTAAAACAATGCTCTTTCCATAATGCACCTGATTTGGGGAAAAAGTCTCAAAATGCTCCTAAACTCAGCCCTAATCCTTGGCCCATCCCCTCCCAGGGTCTCCAAGTACTGCAAAGTCTACCTGCATAAATACCCCACGTAGCTTGGCAGGCAGGAGATGAGAACAAACCATTACAGCAAGCCTTAACTCAGGCTGTAAACTCATAGCTGAAAACATCTCCATCCAAAAACTCGAGGGGACGGAAGCAAAATCCCCAAAATGGAGATGAGAAGCCTTGAGCATCACACAAGCCCAGCAAAACAGAGCTCCCACTTGCTTCCCCCCACTCCCTGCCTTGCTTGGAGCTTGCCACTTGGAAATGTTTTAAGATTCATTAACCTCCCTCTGCACTCCCCAACTCGAGAGACAATATATCAGGAGGAGAAACCTGCAGCAGCAGTGAGACAGACAGGATGATAATTTCTCACCCATTCTCCTTTCCTCTGCTCTAACACATTCCAGCTAATCACACCCAGAGCCAGAGCAGACAGGGACAAAATGAGCTGGAGCTCCAACCTGCTCCTCACACCTTCCTTCCTTGTATCTACACAAGGCCCCACGACCCTTCCCCATCTGTCAGCTTGTCCCTGCATCAGCCATCCCAGCCAACAGCCCAACTTCAAGCTAAAAGGGATGCTGAGATGTTAAGGGCTCTGTGCTCACTCTTCTCCACTGCTGGGGGTGCCATTGCACACCTGGTTACCCCAGTCCTGTCTGCATCCCCAGGGAGGCATGGAAATTCAAGGGGTGTTTTCCCTACAACACTTTCTTTTTCCCAGGCTCAGGAAGTCAGTGCCTGCAATTTCACCATCTCTGCAGAGCTGTTGTTCTGTTGTTTCTGCCTTAAAAGTATAGAAAACATTCTTGAGCCAATGAGCATGGTATTGAGCTCAGTATTTAGCTTTATTTTGCTCAGAAATGGTCTTTGGAAAGCTGCTTTTCTTTGGTGAAAATACAACCTACTCAGTTTTATGGAGGTTACTGAGAGCTATACTGGTCTGCTGTGCTTTTCTGGCCCTGAATTAATAGTGACTAGTTTGACACATATTACTTAGTTTACCTAGGTAGGGTATTACTTTCTTATCTAACTACATTAATTGATTCTACATCACTTAATAGCTCAATAGCTTATCAGGTTACTTCACTCACTAGACAAGCTAAATGTCTGGAGGCAATTAGAGTGTCATTCTCCGTAATAACAAGTTTCTTTGAGAAGTTGCTGATGAGGTTCTTTATTACACAGATTATAAAACGTTTCTTCATACTGTTATAAATATAGGAACAATTTCAAATGACTTACCAGGAGTCCCACTTCCCTAGCAACTAGGCAGATTTTAGGCTTGTTTTAGGAATGGTTGTTTTCCCCCCTTCCTTCCCCCACTCCCCCCCTTCCTCAGTGCTCTCTCCTGCCTTCCAAGTGATCTGTGGCCAATTTTCTGTCACTCAAAGGTTGAGCTACGACCACGGAGAATCTGTCACCACGTCCCTTCCAGTTTGCCATTCTCCGTGTTCAATTCATTTGGAGGATGTTACCTCCAGGGCATCCAGGCTCAACATCAGGGTTTAATTCTGGCTGCTCTTCTCCTTGGCTGCCACTTCCAGGAGAAGTGCAAAGCTGGAGAGGATCCCTTCCCCTTCCCACCACCATCCACCCACAGCTTTGCTGGACAGGAGGGAACACACCAATTTCCCAGCCTTGTTCCAGCAGGAACAGCGTGGCCAGAAGGTCCAGGGAAGGGATTCTGCCCCTGTGCTCAGCCCTGGGGAGGCCACAGCTTGAGTCCTGTGTCCAGTTCTGGGCCCCTCAGCTCAGGAAGGAGCTTGAGGTGCTGGAGCAGGTCCAGAGAAGAGCAAGGAGGCTGTGAAGGGATCCAGCAGAATTCCTGTGAGGAGAGGCTGAGGGAGCTGGGGGTGTTGAGGCTGGAGAAGAGGAGGCTCAGGGGAGACCTCATCACTCTCTGCAACTCCCTGAAAGGAGGTTGGAGCCAGGGGGGGGTTGGGCTCTTTTCCCAGGCAACTCTCAGCAAGACAAGAGGGCAGGGTCTCAAGTTGTGCCAGGGGAAGTTCAGGTTAGATATTAGAAAGAATTTCTTCACCAAGAGGGTGATCAGGCATTGGAATGGGCTGCCCAGGGAAGTAGTGGATTCTCCGTGTCTGGAGATCTTTCCAAAGAGCCTGGATGTGGCACTGAGTGCCATGGGCTGGGAACCACGGGGGGAGTGGATCAAGGGTTGGACTTGATGATCTCTGAGGTCCCTTCCAACCCAGCCAATTCTATGATTCTGTGAAGATCTGACTGACCTGTGCTGTCTTCCACCTCATCCCCTCCCACTGCAGCTTTCAGCTTCAGCTTGGCTGATGGGTTAATTTCTCACCTATATTTCTAAAAAACCCAGGAAACATGTTTGATCCTGTGCCACACGGTGCCTTGGACAGAGAATCCTCTCTGTGCAGCTCCAAAATGCACCCTGATGCTCAATATAAACCTCAATATGTTTTGCTTACTACAAGAAGCATTCATAAGTGATTCTTCCCATGCATTAAAGTAACAAATTAATATTTAATAAGTAAAAAATTAAGTGGAAGATCATGAAAATTTGTTAAGCTGTCTTTGAGTTGTAAGAGGGAAAACAGTCAGTCTGGGAAGGGGGCAGAAGCCCCATTTTAAATGGCTAAGAAACAAATTTTCTTGTGCTTTTGTTGTTATTTTGTTTTGTTTTCTTTTCTGTTATCCAGTCTAAATCTTGCTGCTATTTCTCAGCCATCTCCTGTGGCCAGGCAGGTGACTGAAGCTGCTGTTACTTGGGCTCTTTCTTCTGTTTCTTTAGGGGGGTTTGGGGTCATTGCTGAAAAAGCTGCAGGAGCCAGGGGAAGATGGAAAGCCTGGTGGAATCAAGGCAGAGGGTGTTTAAGTATTGCTTGTGCTCTTAGTTTAAAGGAGGAGAAACCCTGGCTCCATTCCCAGGGGGAGAAGGCTTCATCTCCTCTGGGTTCCTGCTAATGTCCAAGGGAGCAGTGGCTTTTCCATCCCACTTAGGATGGAAATGAAAGAGCCCCTGGCCCCTGGAACAGGGCAGAAGAGGAAAGCAATTCCAGGTGCCATCCTGAAGGCTCAATTCCCCACCAACATAAACATCTCCACCTTGGTGCCCACCACAAATCCCCCATCTCCCTTCCAGAAGCATCTCCTCTGGGCTCACTGGTTTTCCAAGGAAACTGTGTTCTGCTTTCAAGTCCCTGATTCTCTTCTGCCTTTTATACAACCCCCTTCCTGTCTTAAACACTAAAGACACAGCCCAGAGCATCCCTGGGAGACCCTGTCCTGAGCCAGCATCTCTCTTGCCCTTGCTGGGAAGCACCAGAGCCCTGAGCCTGCAGTAAGGTGCCCTCAGGACACAAAACCAGCTTCCAAACTGCACAACTGTGTTCCTGCAACCCTGTGTGAGCTCCAGCTCTGCAGCTCAGCCCAGTGCATTTCTGTGCCTCCTATTTTTGGTGATGTTCAGTCATTTCCAGAGGACAAACAAACCAAACCCCTGGTCGTTCACCTTTAAGTAGCATGCCAGCCCCACAGCTAGTTGATATTCACCAGCCAGAGATGTCTGCTACCTCAGAACAATTAGTCTAAAATATTTATCAGAAATAAGTGTTGGGCTTTTTATTTCTTTTTTTTCTTTTCTTTTTTTTTTTTTTTTTGTCCAAGTTTTTGAAGTTATGAGGCCTCAGATGGGATTAATGGAAATTTTAATTAAGATATGGAAATAAGCTGCGTTCTCCCTGTCTCTGGGAGACTGCAGGGAGTTAACATTATCCTCAACAGCATGTCTCAACCTGCTGAGGGAACCATTTGCAAGATGACTTTGTTTTTAAGCCCAGCTTAGACAGGCTGTTTAGCCAGGAATTCAATGTCAAGCCCAAGCCCAGGTCTGCAAAAAGCTGCTCTGGCCCTGAGCATCCCAACCCATCCCCTGCCCTCTTGCAGCTGGGTGCTCCAGAAGCACCAACCTCATCCCACTGCAGGGAAATGCTTTCCTGAAGGAGGAGAAGGGATTTAAATCCTTTTATGTGTTTTCTGACACACATCAGGCCATCTAGCTGATGAGCTTGGCTCCTTTCAGAAGGAGAAGATAAAGAGGAACAGGAATGGAAGGGGAGAAGGCGAGGAGCCCAGGGATGGCTGTGGGGAGGAGCATCCCTAGAGGAGCAGGAGCATCCCTAGAGGAGCAGGAGCATCCTAGAGGATCAGGAGAACCCCTAGAGGAGCAGGAGCGTCCCTAGAGGATCAGGAACATCCCTAGAGGAGCAGGAGCATCCCTAGAGGAGCAGGAGCACCCCTAGAGGAGCAGGAGCATCCCTAGAGGAGCAGGAGCATCCCTAGAGGAGCAGAAGCACCCCTAGAGGAGCAGAAGCATTCCTAGAGGAGCAGGAACATCCCTAGAGGAGCAGGAGAATCCCTAGAGGAGCAGGAGCATCCCTAGAGGAGCAGAAGCACCCCTAGAGGAGCAGAAGCACCCCTAGAGGAGCAGGAGCATCCCTAGAGGAGCAGGAGCACCCCTAGAGGAGCAGGAGCATCCCTAGAGGAGCAGGAGCATCCCTAGAGGAGCAGAAGCACCCCTAGAGGAGCAGAAGCATCCCTAGAGGAGCAGGAGCACCCCTAGAGGAGCAGGGCCCTGCTCCAGCAATTCTCCAGGCTCATACTGGTTCAAACTGGACCCTGACAGGGCTGATGGTAAAGCAGAAATAAAGCACTGATGGGTTAAGGTTTGATCAGCAGTGCTGAGTTCCCCTGACTTCATCCTAAGCAGGGTGCAAATGCTCCACTTCAGTTTCCCCCTCCCAAAACACTGCTGCTCCCCCAAGGAAAACACTTATTTTGTGGCTGTTCACACTGCACCTTTGCTGATGGTCTGAGTGGAACTTTTTTGAAGGTGAAGGATTTTGAATCAAGCCTTAAAGCAACTTGGGCCTCCAGTTCTTGAAAGACTTCACTGGAAATGAGGAAAAGCTGAAGAGCTGGATTTTTCCAGAGGAGCAGAACTTGTGACTTACAGGGAGAAGGTGTCTCAAAGTATTGAGAAAAGGTTTCTGCAGGAGCTGCCTGGAAAGTTTCTGCTTTCTCTTCCTCCTGGTAGCCTGTATAGATAAATCTTACTTTCCCCAGTCTTAAGATGAGGGAAAAGGAAGCAGAGAGGCATCTACATTTTTCAAAGAGAATTATATTTTAGGATGCTTGTCTTCAGAAAATGATGGCCTGGCTTCCAGATACATTAAACATCTGTGTTTCTAGCTGAGCTCAACAAGAGAGAGGCATTTTAATTTTGTTTCCAAAGGTAGTGAAAAGTATCTGGTAAAACTATTTCAAATTATTCCTACTATTTTGCACCCTGTGGGATCTCACTTCTATTCCTACTGATATGAAAAAACAAAATAATGTTGTTTTATTTATGGGAAACAAGCCTCATCCCCAAACCTGTTAAACTTCTGAATGCACTCTAAGTAACTTTTTGCACGTGAGGATCACAAGAGGATGCACAAACATTAATTAATCAAGTCCTGAGACCTAAACAAGACCAATCCCAACATTTCTGTACCAACCCCATGTTCCTGACAAGGGGGGGGAACTAAAAGGCAAAAAATTTCTTGTCCAGGGTCACAGATAAATTGGTAGCAATGCTAACATGGAAATTCAGGAGTTCTTTTTCTCTGTCTTCAAACACAGAACCTGTCTTCCAGCATTAGGAACAAAGGAAAAAAAAAGGAATAGATGCATTAAGGAAGCCCAGATGTTCTTGACACAGAGGGCAGAGGTCAGATCTGAGATCCTATTTCAAAACCTAGAGAAAATTACCTTTCCAATGACATGTGGCATGACCTTCAACTCCTAATAGTCTGGGAGCAGTCCATCTCGGGGTGTTTGGATCCTGCATTTTACACCCAGGATCTCTAAATCATCTCTTATCATTTACTTACTCCACTCCCATAATGAACACTATTTTTCTGCTGTATCTCTGGTTTTTTCCTGTGTTGGCTGCATGCTCCAGAGTTTTCAAAAGCAGATGAAAAATCTCAGTAGAAAACTGACATTTAATGCAAGTTGCTGCTCACTGCTTCCCTGTCTGTTTGGTACAAAATGGGCAGACAGACTGCAGAAGGCTGGAAGGCATTAAGCAAAGATGATTTTGAGGGGATCTCAACCAAATTAAACTTTTTTTTTTTTTTTTTTTTTTTTCTCAAGTAAAAGCCCAGGGGGGGATAACAAAAATTAGGGTGGGATTTACTAAAAATGAAGTGCTCTGGTGATTAAAAAATGGTTGGCTGCAAAATCCCAAACTGCATTTGGTTGTGGAACAGAACCAAGTGAAGATAGTGGGGCTTTAATAAATCGTGTTGCTAATTGCAAATACTTCTTAATATCTCCATTTGTACAGGAAGGATGGAACTGTTTAATGACAATTTATTAGTGCAGATGCCCAGATGTAGTGTGTTTAATCTCCTTTTATTTTCTTTTTCCTTTTTTTTTTTTATCAATTGTTTTTTTCCAAATAGGAAAAAAAATTATAATTGTTATCTAAGCTCTTGACTTCCCTTGACTTAATTGCAATCTAAGCCTGCTTCTAATCTGTACAGATCACAGTTGCATGATTTGTAGTTTAATTTGAACCCCTGGTGAATACATGCACAGAGGCTGGGGGGTTTGTGTGTGCACACATTTGTGTGCTTAGTGTTTTGAAGATACCTTTTTTTTTTTTTTAAATAAAACCTAGCAGAAAAAAGTCCCTCTGTCTTTTCCCTGTTAGCACCTTCCACATCTGTCTGTACTGCAGCTTCCTAAAGGATCAGGATTTTTTCCACGACTCCCTATTTCATTATATAATTAAAATTAAGAGCCTTTGATGATTGATTAATTGATTGATTGATGATTGATTGATGATTTGAGGAAGAAAACCATAATTTACTGAGAGTGGGGAAGACTGAAGGAGTTCTCCTGTGCTTGGGCCACTGCTTGTGTCGAGCCCCTGAGCCAGGGAGAAGATCCCTTTGTGCTTCATGTCTCCAAAGCTAAGAAATCTGCTCACCTAATTCCTATTAGAAAACATATTTAAGGTTTTTCCTTGCACCTCTTCACCTCACAGGCACCTCAGGAAGACTCCTCCATCCATTTAGGAAACACTGGAAAAGGGATCTCAACCCCTGCATTAATTGTGGCTCAGCTGGGGAGAACAGGGATGAAGGAAGAACAGACCTGGGATTGGAACCACCCCATTTCTGAAGCTCAAGAGAGATGAGTTACCTGCTCCTCTTTTTGATTATCATTTGTACAGTGTCTGCCTGTCATAGGAGAAGTTGAAAACCCAAAGCACAGGAATATCTCCCTGCTGGGTGCCTAAACAACACCAGAAGGAGTGGGTTTGTCCCTGCAGGAACAGCATCACCTGCATGGTTAGGAGGAAAACACCCCCACACCCCTTCCCCTGCTCACTCACTGACATAAAAGCAAAACCAGGCAGATTTAAAAAAAAAAAAAATTTGCTATGCTTGTAGCTAAGATTTAGGTTGATTACTGCTGAAATGAGACTTCCACAGTTTTAATTAGCTGCAAGGTGGGGGCCTAGCTCATTAAACTGAAAATGTAATGATGTTTCCGCTTCCATTTCCACAATCAGGTTCATCTCTTTAGGAAGGGGCTTCTTGGCATATAGGGTGGGTTGGGAACAGCCTTGTTGGCCCTGGATGTGGGGCTGGGGATGGATTCCATCCTCAGGGAGCATCCATCAGCAGGGATTGAGCCAGGTGAGCTCAGAACAGGGGTCCAGAGGCAAAGCTTGCCCTGCCTTGGATTTACCCCTCTGTTGTCCTCATCTGGACCTCCCAGCCCACTTCAGAGCTCCCTGTATCTTGCCTGAGCTCAACTTTTCTTCCAAGAAGGAGCATCCAAACCCTGCTGCACAGTGTTTTTCTCTGCAGTAATGAGCTCAGAATTATCCCCACCTGAGATGATGCATTGTCCAAGCTTGCTCCAAGCACTCTCCTACATGCCTGGAAGTCCCAGAGCCTGATGATTACCAACGAGTCCAAATGGAGACTTAAAAGACAAGCAATGAAAAACGTCCCTGCAAGTCAGGGAGGCTGAATGGGAAGAAACAAAACCCTTTCAGGTGCCCTGCGAGTTACTTTTAGGACCATGAGAGCTCCATTAGTTGTAGCTAAGGTGCCACTTTGCATTTCATGCTCCACTGAAGTTCTAGTTTGACCAGCAGTCATTTGCACAACTTGTGGAAGTTTCTTTCTCAGTCCTGGCACATTAAGGAAAAAAGGCTACAAGGAGCTGCAGGCGAGATCCAATATTTTGTTGTCATGTACGATTGCCTATTGACTGTGAAAAACAAACAACACAATCTGAGCCCTGCAAGCTTTTGGCTACCTGAAACCAAGCCTGTCTTGCTGCCTCAAGAAAGACCCTTTGGTACGTGTTTTTTGGGGGCATCTCATTTTTGCCTGACCCCAGAAAATGTGCCAGACTCTCCCAGATAAGGAGAAGGGTGTCTGTCTCCTAACTCAATCAACAAACACTGCCAGCTCTGACAGTCCCCAGCTCAGTCTCCAGGCTGTCAGCTTGCTGGTCCAATTTTAGTTTTGTGTACTGTCTAGATAACAAATTTATTGATGAAATATGGTCGTAGGTGTAAGAAAAACTTGGAAGATCCTACAGAGCTTGCTGAACCTGTCCTTTGGAAGATTAATGTACATCTTGATGAACTGGCAAATGCAGCTTTCTGTCCCTATGGTTTGTGCATGTGAAAAGAAATTCTGAAAAAAAACCCCCAAAACAACCAACAACTGATACTTTGAATGTTGTTTTGGGATTTTTTGTTGTTGTTTTTAGTCCTGCTGCACTCAGTGGAAAAAAAAACAAAACAAAACAGTCTGGAAAAAACAACATATAAATAATTGTTACTACGACAGTGCTGAGGAGACCCAGGCTGGAAGCTGCACTCTGTTCCACAAGTGGTTTTTCTTGGCTTAAATACCCAAAAAACTGCCTACAAAGGGCTTAGCCCTAAACATTGGGCACTAAGAGCTGCAATTCCTTCCCTTCTGTGTGCAGAGCTGATCACGAGAGGTGAGGGAGAAGAGCAGCAGAGAGGATCTGCAGATCCATCCATAGAAACCTTTGGCTTGGTTTTGCACTTCTCATTGTAATTAATACCTAAATTACATTGCAGTGAGTTGACTTCAAGTGCTTCTTGTGGGCAAAGGTCTCTCAGAAGATTCACTAGTGGGCAGAATTAACAGAAGTTAGTCCCCAAATATCTGGATTTTATAAGATGCAGCCCAGGCAACTCTGAAACCCATGGGGTCTGTGGGAAAACATCATCTCAGATGGTCAGAACCAGAATAACTGTAACTGGAAAGATTATACCCTCCTAAATCATCATAAGGAGATGTTTATATGTATGGGGATTGTCCTTGGCAAAAGGGAATGGAAACTAAAGTGGTCTGGTGTGGCCCTATGGTATGGTGACCAAGCAAGAAATTCCCCCAGTTCTACAGAGGTTCCCTGAAAATAACAATTCAAGTTCTCCTGAAGGACTGTGAGCAGGAGGAGAAACAGAGATAGAATAAATTCCTCAAAATCCATGCCCATGAGCCTCTGGAGAAGAAGCAGTGATTGAATCCCACAAATCCCAACCCATGGGAGAGGGGAGAAGGCAGCAGTGCTGGTTATGGAGCCAAGGAGAGGGCTGGGGGGGTAGAAACCCCTCAGAAATGTGAGACAAAAAATATTCTCAATGTGTGGGAAGAGAGGGAGAGGTCAGACAGATAATGCTGCTGGTTTCTGGTTTGCAGCTCAGGTCTTCTCACATTCTAAGTGACTGTGGTTGACTCCAACTGTGCCCTCATTATTTCAAATTTAACTCTAAGTTGTATAGGGTCTGTTGTTAATGCCTGCTGCCTTCTTGGGTAGAAACAAAAGGTTCTGAGTGCATAAGGACGGGGGGGGGGGAATCAATAAATTACAATAAAAGTGAAAGAAAAACATTTCTTTGGCAAGCAGAGATGCAGCACCAGCAGCCTCAGCAAAGGGGGGAAAAGGAGAGGGGAAAAAACAAACAAGATGTCTCATTTAAAAAGAAAAAAACAGAGAGAGAAAGAGGAGAATTTAAAGCAATGCACATGGTTTTTTGTAAAGGAGTAGTGAGTGAAAAGAGGACAGTTACATGGAATGATTCCCCTTGAAAAGCTAGGATAAAGGGGAAGGAATAGATCCTAAATAACTAAAGAGGAGGAAAGAGAGAACACAACCCAACTAAAGCAGAATGCAGCAAGCTGCCTCCTTGTCTGGCTGCTTCCTCCAAAGCCTCTACCAAGCAGACTCCAAAGTCCAAATTTCCTTATGGAGGAGAGAAAAAAAGACATTTCATCTGTCTCTCCTTCCTCCTGTTAGGTCTGGGGAAGGAAGACAGACATGCTGGGGGTGCTGGTGGCCCTGCCTGAAGCAGAGCACTCTGCAAGATTTCCCATACTGCAAAAATATTTGTATTTATGGAGTCCCTGAGTTCCTTTTCCAGCTGCTTCTCCAGGATTTTCCTTTCTGATTTTTACACCTGATTTTTACAGATGCTTCCTGCAAAGTCATGGTGCTCCTGAGCCATGTCCATCTGGGATGTTACTGCTTTAAGTTTGAACTAATTAGCAAATCACTGCTAAACAACTCTGAGAAACTGGTCCTTGGGAGGGAAGCTTTGGAAATAAGATCTGGGCTTGGAAAGTTATAAGAAAACTATCTTTTTTTTTTTTTTTTTTTTTTTTTTGGCTATTGGGTTATTTTCTTGGAAAGTTCTGCTGCAGTCATTCAACAGCAACCACCCCAAACCCCTTGGCTTTTCAAGGAGAATTTTCAGGGCATTTTTCAGCCTACTTGCTCGACCAGAGTGCTACAGCCTGGGAAGAGTCCTAAGACTGAGGTTAGACCCTGAGGACCTGATTTCCAACATTTCTGTCCACCAGCTCCTTTCAGAAAGAACCTGAAACTTGTCCTTAACTTCTTGTCCCTCTGAAGTCCTGAGCACAGGAGTCAGAATTTGGCAAGAAGGCAGCACGGGGTTACCCATCACTGAGGCTTCAGTGTTAAGAAGATGCCACCAGGCACCATGGTGGCAAAGGTGAAAAAATCACTTTATCTTCTTCACCACACTATTGAGAGGCTTCCAAAGAAACGTGGGCATGGCTATATTTAACTCTTGTTCCTTTTTAAAAATAAATAAAAAATAAATTATTCAGCTCGTACAGGCAATGAATATAGGCCATGGAATCCAACACACAGCAGCAAAAGTACTCCATTATTAAGTCTGTAATTGCCAAGAATTAATTTGCTAATTGCATGCAACTAATCTGCGTCCTTTTTGTTTTATATCAATTAACAGAGTAATTAAAAAAAGCAATCTTCTTGATAGTTCCTCACTGGCAGACTTAGCCCAGCAGAGCTAATGAAAGAGGGCCACCCTTTAACTAACCTCATTAGTATCTCTTCTTTTGTTAAACATCCTACAAAAAAATAGTTAATTTTGCTGCATGAAAGTCCTTGATGTGAGGCTGCTAATGAGGGGGCCACACAGCTCTGATTCAGTGTTTGTTTGCTGAGTGGCTTTGCTGGATGCAAAGCAAATGCTTGTTCCTTGCCTTGCTGCCCTTTCAGGGATGGGAGTCAAGTAGACAGCCAGAGCCATATCCTGGTGAGAGGTTTATAGAGATGAGCAGCTCCCAAACCTTTAAAGCTTCCTCCAAGTTAAAGTTTTATTCATGCAAAAAACAAATTAAATTAAAATAATAAGAATACAAACACGAGGAGCCCTGCCTGCAAGAAGAGGGTGGTTGAGATATGGCTGTTTCTAGGTGATGGTCTGAAGAGATGCTGCTCTGACAGCAGAGCTGGGGGGAAAAAAAGAAAATGAATCCCTAGCTTGGGTAGAGTTGATGTGCTGGAGGCTGGACACACAGTGTGAGTGATCCATGCAGGGAGCAGCCAAATGGGGCTCTGGGTGCCTGCAAATGCTCTTCCCAACTGCAGACTGGGGGAAGCTTGGAGACACGTAGGGACCTGCTGGGATTTTCAGTAGCTTGAAGTTTCCCTCTTTTTTTTTTTCCTCTTTCCGTGCTCTTTTGAAAGCCTCTGAGGCTCTCTGCTCCTTTTGGCAGCTCCCAGCTTACAACATTGCCCAGGCACAAGGGGAGCACAAGTGTCCATCACATTTCCAACCTATTTCTGACTTACAGAGATACCTTTGGAGGGCAGTGGTGTCTGTACATGGTGATGTCTAAAGGGATTTTAAAAGGGTTGGCCAGGGGAAGAGCTGTAGGCAGAGGGGAATCACCAGGGAAGAGGACAGGGTGTGTGGCTGTGCCTGTGTCACTGTGATTCAGGAAATAAAACATTCTGCCCTGGTTACAGAATAAAATTCACTGCAAAGTCTTCTTCCCTGCTTGGACACCTCATGAACCTTTTTATGAGGCATCTATAGGTTGAGCTGGGCCCTGAGCTGTGTTAACAGAATCTATCTCAGAGCCTGTGTGCTTGGTGCTGCCCTCCTCCAGCAGGATAAAGACCCAGAAATACCTATTTTAAATTTTATATATTTTTTTTTGCCTTTGTAACCAATATTCTATAATATTCTACTGTCCAGAGGAGAGCTGCAGCAGCACTAGTGAGATGCACTGGTTCCCAGGGCTGTGGATTCCTTCCTTTTGTTTGCTTTGGGGCTCTGCTGGGTCAGGAGACCCCCATGGGGGTGGCCCTGATGTGGATGTCCCATCCCTGCAGCTCATCATCCCCTGGGGCTGCCCTGGAGCTGGGCCATGCTGTGACTTCTTGGCTTTTGGTTTAGTACCTGAAGGTGTCTGCAGCTCATGTCCTGCTTTTTCTGATAGCTCCTGGAGCTGGGAAACAGCCTTGCTGTAATGAGACCTTCCACCAGGAGGCAAGTCAGGCTTCACACCAGCACAGTAAAGAGCAGAAACACCTCTGGCCAAGTGCTGTCTTCCAGTGCAAGGGTCCCAAAGACACCAGGAATTTCTCTCTGAACACATCAGATAAGACTCAGACCTTTTCCCCTGAGTTAGATTTTGAGATTCGATGAGTAAATGTACTGAAAAAAAAAAAAAAGTGTCAGAGGAGCAGGTGGCAGCATCAGCATCCTTGCCCTGTTGCAGGGGCTGAAATGGGTCCATGTTACTCTGAAATGACCACCTGAAATTTGGGCAGGTCCAAAAGGGAGCTGAGAGCCCAAATCCTGGACCCAAAGAGAGAGAGGGAGAGAGAGAGAGGGAACTCCATGTGCCTCTTCAGGAGCTTTTTTGGAAACCACCTCTCCCTTCAGACATCCTCTCCTAGAACAGAGACCTGGCACTGAGGATGGAGATGCAAGGAGGGGTGTGGAAGGTTGGTCAGCTGTGCACACACGTGTGCAAAGGGGGGTGGTGGGGGGCTGGGGGCTTGGTGAGACCCCTCCTGCCAGGCTGGGTGTGAAGGAGCAGCTGAGAAGAATTGCAATGCCTCCCACTCCTCTGTTCCTGGTGAATGCATCATGAATGCTAATGAATTCCTCACTTGGGGCATATGGTTAAGACATATAGAGCCTAACCTTGCTACAAAGGATAAAGACCTTGATGGCACAAGATGGGGGAGGGCTGGGAGGAACCCAGTGATTTGTGTGCTGAGTTTGGGCCCAATGGGACTCATCCTGCTCCAGCCCATGGTCCTGTTCCAATTAAAGGGTGATGGGAACTGGAGGGGGAGAGAGAAATTATTTACTTGTCTACTAAAGGAAAAGCAGACATATGTCCCTAGATGTGTTTTAGAGGCTGAGAGCTGCCGTGAGGTTAAAGGAAAAGGAATATTATATATATATATATATTTTTATTTTTTTTTTCTGGAAAATTGAGGGGTATCCAAAGGAAAATGGTTCACAGCAGCACAGAGGGGAAAGGGATACACAGAGACTCAAAAGCAATGTTGAAAAAATGTGAGGGTGATAATGATGATGGAGGAAACCCACAAAACAAATGGCCCCAAGGACCTTCTTTGCCCCAACCCCTGTCCCTGCTGCCTCCATGGTCCCCAGTGCTCCTTCTGTGACATTCAGCCTTCCAAACATGGGGGTTTAGGGCTATTTGAGACTCTGCAGAGTAACCAAGAAGTTTGATGGGTAAGCAAGAAGTTTGTGAGCAGATTTCTACCTTCCTGCCCAGAGATCTGAGGTGTTGGAGCCCCCCAGGTTTGTACTGCAAGCCCTGTGCTGTGGTCCAGACTTTCCCAACCCAATATATCTTCTTTTTTAATTAGAAGAGGTAAAAACTTGATTCTCAGGGCAACTTCAGATCTAGTAATGAAGTGCTGCAAGCACCTCAAAGAAGCCAACACTTAGCACCAAGATTTTTAAAAAGTAACTGAGACACCAGTAAGGACACAACTTCCTCTACTGGGTGATCTGGCAAACTACTGAGTAGATTTTAAGTTTTTGGATCTGCATACAACTCTTACCACTCTGCACTCAGTTCCAAGCCAGGCAGCACTTACTAACTCCAATATTCCTCCATGGATTGCTGTCACATCTGTGAGATATCAACAAACATTCACCCTGATGGCCTGTTCCCAAAGGGTTAGAAAACATCAAGAAAACACTCAAGGACTTTCAAAGTATTCAAAAAAAATCTCTGAAGAAACTTTCACCCTCACCAAAAACGCTTTCAATAGCAAAGATTCTCAGAGAACCTTTTAGGAAACCTGCAGCAGGCAGATTTCTGAGTGAAATCACCTCTCTTGTGGTGGGGGCTGAGCTGACACACAAGATGGATGCTCTACAATTGGCATCAGGACTTCGACCACTGTGGGTAAAGGCTTGTCTTTCTATTTGCTATTTTCCAGCTAACTTTATCCACATCCTCTCCCTAAACCACAGCAGGAGCAGCTAGAAGGACACTTCTGCAGTGCTTTGAGGCATTGCTGTCCTTTGCTGTCCATCTCCTGCCAGGTAAGAGGAGCTGCGAGTGGGCAAAGCGATGCCGAAAAGCAGCGTTTGCCATGGGTTACACCTACTGATTTATCAACATGTTTCTGAGAACAAAGCAGCCCAGGTACCTCACAGAGAAAAAAAAAAAAAAAAAAAGAAAGAAAAAAACAGCAGAGAGCAAGCTGGAAAAAATTCAAAGTCCTTCTAAAAATGCAAAGCTGAAAGGCAGCCAAGTCCCAGCAGCTGAGCGGAGGTGCGAGGCGTTGGGTCTCCGGGGTGGGCAAAAAGCAGCCGAGTGCCGTATGCAGTGTGCATCAACACCTCTTGACACTCATGAATATGGGGCTGGTGCTGATGCCCACTTGGATGAAAGAACAGAGTGAGATTGCCAGCCTCGAAGTGGGTGGAAGGGAGGGATGATCTGTAGCAAGATGTTGGCTTTTCTTGAAGCCTCTCTCGCACAAAGAGCGACCTGAGCGCCCGCTCGTCCCAGGGCTTGGAGCTCTGGAGGTTTAAGGACTGCAAAGGGCTAAGTGGAGGGTAACTGAAGGATGGACTGGGGCTAAAAAGCCCAAGGGAGGGGATCTGTGGGGTACTGTGAGTTGTCAAAACTCAGGTGCACACGGGTGGTTGTTGGGGGGGAAAAGTCTGATGGGTTTCTTACAACACTGACTTGATTGCTGGAAATCACAGACTGGTCTGGGTTGGAAGGGACCTTAAAGATCAGCTAGTTCCATCCTTCTGCCACGAGCAGGGACACTCTCCACCAAACCAGGTGGGGAGCTGTGGTTGTTGAGCAATTCTGGAAACTCGGGCCATTTGCATCTCCTGCAGTACCTTGTACACCCCCCAACTCCTGAAAACCAGGGAATGATGCTGCCATTAAGTTTCTAAACCTTGGTGCCTTCTTTCTGCAAGCCCTGAGAAGATACTCTGATCACCTCAAATAGCTCTTTGCAATAAAAGACTGTGGTAGGAACAAGGTTTCAGTGAACACTGCTGGTAAATAAAGGCTCAGCCTGGAGCATGTTTTAAGTCCCTACACCATAAACACAAATTCACATACGTGGGGGCAGCCTCACCAATGGACAAAGAATCTCCTTAGGTTGAAGTGCCACCCCTCTTCACTTTCAGACCTCTCAGTTGTGCATTTTGGCTTTTGCCAAAACAAAACAACCAAGTAATCCCCACCTGCTCTGTCCTCCTCCCTGCCACTCTTTCTGCTCCCCTTGTGAGAGGCTCCTCCAGCAGAGCCCCAGGGGCTGGAGCAGCAGCAGCAGCAGCAGCATCCCACTCCAAAGCCTTCTCACCAGCACCAACCCAGAGCTCACCCAGGAATATTCCTCTCGCTGCCACATTTGCATGACAGACGGCTCCTTTGCATTATCCACCTCTTCCAACAGAAGCCCCCTCCATCCCTTGGGCATCCCGTGGGGATATCTGCTGTTGCAGGCTGCTTTCCACCCCCTCCCTGCCCACCCTTGCCCTCACTCCCACGTTCTTCCAGCAAAGCGTCGCTCCAATATGTTGGCCTTGCATTAACTTCTACTCATGCTGGCTCCTTCCATCATTTGCTCAAAATTTCAGGCCTCTGAGATGCAAAAAGGGAGACAGACAGTCCTTTGACACCCCTGATGATCACCCTGGACATGCACCAGCTGGGCTCTGAACTCCCAGCTTACCCCAGCAAGGGGTTTTTGGTGGACAGGAGGGAGAAAGGAGAATCTCTCTGGGAGAGACACAGTCCTTACCCCAGCTGCAACCTGCACTGTGCCTGATATGTTGTAATGACATGAAAATGAATAGAATAAACTGACTGAGTAGCATTGTTATTAACCTTTGTTACCTCAATAAATCACACCAAAGAGCAGCAATTACTCCCCTTTCTGACAAACACTGGTTACACAGCAGATTCCCCCCTTGCTTTCCATCCTGTGCCCTCTCCCTCTTTCACATCTGGAACCAGGAAGGTGCAGAACATACCACAGTGTTGCAAGAAACAGGAATAATGTAATGCCAGCCCATAAAAGCACACTGTAGATAAGACAGGGCTTCCACAGCATCCATCTCTTTCACTTATAACCACCTACTTGCCTCCAGAGCTTTCCAGGGGCTCCACATCCTTGGCTGGATCCTGCTCCTGGCTCTCATTCATCCACACTTGCACAAGTGCAGGTCTGTGCATTTCTCTTGCACCAAGCTTTGGAGCTCAGGAATTACTGAATGCAGAGCCTGGAAAGTTAAATTTACCCTTCTCCAATCTCTGACTCAAGGTATGAACCAAGATTTTGGCCCCAGACCAGGACTAGCAATTGGGTTTTCTGTTTAGCACTAACTCAGCTTGGGTTTTTGTCATGTTCTTGTGTCAACGCCCAAACATCTTTAGGAGTTTGTGCTGACTAAATTCTGAATATATTGATCTGAAAGCATGGCACTGACCTCAGAAATGAGCAGGCTTGGGAAAAGCAGCAAAGAGCCTCCCAGCAGAGTGCTACCCTTGCATATTTAACACTATCTGGGAAGAGGACCTTTCAACAAAAGTATTCAATGAGACTTAAAAATCAATCCTCGTTTGAAGAAACCAGCAAAGTGTTGTAGCAACCATGGTTAAAACACTTGGATTAATAATAAATCAGAGTTGACAAAGACTTTCTGCTTTTTTTTTTTTTTTTTTTTACTTTGTGGATTTGTTTTCACAGAGGGCCTGGTTGTGGACACAAGAGATGAAGGCGTGATGCTTTAAAGCAAGATTCTGAATTACATTTCAATAAACTTTGAAGGACTTCATGTAAACCTGGCAGAACTCATGTGTTTTATTTGTTCCCACTATTTTTTTCTTCAGAGATCTACAGAAATCACCTTGGAGATTCAAAACTTCCCTGGGAATTTCCAAAGTCACACACAGAGTGTAAATAGTGGGATTATAATATTCAAATATCATGTCTAGTCTTGAAATAGTTTAAAATAAAAACTGAACAAACTCTCTGTGGCCAGAAAGAGCTGAAGCTTGGGTTCTTCCTGCAGAGGTAAATTTACTTGTGCAGCACATCATGTTCACAACTCCATCTTTCCTTGTTCCAGGTGCCCATGGGAACACACCCTCTGTGCTAACACCCTGCTCCACGACCCAGAAAATACAGAAGCAGCATTTGCCTCGCTACCATGCCAGATGAAACTTTCCTTTTGCTGGGCTGTGTTTGCTTTCTCATGCTCAGATTTCAATAATCCAGCATGAAACATCAGTCTCTGATATCAGCACCCTCAGGTACAGGACCAGTGTCCCACGGCAGTGGGTGCTACACAAACGAAGAACACAAAAGAATGGCCCAAAAAGGATGGATGACCCCAATTCTCTGTCTGGAAGACACCTAGAGGACAAAAGATATGATTCTGTGAATACAACACTGAGTAAATCTCATGGCCTTGGCTCCTTTCCTCTGGTACTGTTTCAGGAGTAAAAGGGTGAATGGTTTTCAGAGAAGGAACTGGTAGGACCAAGAGGAAAGATTCAGCTGTTCCTGAAGTGGCTGCTTGTCTTGGTAGCTTTGCTACTGCTAGATCTGTGCTGAAACCCAACCTTTGTTTTAGGTCAGCTGGAATCTAATTTAGGGAGGAATCTTTGTTGTGTGGATGTCTTTGTGACTTATGTACTCAAAGTTGATTTTAGTCCTCCCAATCTTATTAAGGATTTATCATAGACTGACGAGGGTACCCAGAGGTGCCCTTTATTGCTAGGGAGGGCTATGTGTGTAAGGTAGGAAGAGGCAAACCAGACATTAATCATCCAGAATGCCAGCCAGCACAGCCTCAAACCTGCAGAAAAGCAAGATTGTATTTTCTCTCCTCCCAAAGAGGACCTGAGCCAAAGCCTGACAGCAAGCAGTGACTTCAGGAAGCACTGAGGACCCCTTCACGAGTGACCTCAGCAAACTGCTTCCAGCACTTTTATTATCCTAAAATAATTCTTCTTCCCCTGCCCTCCCCCAAAACTGCTCCTGAAAAATAGGAGCAGGGATTTTGTCATTTTGATCAGCAAGAGAGAAGTGGGAACGAGGTGGCTGGAGCCTAAATTTCTTTCCCTTTCTTTGCTGCTGGAGCACATGCCAGTTTGGGAGGACCAGGCGGCTGCATGAGCAAAGTTGTTAAAAAAGAACAAAAAAACAACCAAAAAACCAAACAAATCCAACAAATCCACCCAGTCCCACATCACAATGACTTTTCTCAGATGATAAACATAATAATAAAACCCCTCCTAGTAGCCAATATGATGCTAATGCTTCTTAGCTCTGTCAAAAGTGAAAACAGCTCCTTGCTGTCAATTACTGGAGGGACAGCTGGAGTCTCTCCTCTCACTGTCAGGATGCAGACATATTGCATGTCATCGAGAAGGTAACAAATTCACCAGGACAGCATCACCATCTGTCACCACCAGAGACACCGCTGAAACAAAGGGTCAGACTCAGCACAGAGCTGGGCTCTCATCTTCCTCCTCATCCTCCCCTGCCAAGCAGAGGGGTGCAGGTGGAGGTGTCCCCCACATCCCTGTGTCCATCCCGGGGACACACGAGGGCATTTGGGTTTGTAAACCAAAGGGATGAGCTTGAAACTGGTTGTTTTTACCAGTAAAGCCTCAAGATATAACTGGGAACAGTTTTCACTCTGTCCTTTGCCCAGTTTCCACTTCCAAGCACTATGTTTTTCCCTAGGAGATCCTCACACGAGGGACATCTTCCCACCTCCATGAGTAGATGAGTTTGGTCTACTCGTAGGAGTAAGGCAAGACCCAAGGAAAGCTGAGGGATCAGGCTCTAGGTTGATTTGTTTGGGACCAGATGGTTGATTCCCCACATTATTGAAGTCTGACTGCCCTGGATCCCACGTTCACCCACCCCAGGAAGACACTTACACTGGTCCAAACTCTACATGTGACCTGAAACCCCTCAAAATGACAGATAAATCTGTGATATGGTTTGAGATAATCTTCACTATTTAGCCACCAGCTCTCCAATAACTTTCAAAAAAAAAATATCTTCAAGAAACCCCTGAATTAATAATTCTATTTTAAAAAAAAACACATGTTGTTGTAGATGCTGTTCAGGAGAAGAGTGTAAATAATATCAATAATTTAAGCAATATTTTTTTCTGTATATATTGTGCTATTTAAAAACAACCCCCATAACTCCATTCTTTCACTCAAGACAAGGCTTATTTCCAGACTGATGATGTGCTAATTATTTTGAGAGAGAATTTATTTTTTTGACAGAAAAAATCCCTGTACTTAAAATCATGGAGAGTGCTGAGACTTCAGATGAGTTGGAAAGAAAGATGTTCCTGCAAAACTATACCAATGTGCAGAGGCACCACATTCCCTTAGCTCTTATGCTCTTGTCACAGCATTAATTTGGGATATCCTGGTGCTGCTGGCAAATGTGGAGTCCAGCTGACATCTGGGGACACCCTTTGGGTTCCCAGAGCTGGATGGCAGCTTTCCTGTTTGCTGTCACTTGAAAGATCCAGGATTTCAAATTTATATTCTTAAATATTTCCAGTGTTAGAAACAAGTGAGCTCAGGAATGAAGGCAACTGAGTTACCTGGAATTAAATAGCACAGTTCAGATTTTGGGAGTTGTTTGGATGCTGTAGGAGTGCCCTGGAAATCCTGCTCCCCCCCCTCCTGCTCTGTGGTACAAGAATAATCCAAAAGAAGCACAACTGGAATTTGACAATAATTCCAAAGTGCAGCACAAAACCAGAGTTGCTACTGCTTTTCCCAACTTGCTGAGGTTTACAATGAGCTCACAAATTTATTCAGAAAAAAAAAACCCACAAACAAACCCCAACCCCAAACCATTCCTGCAGACATATGGATATATTTCTAACCAAGAGAAATAGCTCATCCTCTGGCCACAGCCCTACATGCCAAAATTCATTTCATGCTTTAGGTCACAAGAACTGACAAGCAGTTCCCCTGAATCATATGAAATAACTTCTACAGAAGTTACAGCTGCTGCTTCCCCCCCTTCCCAGTGCTGTTTCTTTTCTCAGTCCCAGGATGAACACCTCCAGCGTGGGGAGGGAGAGCACAGAGCTGCAAAGCTCCATCCCCCATCCTCCCCTCCACCCTTTCTTGCTCCCCAGGCATTCATGGGCTGCCTTGGGATTTCTGGCTTGACTCTCCTCCAAGGATATGTCAAGCTTGCTGTGATGTGAAAGTCATGAGCTGCTGCCAGCAAGAGGCTGGAAGTGTTATTCAAATTGTGGCTGGTGGTCCTGCCCCTCCACCCATCCCTCCTCCCTCCTGCCCAAACCAGGAGATGCTCAGAATAGCTGCAGAGCTCCCCCACCCCATAAACCCCAGGAGTGAAAGGAAGAGGCTTGTGAAATGGTTTAGGAAAACTCCTGTTGAGAAAAGGAAGGGGGAAGTTGTTCTCATTAGAAAGGAGGGGATGAAACAGTCCCATGGTCACACTGGGCTGGGAAGAGGTGGTTTGGGCTCTGATTGCTGTTGTCACCTAACCCAGCACCAGCATCTCCTCTCTGGGAAGAAGGATGTGTGCCACTCACTGCACAGTTTCCAGAAAACCCTCTTCCCCAAACCCTCCACTGGTTTTGGAACCATCTCTGGCAGCTTTTTGGATGGACTCTGCTCTGCAACCCTCACTGTTTTCATTTTGCTGGGAAGAGGAATAGAGGACAAACAATTCTGTTGTAGTTCCTTTCAGAGAACCTTTCAGGGAGGTGTTTTCCTCAACAAGAAGGGAGAGCTTCAATCTGGCTCTCCACAGGGGAGCTGAGGCCATTGGGGAGGCTGTGACACAGCAGGGAGTTGAGCACTGAGGTTTCTCCAGCTATTTCTCTGCCCTTCAGGACACACTTCATCCCCATCCCTAATGTGGGACTTGCTCCACTGAGCAAACCCCCTCCTGAGAACCACACCTTGGCAGTTTGATGAAACTCAGGACCTGATCTCTAAATCTGAACGTGATCCTGCCTAAAAACAACCTCAAAAAATTCATTAAGAAAATAATATTAGAGCTGCTCCTCGAGAAGGTGCTTTGAAGACATCATCTCAGCACAGAAACCACGTTCTCTAGGCTGCAAGTTGCATTCACTGGATGAAGGCCAGGCCACACACTTGGGATGTGGACAAGGCTTTAATTCTCTTTCTTGCAAAGGTTCCTACAAACTAAAACAAACCCAGCCCTGGCTGCCTGGCTTAAATTGCCCTGTGAAAGGTTTAACATGCTATGAGGATATTTTATCTTTGTGGCTACACAAGAAAAAGGCCAAATGATCAAATGCTCCACGTAGCCTTCTCTAACTTGGTCCATGCTGGGCAGCTGACTTCACAGCCAGAGCTTGCTGCCTTTCACAAAGCCTTGTGTGTAGCTATTTTGGAACTAGAACTGATCTTTATGCATTAAGGTGGACCCAGATTTTAGAAGAAACCTGGCATCTCTTTTGAGCTGCTGCTCAGAACATTTTGCTCTCTGGATGGCTCTGCCTGCCGAGCCCTGTAGCCATCACCAGCAAAAGAGAAATGAAAAACCCAACGTTGCTCCTTTATTGAACAGAGCAGAAAACTTCAAGAGAGAGAAAAAAAAAAAAAAAAAGGGCTTGAAAGCAATATCTGCACTTAGATGTTGTTCAGAATGTCACTGCAATATAGAGGGATGGTGAAACACAGCTCCTGCTGCTGTCCTGAGCTGGGCTTTCAGTGGAGCTCCTCACCACTGGGTATAAAAATTGCTTCTCCCTCCTGTGAGATGCAGCAGGGTCTGGGGTGGGGAGAGCAGTTGGTAAAGATGCAGCTGTTTCATTAGCTTGGACATTAGCATGGTTGGAGAACAGACAGAGAGAGAGGGACCTTGGAGTTTGGATTGCCAGGAAGCTGAACATGAGCCAGCAGTGTGCCCAGGTGGCCAAGAAGGCCAATGGCATCCTGGGCTGGCTCAGGAACAGCGTGGCCAGCAGGTCCAGGGAAGTGATTCTGCCCCTGTGCTCAGCCCTGGGGAGGCCACAGCTTGAGTCCTGTGTCCAGTTCTGGGCCCCTCAGCTCAGGAAGGAGATTGAGGTGCTGGAGCAGGTCCAAAGGAGGCAACTGGGCTGGTGAAGGGATCCAGCACAGATCCTATGAGGAGAGGCTGAGGGAGCTGGGGGTGTTGAGGCTGGAGAAGAGGAGGCTCAGGGGAGACCTCATCACTCTCTGCAACTCCCTGAAAGGAGGTTGGAGCCAGGGGGGGGTTGGGCTCTTTTCCCAGGCAACTCTCAGCAAGACAAGAGGGCAGGGTCTCAAGTTGTGCCAGGGGAGGTTTAGGTTGGAGATGAGAAAGAATTTCTTTCTGGAGAGGGTGATCAGGCATTGGAATGGGCTGCCCAGGGAAGTAGTGGATTCTCCGTGTCTGGAGATCTTTCCAAAGAGCCTGGATGTGGCACTGAGTGCCATGGGCTGGGAACCACGGGGGGAGTGGATCAAGGGTTGGACTTGATGATCTCTGAGGTCCCTTCCAACCCAGCCCATTCTAGGATTATATGACAGGGAATGGGAAAAAAAAAAACCAAGCAAGAATGGGAGAGCTACAGGGGAAGTCAGATGGGAAGAATCTGATCTGAGGAGCTGTTCTAAGGAAATATTTTTTGTTTGTTTGAACACAAATGACTTTTCAGCATGGATTTTCAGCACTGGTCACAATTTCTGTGCTGAAACAGTTGTGACATTTTCATTACAACTTTTCATTTCAGCTCATGATTTGATTCAATCCATAAAAAAATCAGGAAAGGTTTTCATATATGCCATAAGTCATGCACATCTTGGAAGGAAGAAATGAAAAAAAATATCTAAACCCAGTAAGAACCGTGGAAATTCTGCATTTCCCCAGTCCCTTGAACAGCTATGGGAAGCACCAGGCAAACAGAAAGGTCCCAGCTGTATCTCTGAGGAGCCACAAGCAGGGAGGATGCCAGCTCAGAGGGGTTGGAAGGACCAAATGGCTGAGCCAAGGTCAATGCTGGTTCAGAGCCCTTCATCAGCTGGGGAAGTTTTTCACCTCAGTTTCTACAAAACGGAGCAACAACAACTGTGCCAAAGGCATGGGTGGGTTTATTTGGTGTCAGAAACAGGGTTACCTTGTAAACAACAAACCTGTCTTCTCTGGTCTGGAGTTATCAAAGGCATGAGGATTAAATCCAGAAGAAGCACTTTGTGTAGGTTATAAGTTCTGGGACTCTGGGCCATGGTCCACCCTTAATCATGTTTCCTGAATCCATTTTATCAGGGGTTATTGCTAAAAAACCATATTTTCTAGGAATACAATTGTTCAGCCCTCCTATGTCACCATAATGTATGAGGTGAGCAGGCAAGGGCAGTGGTCCCAGAAGTGATTTTCTAGACCTTGAATACCCACGATGCTGAAAAGTGATGTACACAATTAAGTGCACTTGGTAGCAATTAACTATTTTTTTCTTTGGTCAAACAGCAAATTAGTTTTCTAGCACATTAGAGGTGTCAGGGTTGTGTATTTCTGGGTCTTTTTTTATTTTTTAAATTATTTCCCATGAGGAAATATTTTTCTTTTGAATCTCAGGAGTCTAGATGCACTAGAAACCAAAAAGAATTAAATACCTGATGTACTTTTGCATGTGCAGCTGAAGTCCTTTCCTCTCCTCCTTCCCTCTTCCTGCCTGTAGATGGGCACTGACTACATCTCCACTCTCAGAGATGGATTTTTACTGCAATTTACAAAACATCTGGGCACCTGAAGTTGCATCTGGGCACAGTGGGATTTCTGAAAGCTCCTGAACATCTTCTTTAACCACAGCTGAAGCCACATGTTTGGAATGTTGCACCAGACTTCCCAACCATGTTTGGAGGGATGAGCATAGCAGAACGTAGCCAAATACTCTTCTGGAGATGGTGGGGTTTGAAATAATTATCAGGAATCCTCAGTAATTTTACTGTTTGGTTTGCTTTGGTTGAGTGTAAAAGACAGGGGGGGTCTGGACCTTCCTCAGACTTTCCTACCAAGTAACTCCACCAAATCAGGAATTGAAACTGAGCCTGAAACAGCATTTTGTCTGCATTTAGAGACATATTGCCCCAGGATAAGAGATGTAATTCTCTGAAATGAAGAAAATTAAATCATTACCCTCTTCACCCAAGCCTTTTTGCTGCTGGAAAGTTAGTTTTGCATTTAATGAATATGGGCTCATGTCTTTCTAATGAGTATGAGATAGCTGATGTAATTGAAAACTTAAGCAGGGAAAAACCATTACAAGTTTGGGGTTTGTTTTTTTTTTAATTAATTTATTTTGTATATTTGTGTTATGAGTGATAGCTATCAGTAGAGTAATGGGGATGGAAAAACCTCAATTTACTCAATAGGCAATTAAAAAATGTGTTAGAATAGGAGAGTCCCTGTATTTCACCTGCCTGAAGGAAAGCAGCTGGAGGAGGATTTTCTGCTGTGTTTCCCTACATCTCTGGGAGATCCTAGGGATTTCCTTACTCCTGCTTTCCTCCTACTTCTTCCAACCCTGAACTGGTTCTCACATTTTCTATTCTTTTTTTTTTGGAGGGCTGGAAACAGCTCCTCTCTTCCTCAGTGCCCAGGACTGTCAATCAACCTGATATTTGGGGAAAATATCTACAAATGATGGGATGGGGCAGGGGAAACACTCCCAGACTATTTCAGGCTGAGTTTTTACCTTCCTTATAGCCAGGAATTAATGAAAATCCTGAGCAAATCCAGGGGAGAGGATGCTTGCTGCTCAAGGACCAAGATTCTAGGACTGCAATGATGGCAAAAACCTGGACAAAGAAAGGATTCTGGGATCCTCTGCTCACTGTTCAAACCTTCAGCCCATCTGTGGAGCTCCAAAGAGTAATGGGACTGATTGTCACTGTGTTCCCATGTATGAAATTGAGGAGGGAAACAGATATTTGTAATAATGAAAGGACATTGAGGGGAAGGGCAAAGGAGGTGCTGGGGATAGGGAAAGATGGTTCATAAGGTCAATGGGATTCCTAACAGATCCATAAATCTCTACCATTAGATAGAAATGCATTTCTCCATCATTTTTTTTCCTATATTTTCCCCATAATCCCTGCACATTTACCTCTGTGCCTTCATCCAGAGGCCCACATATCACTTTCAGACAAAGTTTTTCCCCTCTAAGCTTTCTATTTTCATTTAATCTTTCACTAATAGTTAGATATTTGGTATGTTCTTGCACTCCCACAAACAGCTTCTCTTGCCCACCACCCTCCCCCCCAGCAAAATACCCATTAACCCCTCCTTAAACCCCAGTACCATTCACCTCAGAATTCCCTCCATGCTCCTTGCACAAAAAAATTCCTTCTCATTCTGCTTTCAGAGGCTGTCCTTGAGGTATCCCCTCTAATTTCAAGATCAAACCCAAAAGAAAGAAAGTTAAATAATCCTGAGATGTGCTTCCTTCAGGGTTTTTCCCTGGAAAGCTTCACCTGTCCTCCAACCTTGGCTACCACAAGGCTCTGTTTGGGCACCAAGCCCCATGGACCACCTTGTCCTCATGGAAGAAGCTTTCCAAAGCATCCTAACATCCTAAAAAGATATTTCTTTGCAAACCACAGGACTGATTGAAGGTTTTACCAGCCTCCAGCATTTCTTTCCTTCCTGCCAGCAGCCAGGAGCGTGTGAGCATTCCCTAATCAGCTCCATGTGGTCATCCATCTCCTACCTGAATTCCCTGGCAGTTTAAACAAACCTGGCTGGGTTTGCCTGGAGTGGATTAGGAAGTGCACATCCCATCAGTCCTCCCCACAGGGCTGCTAACAGGCAGCTGGGGAAAGTTAATGTCTTCAAGTAGCATCACTTGATCTAAGAGAGGATAAATGTCTGAAACAGTAGCCAAGGGTTATGTCCTGAGCCCAGTGCATAATTTATCCACAAATTGGCTTTCTGGAAAGAGGGAGGAGTAGAAAACCACCACTGTTTGCAGGCAGATGGGGAGGAGATAGAAGAAGGTTACAGCTCTGCTTCAGAGCTCGATCTGGAAAGGGATTTTTCTTCTCCTTCTTTCCACAAAGGCCAAATTTAAGATCAAATCTCAGGCCCTGCTAGCTGGTCAGATTCAAACAGGCACATCTAGAAACCACGTGTTGCCCTGAAAGCCACCCAAAGTGGCTCTGAAGTTGGAGACAGGGGTGGAAAATTCTTTTCCCACTGAGCAAGAACAAAAGGCAGGTGGTTGGACATCAGCTTGTGGGACTTTCCTTAGTTAAGGAAAAGTTAAATGCCACAGCATCCAGTGGATCAAATCCACCAGAACAGAGATGATTTATCCGAGCTCAGAGCTGGGTTCAGCCCCCCCAGTGAGGCTGGGGTGAGGTTGGAGTATGGATCATCCATGAAAAGCAAGGTTATGGTTTCAAAGGTAAAACCAGAGGAGTCAAGGCAGCAAGTTTTAAATGCAGCTGGGAGATCACAGCCTCCCTGATCTGTGACTGAACTTGTCCTCAGCAATATTTTACCATGGGTAGCTCGTTCACATTGGCTACATTTAATTAGGATGTTGTGTATCTGAGGAGAAAAGAGCCACATGGGCTACACAGCTTCACTTCTGACCTTCCCCTCATCCCATCTTTCTGGTGACATCAGTCTGGCCCAGGTAATAGTTGAATTACAGAGGTGAGAGGTGCCAACCAACACCTGGATGCACTAAGGGGGGATTTCCAGGGACACTGCCCCACATACCCCATATCCCTCCCCCAGGCAGCATCACCTCAACCTCACACTTCCCTCTCATTTCTCTGCTGACCAGAACCAAACCAAACCAAGAACCTGGCTGAAACGTGGGGGTTTTTTTTGGCAATTTAACAAAATGCCACTGCCAGCACCAAGATCTCCAGTAATGTTTTCTCCCAGCCCCAAACTCAACCCTTTCAGGAGTGAGCAGCACTTTAAAGAGGCAGAGGGAAGCAAAGGGAGCTCATTAATCATTATGCCACGACAACACTACAGGGTGATTTCTGCTCTACACCTTTCCTCACAATAGTATGCAATTTAATTGCTTTTTTAAAAGCTTTAATGATACAGACCAAAAGCTGATCTTAGCAACATCTTTTCTACTTCAGTGGAATTAAGGACACAGTTGGCAGTTGACAGAAATGAGCAACTGAGCCACTTCAAAAAAGGCAAATACCTCTCAAAACCTCACTCAGGTTAAATATGATGCTTTCTGCACAGGTCCAGTAAAGCACCTTCCATCTCTTCTGAACCTGAAATGCTTTTTAACTTTCTGTGCATTATTTTGGGGTGTGTTTTGACCCTGGACCTGCTTGTCTGGGAGAATTTCTCCCCGTGGGGAAGATTTCACAGATGAAAAGAGGGTGGAGAGACAGATGCGTGGCTCATAAACCGAGAAGACAAACCAGAGGAGGCCACTGCTGGGGTACCAGAGAGGCTTCATAAAAATTAAAAGTCACAAGACCACCAGGTGTTCAAATAAACATGGTGTGTATCAGCAGATGCAGGTTTTTAGCAGCAGGCTGGGTGCTGGTTACACAGCAGGCACTGCCCTAGGATTGTGTTAGATGCCAGGAGGGGGTATGGAAAAATCAGATTATTATGAATGCATCAGCTCTGGGGCTGGACTTTTCTGCAGGTCTGACCCAGATGAGAGGAGTTTGAAGCTGCATGGATGTTGCAGAGGGTTAATAAGAGAGGGCAGTGTTCAGAGAGGATATGCAGACTTCTTTGATGAGGAAACATGTCCAAAAGTCAATGAATGACTTGGGTATTTCTGCCACCAACTATAAAGGATTTGTTTTAGGAGTGATTCAGGTGGGAGTGGATGTACCTGGTAAAGATTGGGCTTTACCTGACAAAGGGACAAGCCTGTGACATGCAGTTCTGCAGGTGTCTAACAAACACTCAACATACAGATTACTAAATGTATCCATGCTTTTATTCTGTGATCAAATTCTTTAATCTCTGAACATTTTTTTTCCCCTATGTGGGTTTTACCACTCATTTGGCAACTCCTCTGCTTCTGAAGCAGCAGAGCTGGACAGTCCTGCCTTAGCAAGCCTCCTCAGGGAGGGCTTTACTGAGATATCACCAGGATTTCTCTCTCTTCTGGATCTGAATAGTGCCTTTCCCATAGAATCATCAGGAGAAGGACAATTTCTGAACGCTGGGGTAGGAATAGTCTGAAGCAATGGCATGGAGTTGGAGCCTGCAAGTAGAAGCCTTGAGAAAAGTGCTCAGAATTCAGACTGGAGGCATGAAGAGAATAAAAAATGTCACTTGTTGGAAAGGGAGAGAGGGGGGAAATGTGATTTGTGACTAAAGAGGGAGACCATGCAGCTTTGCCTCTGGAGAAGCATCTGTGAGCATCTTCTGGCAGGCAGAGATGTGCACTCTGACTCTGTCCAACCCCCACAAGAGGCTCCGAGTCAGAAGGTTTGCAGCTCGTTTATCATCCCCAGGCTCAGCAGAGCAGTGGCCAATTCAGATGAGGTTACCTTTCCAAGATAAAAGGCCTCACCTTGTCCAGGAGCTTTGCATGAAAACATTGTTTAATAGAGGAATGTTCACAGCAGACTTCCAGGGAAATATTGACCTCTCTGGAGAAGGTTTCCCTGCTCCTGCATCAGAGTCCTACATTACCTTAGCACCTTAAAAAATTCCTCTGGGATCACTAGTCCCAAAGGGATGAATCTCAGTGCTGCCTAGGAGGATAATTTGAAAGCAATCTATAGGAATAAGTGATTCTTTACATTAAAAAAAAACACAATAATACTTTGGGAGCTGCAGATCATGGACGTGCTTCCCTCTTGAAACAGGATTGCCAGTGAGGGGGTTGAAACCCCTTTTTCTGCTGCTGGTTTCTACCTCTTGTATTCTATGACTGAGGAGAAGCCAAGCACTGTGTAGGTTGTCCCAGGAAAAAAACCCAGACTTGGTGAAACCAGAATATTTCCTGATTTCTCAGGAGTTTATAAGGGAGTAGAGAGCTCCAAGGGCCACCAGCCCAGCTGTGCTCTAAAAAACCAAGAAGAAAAAGCTGCTTTTAAGGTGAGCTGATATTTTTAGCTAGGAGGGGAAAACAAAGCAGCAAGATAAGGTCTTAGAGCAGGTCGATGCCAGGAACAGAATTAGAGACCAGATCTCTCTCCTTCCCAGCTGGTGCCCTACTCACAACCAGGACTCTCCAGCTGGACCTAAGCCTCTTCTGGAAAATTTGGTCCCAGAGATGTTAACTTCCTCTGGCTTTTCTTTCATATAGGGGATTCAAGGCTCACTCTTGTGTCACAGTATTAGTTTAATGTATGTTTATTTTGTATACATTAGCTTTCCTTTCAAGCACTTCAATATGTCTGAAAAGCAGAGATGAAAAGAGATAACACGTTAGACACAGTGACTCCCAGAGAGGCAGAAAGAGTATGAAGAACATTGAACTCCCATATGATATGATTATATTGCCTTCTTTGCTGCATGGTGTTACAGTAAGTAAGAGGATTATCTGCTTGTCTCCCAATATATAGACGAGGATCAGGGGAAAAAAAAAATAAGAAAAAATTGCTTTTGTTTCAGTAGTTACAGTCTATTTCCCCACAGAAACACAAAATCCTACCTATTCAAAATGCTCTCCCCTGCAGCATCACTCTCTGTTCTCAAGAAAGCATTTCTGTCTAACCAAAGAATCTCCTCTGTGGGGTAATAAGATTGGAGGTAGACATTGCTCTTTGGAGCTGCTGCATCCTTCAGGGCTTGTTCCTACTCTGAGGGTTTGAGCTTCAAGGAAAGTCAAAGAGGAAAGCAGCCCAGAAACTGAAGAGAAGGTTTAGGTCCTGGAGTGGGAATCCCATTAGGTTCAGGTGAAGGTATTCATCTGGGACCATGAGAAGGGTACAGCCAAAATATTCCTGTGTTTCTCAGATGTTCTCGTGGACACCAGCTCTGGAGAGAAGAGCAGAAAAAGCCCTGCAAAGCCTTCAGGTTTCTGCAAGCCCCTTCACCATCCAGCTGCAAGGAGCTGGAGCACAGCTGGAGAGGATGGGCCAGCACTGGAGCAGTTCAAGTGCTTCAGCAGCTGGGATGCCATGAACTCTGCCTCCAAAATGTCCCCTGGTGCAGAAGGCAAAGAGCAGCAGCTGGATACTGCAAGGGAAGGGGGGAAAGAGCATTTCCCAGAGGTGCCCAGCTCCTTCCAGGATCAGCTCCTCTCACCTGACATGCCATTCAGCCTGCTGGCTTACCCAGTAATTAACATGTCCTTCTTTGTCTATTCAGTGTGGAAACCCTCTGCCTTTTTACCCCAAACATTAATTTAGAAAGCAAAATGCCAGAGTGACTGCTCTGCTCGTGTAATTTTTTTTTTTCTCCCCCCTTCAGATTCCCTCACTTCCTTTATTTAGTGCCAGCAGAAAACAATATGGTTTCATTCTTTGTCTTCTATTAAGACTTCCAAGTGAGGGGGGAGATTATTACTGTTCTAGCATGTGATGACATAATAGGCTCCTGTCCCAGAAAACAAAAGTCTTTGCAAGATGAGAAAGAGACAAGTCCTACTTATGATGTCACCAAAAAGACAGTAGTAGAAATAAAGAAAGGAAAGGGGGGGGGAAAGATAAGAATAAACATCTGTATATTGGGAATAACAATAACATTTGTTCTGCCTTTTATTTCTGAAAGCTGCCTTAAATTGTGCCTTGCACAGAGCAGAAAAGATTTTTTCTTGTGTGCGCACACAGATGGATTTATGAGAATAAAATAATCCATTGAAATGCAAAGTTTAGGATTTCCCCCCCATCCCCCTCAAAAATAAAAAGATCAAATAAATCTCCATAAAGAAAACTGTTCCGGTTCTAATTTTTTTCCTGATCTCCTCAAGTTCTGCTCCTGTTTTTTAACCCTGCAGAGCAAAATGTAGGATTTTTTTTTTCTTTTTCACAAGCCAAATGTGTATATTTTTGGAAATATGCTTTAGGTGATGTAATTAATAAGGCATGTGAACAGCAGGACTTCAAAAAAGCAGAGCCTTCAGTGCCACTACAACTTGGATGCTGATGGAATCATTCCTCAACTCATGGGCTTTTTCCAGGAGGATGGATGCTGGGTTTGGAGCCCCAGCCCCACCGGGGGTTCTGCTCTGTGCTGTGCTTTATCCTTGGTCACAGCAATGAATCCTGTTCCCAGTGGCCTCCACAGGGACATTTTGGGTTGATACCAGCAGTGTTCGTCCCTCTATTTAGAAAAGAAGGGGTTTGGCTCTATTAGTCCACACACAGCTTCTTGGCTGCTGGTTGTAAGGTGAGATTATGAATTACTCTGCTTTATAAAGAGGGAAACCAAGGCACTGCAAGGCTTTAGCAGCATGGACTGAGGTCACCCACTGTGTCTGCAGAGAGCCTGAAGCAGGAGGCTGGATCAGAGCATGACAAATCCCATCCCTGGGTGAGGAGCAGGAACGTTGCTTCCCACAACTGCTGCTGGGGGTTTCTCACGGACTGACACAAACCCCAGCAGCAGCATCAGCCTCCTTGCATCAACTGCTCTAATGACTACATCTTGCTCTTGCAGGCAGCATTACAACAAAGGTGGGCACGATTTGATAAATAGAACCAAACTGGGCATATTTCCAGCTGATCTACCTGCTCGTAGCAAGGTGACTCCGAAGACTCGTGTGGGGTTATTAGGTCTATCTGCGTGGGTATTAATAACAACAATTGTACTTGCAATTAATTTTAAAGCCCACCATCAATCTTTCTTACAGTTCACTCTGATGCACAGCCAGAGGGAAGGGACGTGTGCACTGGATTGCATTTTAACCCCTTCCTTTTTTGTTTGCTGACATTGGATTTATTGGGAATAACAAACCACGGCGGGTATCGCATTTCCAGGCCAGACCTGAAGGGTTAAATTTCCCATTTCAGGGAGCTCGGACATCATCAAAACCTAAAATATCAGTAAGTAAACAGAGGAGAACAATGCTCTCCCCTCCCTCACGTGACGGATGTCACTAGTGGAATTAGGAATTAACGACAAGATTAAAGCCACCATTTTAATTCATCAGACAAAGCTGGTTATCTGCACAGCCATCGGAAGCAGGTGGCCAGCTTGCAAGCTACCATGGACACCAGGGCCAGGATAATGCAAAGTGGACTGGGAGGTAATAATTCAGCAGATAACCCCTGACACTCTGATTCACTTGCTAATTCTCTTTGCACGCAGGAGCTGTAACCGGTGCTTAAAGATGTGCTATGATATTTAAAGCCTAATTTATTCTCTTTATTAAAAATGATATCAAACAATATTTCACTCTCCCCCCCCTTTTTTTTTTTCCTTTTTGGAGCAGATTAACTGTTTATGATCCTTGTGTATTAGGTCGGGCCATAATCATTCCATCAACTGTTTGGCTGGGGCATCTGAGGCCCTTTGGGTTCATTGTTGGGCGGTGATTTGTGGAGGTGGAGGAGGTGTCGTGGAAGGAAGCAGCATCAGTTCTGAATCGACCTTATGCCAAGTATCAAAAACATTTGTTTGAATTTGAGTATTTGTAATGAACTTTCTACGTCAATGCTTTTTATCATGGGGAGAGGCATTTTGTCAGATCTGAGTAGAGATGTGAAAATTTATCCTTAGATTTATTTCACGCCCACTTTGATGTAAGGAGCTGGGATTGCTCAGCCTGGAGAAGTGAAGACTCCAGGGGACCTTATAGGTGCCTTCCAATACCTGAAGGGAACCTACAAGAAGGCTGGAGAGAAACTTTTCATAAGTGTCTAGTGACAGGACAAGGGGAGAAGGATTTAAACTGAAGGAGAAGAGATTTAAATGGGATAAGGAAGAAGTTCTTTGATATGAGAGTGGTGAGACTTTGGAATGGATTGCCCAGGGATTGTAGTGAACACTTCCAGGATGGGTGAGGCCTTGATCAACCTTGTCTAGAAGAGAGACTCTCTAGGCACCTGCTTTTCCCACTGTCCAAATCTTCAGCAACTTGTAAGATGCATCACTGGTGCAAGCAGGCTACAAATACCATGGTCAAGCTGCATCATCAGCCCCCCACCAAGACCTGGATGATCCATTAAGCATCACTCTTTCCAGTTTCCCTGGGGAACTGATCTATTTTTTCTCCCCTGGACTGCCTGGCACATTCCCATGTGCATCTTTTTCCTTGCCCAGAAAGCAGACCTTAATGCTCATCCCTTTTTGCCTACAAAGACCAATGCTGCTTCTCCAGATACTCCACAGGTCCTCTGAACTAGTTGAGCTAAAAGGAACCATAAAAGTCCAATAAAGACACATGGAGCAGGGTTGTGATGGGCAAGGCAAATAAGGCAGTTTCTTTTAGTTGCTTGTAGTTAATGAAACATCATTATTAAAGCAGGTGCCTCCTGTTAAAGGAGGTGAAGTTTGAAATAACAAAACTGAATTAAGGTAGAAATAGTAATTAAGTGTCTTTCTATAACACAAGGAAGAGAAGTGAATGGAAGTTATAAAGCAAGGCAGCACAACCTGCAACAAACACAGCCTGCCCCAGACCCTGTGGGGAACAGAAATCAAGCTTTAAGGGAACAATCCCAGAGTGGAGAATGGGAAGAGATATTCAGACTCCAATTTAGAGGCAACCACAAAAGCCTTAAGTGCCTGGGACTCTCTTTGGCCTGGTGTTGGTCTGGAGGATTTCAGAGATCACTTCTGGGTGTGTTTATGATTTGAGGGCACTGCAAGAGTCAAACCACACTGCACAGCCCATGTCTCCTTTTCATTCATTTGTATCTCCAGATTTTCTAAATTCTAACCCACAGAGAATGCTTTGATTTTTATTCTTTTTCTTTTTTTTCCTTTTTTTCCCATGAGCAGCAGAGCTGGATCCACTCTGCTACCTCCAGGATGCTGCACCCATGCTGTGGGCAGAGCTGGGCCACTGGCTGGAGATGTTAGGACAGGATGTGTTTTTTCACTCTAAAACTCAACTGGAAGTGAATGATTTTTACACCTCTGCACCACAGTGGGGTTGTCCAGATTTATAGCAGCTGTGGAGCAACCCTGGTTTCCCTTGGCCCAAAGGGAATCCTAATTCAGAGGCAGGGAAAGCAAGCAAGCAGACAAGAGCCCTTTCCATCCTTTATCACTCTCATCATGCCACTGAGCTTCATTTTCTTCTCAGTAAGAGCACTACCCATCAAAAATATTTCAGCCAAGAGCCTGTAGCTACATAATATAAACCCCATGTCAGTGACAGTAAGTTTGGCTACACAGTATAAATAACCTTTCATTCCCATTATTTAGGCCCCATTCTGGTGGTGTCACCTCAGTTGGATGCATCCAGGTATAAGGACCCCCAAAGTCACTTGCAGACTCATTTCAAGTCCACCTTTGCCCAGGAAAGTCTCCCTCTTGCTCCTGGTGCTGCAGAAGTGAGTAAACAAAAGCAGGTGCTCATCTCATGAGGGGAGAAATTTGATGTCAGGAACTCCAGGAGATTCACTTTGAGAGCAGGAGAATAAAATCAGTTCTACTAAAAAGAGGAGAGATCAAGCTGGAACTCCTGGGACAAAGGGGATGTGGTCAAAGCACCTGAGATGAGGATTTGGTCCTAGGTCTTTCCTGGCCCCTCTGCTTCCAAACCCAACTGTGAAATGGGGACAGTTGCACTTTCCTAGGAGTAGGAGAGCTTATCTTGGAAAGGGGCTGAGATAAAGAGATGAAAACTGTGCAGGTGGAGAGCCCCAAAGAAGAGGGTCATGCAAGAGCCTCCTCAGACAGTTCCTATTGTAATATGTAAAGCTGTCATACTTCATAAGATCACATCCAATGTAATCAAGAGGATTTAGTTCACTAATATAGTAGCAGTCACACTAGATAAGATTGCTTATAGGGATAAGAGTGTACATTTGTAGCTCCCTTTTAATTAAAAAAAAAAAACCACCTTAATAAAAGGTTGTAACGATAAACTGATAAGCAATTGAGTTCTCCCCTTCTTCCAGTAGGTTCCTACACATCTTGCAATTAAAACCCTCCCATCAGACACCCTGGGACACACATCAATGTTGTGAGCTACTGGTCACCCCACTTTGTATCTTCAACTGCATCATTTCTAAAAAAAAGATTTCCCCCCCCCTCCCACATTGATTCACAAATTATTTTGCCAGACAGGAACCAACCCAGAGTGAATTTATTTAACACATCCTGGTGTTATGACTAAATGGGAAGGAAAAGCCTCTCTCTGAAGAAAACTAATGGAAAAATGGAAGCAATTCCAGCAGGACAGCCCTGCTGCCTGCTCCTCCTCGAAAAGCAGAGGCACTGCTAAACAGTCCCCCTTGTTAGCTGAGGTGTTAAAGCACATCCCTTCCCTTTTTTGGGAGATAAATTCTAAAATGGTGTGATCCAGAGCTCCAGCCTGGTTGGATGAGAGGTGCACGTCAATTTATAAAGCAGAGCATATAGGTTCCTGTAGCAGCATGAAGAGGCCTGCTGCTATTGAAATTCCAGCTCATTTTGCAGCTGCAAACTGTAATAGCAGGAATAATAAACCAGAAGCTGTGCTATCCATTAAAAAGAACCCCAGACACTCCAGCCTGTTTGTTTTGCCTTGGATTTTTAACATTCAGCACCAGCTGAACTTCTTGTTCACCACTCATTTAAAATGTCCTGCATCTTTTCGGTGTCTGAAAGGCTTCTGCATGTACCCAGAGCTTCGTGCTCAAGATGGGAAGAGTGACAAAACCTGAGCCCTCCCCTATCATAGAATCATAGAATTGGCTGGGTTGGAAGGGACCTCAGAAATCATCAAGTCCAACCCTTGATCCACTCCCCCCGTGGTTCCCAGCCCATGGCACTCAGTGCCACATCCAGGCTCTTTGGAAAGATCTCCAGACACGGAGAATCCACTACTTCCCTGGGCAGCCCATTCCAATGCCTGATCACCCTCTCCAGAAAGAAATTCTTTCTCATCTCCAACCTAAACCTCCCCTGGCACAACTTGAGACCCTGCCCTCTTGTCTTGCTGAGAGTTGCCTGGGAAAAGAGCCCAACCCCCCCCTGGCTCCAACCTCCTTTCAGGGAGTTGGAGAGAGTGATGAGGTCTGGTGGAAGGTTGGGTGGATCTCTCCACCTTGCTGAGCACCAGAGGGCAGGATGGAGGTGGAGGTGTCTTAAACCCCTCCTGGTATAAAATCTGGGAGCATTTGAGATGAGTTTTACCCCAGGCAGAGGAATTGGCTGCTCCTGTCCTGCTGCAAAGCAGTTGTGCATCCCTGCCCCAGCACATGGGCAGACTCCAAACCCTCATGCAGGAGGCTCTGAGCTCCTGCACCAGCAGAGGTGGGGGCACTCAGAACCCCTAAATCTCTGTCTGCTGCCTCAGACACTGCCTCAGAAATCAGTTATTTCATGTCCCACATTCTTGGATGCAAATGGAAACTTTTGCCTTAAAGAATCTCCCTGGGCTCTGTGCGTCAGCAGCTGTGGGTGAAGCAAAGCCCCAGCAGCCTCCAGTGGTGGCTTTCCTGCCTTCCCCATGTCACAGCTCTGCAGATTTCATGGAAAGATTCCTCTGCCTCACCAGGTCTCACAAAGCATTTAACTTCATGACTCAGAATGTGGAGGTTGAGCAAGCTCCATACACTGGTTTGTGCAGCGAGGCTGCGTGCTCTGCAAAGGGTCCGAGGGAAAAGAAAGATTTTTTTTGCTCTAGGTTACTCAAGAAACCTCGTGCTGGAAGCAGGGATTGGAAACCATCTCTCCTGAGTCCCTCTTGAATGCCTGAACTCCATTAATAAGTGCAGGCAGAGTCCTGCTGCCTCTATTGCAATTCAAAACCCCGGGCAGGGGCAGCCAAACCTCTGCCTTGCTGCTGCCTTTTACAATTCATGTGGTCAACCAAAATGCTTCATTTGTTTTTGTGAACCTGAGAAGAGCACCTGTAAGAGGATAGAAACATTTCTTTATCGATAACATTTTCTTCCTTAGCCCTTTTTTTTTTCTTTTTGAAGTGTGCCAAATTAACACAATAATGGCAATGTTGATTTATTTTTTTTTTTTTATCTCTACTTTTCAGTCAATATGAATGCTCAACTCTGGCAGGGCTTAACTTTGTGTATGAAGAGGGGGGGGAAAAAAAAAATCCTGGTAAATATGTTGTTACTGATTTAAAAATCTATTTGTTCAGTAATTTCTGCTGGAGCCATCATTATCTTGCCAAAGCAGCTGTTGGAATATTAACTAGACACAGCAGTAACAAGTGGAATATAATTAGCACTCCTTGTTCCAGTGAATTTTCAGTTTTAACTAGGAACAATTTGCAATGAATCTCTGTGCTGTTGTAATTAACTTCACTAATGTACCACACAGCCCAACGACTGCACCGAGTGCTGGAGGAAATCACCGAGGGGGCTGCGGGTGGGGCAAAGCTCCTGCCTAATTCTGGCCAGCTCTGACATCCTAAGGAGATCCCTCCTTGCTTTGCACTGCGTCATCTGCAATTACAGCCTGGCAGAGAGGATTTGTGCAGCCATAAAAAAGCAAAATTACAAGGGGGATGCTAATGCTTCACGCTCGTGGTTCCTTTTTTTTTTTTTTTTCCCTTTTTTTTTTTTTTTTTTTGCAGGTTTATTTTTGTAGCCTGTGCTTTTAAGGGACAAATTGCTTCCCAAAGCATTCAGGCTTAAATGATTGAACCATGGGCAGAAGAAAAGGGAGTTTTCTCCAGAAAAGCTGCTCCCTGCACAGCCCTGTGGAGTTTAACTTCTATTTCCCCTAATTTCTCTTTGCATCCAACGTTGCCATCACCATTTCTAAGTGCAAACCTCTGCAAAGCTGCTGTCTCCTGCCTGCAAAAGCATCTCCCTGAGGAAGGAAGAGCCACACCAACACCAAGCAGTCCATCAAACCAACCCCCTCTGTTTTACACCAAATCCTCTCTCTCTACATGGGGGGGTGGTGGGACTGAGTGGTCCTGCATGGACATCCAGGAGCTGGAGCTCCATGTGGAACACCCATAAAGCTTCACAAGAGCTGTCTCTGCTTCTTCATCCTTGTACTCAGTAAAAAAAACTTAAAAGTTATATTCTGAACTGAATAAAAGCCTGAAAACCACTGGTGGTTCTGACACAATCAGCACTTTAACACTGTCACTGCTGACCAGGGCTGAATAAGCCCCACATCTGCTTCTGGGGGAGGTGGCACATAAATTAAAGGTGTTAAAATGTCACACGTGTGGCCTTTGCTAAAGGAAAGAGTCTTTTCCAGAAGAAAAGTCTTTCATTCCAGTTTGGAATGAAAAATTTTCCCAGTATTTCAGTTTTTTTAATTTTTCACCCCCAATTCTCATTTTCCTCTGAATCCTCCCCTTTGCCTGAAGAGCAAAGGGAAGGACCAAAAAAACCCAAAGCTGAAATATATATTTCCATACATTTTTAAAAAGCTTTCCCCCTCTAAAATGTAACGTACAAGTAACCCATTTGCAGCTAATTCTAGCCCAATTTTTCCCTTGATCACTCCTTTTTATTTTTTTAATGGCACATTTGTCCTACATCTACATCAGCAACTGGGAGCTTCCTTGCTTTTAGCCTCAATAACTGAGCTCTAACAAGACTTCTGAAATGATGCTGAAGAGGCTGACTCCAGGCTAAAGAAAAGTGTGTGTAGGACTTCTGAATCAGGACCACAGACACATCAGACTGGGAGAGTCACACTGATTTAGCAGTTTTTCTTTAAACACTTACTGTGCTAGGAAGAGGAAATTAATTTTTAAGTCTTGTCAGCGTACAGATAAAACACAAATAGAAAAATAAAGGAAATAAAAAAAAAAAAGGAGACCTGCTATTTTTACAAGCAATCAGAGTGCTACAAATAGCAAGCCAAGCTGATATTTAGTCACCAATACGGAGAATAAAGATGAAAAAGAAGTGAAAAATGGGGTGGGGGCTGCAAAGAGCCTCTCTCATGTCTATAAATATTCCCTCTTGCCTATGATTCCGAAACAGAAGGGAGCTGGGACATGGTCCATCTTTTGGACACCTTCATGGCAGCCCTGCAGACAGGAAGGGAGGTGCTGACGTGCTCAATCAGAGCCTCCTGCATCGAGGGAAAGATGAGCCAGGGAAGCAGCAGCTCAATAGACTTTGTCACAGCCACTTTCCATCAGGTGGGAGCCTCCAAAACCCAAAGAAAAATCCCACAGACCTACAGCTACACCGAGCAAAAAGCCCTTTGTGCAGGAGACAACATCACAGGAGGCAGCAAAGGGAAAATTTATTAAGTCATGTTGCTGCAAAATGCAATTCTTGACATCCAACTCCTGAGACCCAAGTGATGTGGGCTCCTCTTGGACTCTTTAAAAAGCAGCACTTGGTGCTTTCTTGTCTTTTTCCATTAAGATCCCACATGCGTGGCTATTCATCCCCTCAGCACACAGGAGACAGATTGTTTGCTAAAGTGATAGATGAAAAATTCATTCTGTTTTGAGGATGTTTAAACATTCAAAGCAGGACTGTAACTGGCTGCTGGGCAGCCAGCTTAGCAACTTGTTTTCCAGCCCAGAGTCTCTAAGGTTCAGGCTGCAAATTCCAAGCCCCTACTTATGGTCAAATATAATCAAAGTTTTGACTCAGAATTTTTTTTTTTTTTTTTTTACTTTGTTTTTAACAAGGATTTCTAGGCTTATAGACCCATCCACACTGTAGTATTTTATAGTTTCTTCTCCCAAGTTTGACCAGGGCTGCTGCACATAAAGCAGTGAAAATCTGGGAGCCCAAAGGGAAACCTCTCTCTGTGTCTATACATACATATATTATTTGGAAAAATAAATTAACAGACACCCCTGTGAGATCATGTTTGCAGGCTCAATATCCTACCCTCCTTATTTCTACGAGTCTAAATCAAGAGGTTTATGGTAGGGAGGCAAAAGATTTGAATACCTAACCCTTCCCCACCCAGTCTGTGCTTGCACACACACAAAGCCAAGGCAGAAAATCACATTGCTTCCTCAGCAGATACATATTCCACCCCTGCAAAAATGGTGTAATCTCTTTTCCCTGTAACCAGAATTCGTGATGTCAGGGATGCTGTTGGCAATGTCAAGAAATCAGCTGAGCCTCTGCTCGTGGCATTTGCACATTTGACTTTTTTTTTTTATTATCTGGGCTTTGTGATTTAAAATTCACAGTTTACTCTGTCCCCACTCTCTCACATGTGGACAGTAAAAAAAAAAACAAAACCAAAAACAAACCCACATATCCTGAACAGAAACAGCAAATGCTCTTCTCTATTGTCAGCTGTTGCTGTCCGAGGCCAAAAGAAAGAGGTCACCCATAATAATAAGGTCAACCATCACCATGGTATCTGAGCACCATTTGATTTAAAGAATGCTGCAAGAGTCTATGGAAAATGTAGAGGCAGCAAAGGAAAAGCACTCAGGGTAACTTCAGAAATAATTGCCATGCAATTAAGATGTGCCACCAAAATGAATATTTCAGAGCAGAGTTCATCTGCGGAGAGGTTGCTGGTGTTATAAAAGTTAGAGATGTTTAGGCTTGATTAGCCTCTCACATGAGACTTGGCAGCCAAACAGACAAAAATTGATGCATTTGTGTCAGGAAAAAAACCCCTCTCTGAGAGGAAAACCTGGCTTAAAAGGATGGAACCAAACCCATCAACTGCACTGAAGGCTTTGGCAGAAAGGGGCAGGCAGCATAGCTCAGGATCCAGCTTTGAAGTGGAAATATTGCTGGGCTGAGGGAAGGGAAGGAGAGGAGGGGAGAGGTTGGTGCTGGGGTTTTGGGCCAGGCTTTGCACAGCTGTCTCCACATCTGCAAGAGGCAACACCTTCAGCTTCATCCCTTTGAGTTTCAGCATATCAGTGCCCAGGGAAAATAGCCCTGAGAAAGATTGGTGGGATTCTGATTCTTTTCCTCACCAAGGTCTCATTTAAAAGGATTTTTTTTAGGCTAATAGGGCAAGCATGGGAGGGCTGTGATCCCATGGAGCACCCGCTGGAGGAAAAGGCAAGGATCCTCCAAGCAGGCAACTCCCAGGTTAAGCTGCCTAACCCCACTAGGGAGTTGTTGGTGGATGCCTTGAAAAATTATGGTATTTCAGCTAAAAAGAAAGAAATCAAAATGGTATTTGGTCCATTTCCCTACAGTCACTGCCTATCTAAATCCCATTTCAACCCCAAGCATCTTTTCCCCATCCAGCACAGAGCAGGGATGGGCTCTGCTTTCAGCAAACCAGCAGCCCCAGGAAGCAAGCTTAAGGTCAGGTTTAAAATGAAAATTAAGCATGTTTTGCTTAAAAGCTTAATAATTAAAAGTGAAGGACATCAGTTCTGGCAGCCCAATGGGTTTGATCCCAAAAAGCACAGCAGCATGATGAGCACAAGTTAAAAACCCAGAGATGTCTCTGGAGTAGCACAGGGGGAGGGAGCAGCTTTTGGAGGCTGCTTTTCCCAGAACTGCACCACAGCTCTCAGCAGCAGGGCTGGTGTGAGCAAAGATGGGGCTGTTTATCTACTGGAGACAAAGATTTATTTTCCAGAGGGCAAATGCACCTCTAGGGAAGACTATTTTGGTCATTAATGCAGGTTTAGCAAGCCCAGTTCTATGGCGAGCTCTGCTGATATAAAGCTGTAAATATGTTTTAAATACTTGTGATTTAAAATGAGGGATGATGCTCCCCCAGCCAGGCAGTTGTCCAAGCTGAAGGCAAGTAGGAGCAAGGGGCAGCTTTGTTGCCTTTTTATGATCCCCACTGTACAGTAGCCTCTGATGTTTATTATGAAATATTATGATTTAAGTGACCAGGGTAGTTCATGAAAAATGACCCCAGTAAATGCTGCCTGGGAAACTAGGTTCAGTAAATTAGCACATTCCTTAACATGATCCCCCTTGCTGGATATTCTATGTTCACTTAAATGTGCCTAAATGGACAGTTCAGTAGCCTATAGATAAAATTTTTAAATTATTATCCCATTAAAGACTATTACTGGAGTGGCTTAGTCTTGTGCTGTATCATTTATGCAAATGAGAGAAAACCTGAAGTTATTGTGACTTTTAGACAAAGTGCAACTAAGCTTTACATTGCATATTAATGAACTGCTAATACCCCAGCTCTTCTGCACCCATCTTCTGCAGATTCCACTACTGCTGTTTGCACAGTTGCATCATTTGAACTTCTTCATTTTCAAGCACCTAGACAAAGGCTTAAAAACAAACCCAAACCTGACAGCCTGCAAGGTAACCCAAATACTCTTCCTACAGAGTCAAAGCTGTAGATTGGGACAACACATTCAGCTGACTGTATTCTCCATTAAATATATAAAAATTATTTTTATGATTTCTATACAAGCTTAGCAGAGCTGAACTGCAGTAGTAACACAGCTGACAGCACCAGGCTGGGCTTTGGGTCCCAGTTCTGGTTCTGCCACCAACCTGCCATGCAGTCTGGGGGCACCCTGGCTGCTTTCCTTTCCTCTGAAAGAGGTAGCAATATTTGACAGTAATCTTTTGTGAAATTCTGCTGTTCTACAGAGGGGAAGCACTGCAGTCAGACAGGGATGGCTTTTTGTGAAAGGTGTTTACATTTGTGGGTCCAAGGAAGAAAAACTTCAAGAGCTCCATTTTCCAGGGACTCCCACAGAAAGAAACTTTCTTTTCTATTGCCACCACTAAACTAAATACAGCTAATTAGGTGTTCAAAGGGTAGATTCTGGCTACAAAACTATCTAAGAGCCTTAAGAGCAAAAAGGACATCTCTGTTACCACCACTTACATTCACATCATCCTGAGGCTGACCAAACAGCCAGGCAAGGGAGGTGAGATGCCTGGTGCTCCATCACCAGCTTCACCTCAAAGCCTCAGACATTGGTATTTACCCTGGATCATCACAACTGCTTCCCAGCCATTACCAGCTATTCAGTAAATAACAGGGATGCTGTCTAAAAGCAGAACACACAAACGCTCAAATACATAATTAATGCTGGTTTACCCTTGAGAGCTGTTGTTGGTCTCCTGGGTAAGTAATAGGTCTTTTATTGTTTAGACTTAAAGATCTCTTGAGCCTCTTTTAAGGACGTGCTTTGAGCATCTAAGAGTAAAAGAAAAAAAAAAAAAAAAGGAAAAAAGCACACAATAAATCTATAGGTGACTCTGCTGGCAAGAAACCAAAATGACTCTCCTGTTCTGCTTTGCCCTGGCAGATCTCCCTTGAAGAAGACAAAACAACAAAATTGTCTGCTCTGGCAGGAAGAATCTGAGTTAAAGATAAAAGTGCAGGTCTGACTTCACCTCCAGAAAAGCCCCCTCCAGCTCTGCCCTCCCAGCTGGGAGATTGGGGAAGGGTTTAGGAACAGCCCTGCAAGCAGGGACAGAACTCTTGGGGTCCAGAGACCACTGAGCATAAAAGGAAGATGAATTTGAGCCAATGGCTTAAAGGTAAAAGGGCATTTATGTCACTTTGCTAATCCTAGGAGTATTCAGGGCCCTGGTTATCCTGATTTAGAAGGATTACAGCAAAAAAAAATTCCTCTGTGGCACCTAGGCAAACTATTTCTAAACAATTCTGTAAAATCACAGAGCCCTTCTCCAGCCAGGCTGGGTTCCCACGTTTGAGAGCAGAACACAAAATGACTCCAAGCCCTGATGTCCTCAATGAATGGTTCCTAAAGCCCCCCCAAAGATGATGCTCCTGGTGTTCCATAAAAAACCCAATCCCTCCCATTCCCTCAGTCCAGGATCTGCATTTCTTACAGGCAGAATGTAAGAAATCCCCCAGGTGCAGAGGCAACATCCCCCCTGGCTGGGCACAATCCTGCTTCATGGTGAACTTCTCCTCCCCATTCTATTTATTTGCTGCTAAAGCCACTTTAGGACCCTCTTTCAGCCTAAAGAAATTAATGAATTTACCAGAGACCATGAGAGAGAACATACCCCAAGATATTTCATTTAAGAACACAACATGAGCTCCAAGACTGCACTCAAACACCTGAAATTCAGGCCCTTTCTGCATTATAAGAATTTTCAAGAACTGTTTCCCAGTACAGATTGCATTTGCTTTTGAGTTTTCCTTTATAAATGATCAAATTAAATCTGCACCTTTACTTCATTTGGATTCCCCTTTTATATTTAAAAACCACCATTATTGCAGACTCACTCTATGGGTAAAATAACTGAGAACAATGCAAGCATCCTAATGAAAAAGAGGTCCAGCCTTTTACACTGCATAATAAATATGTGTCCATATCAATGTAAAACATACAAATGGCAATAAGTTAACACTGAATATTTTTCTGCCTTTAATTAAAATAAACTAATAAAGATTTCAGAGATGCATTTGCTTTAATAGAATGCAGAGTTATAATTGGTGACCTATTTTAAGCAATTTAATTTCCCATGACCTGTTTTCCAAATTAACATAGTAATAGAAGAATGTTTATTGTGTTTGGGAATATAAGTTTCTCCTTCAAAGATGTCATATGCCTTTGTGATTTGATTTGAAGGTGTGTTCTTTTATTAAACTGTTCATATAAAGAGCTTATAAATTATGTAAATGTTTCTTTTTATGGCATTTAATGAGCCTAGAATTTTAAATCAAAGCACAATCAAAGAAAATAAACAAGGACATCTTGAAGATTCAGAAGATCACTTTAAAACAAAAAACAAAACAAAAAAACCCACAAGGCATATCAGCTAGGTTGTACCAAATTCATTTGAATCCCCCCTTTTTCTTCCAGCATTCATGAGAATACTTTTCCCCACTATTTTATTACATTCATCAGTTTGTACATACACATAAACACACCCAGCCACAAAATGATGCCTTTTACACACACACACACACACACAAGCTGCAGCTGTTTAGAGATGGCTCTTTTTTGGAATCTCATTAAGTGCTTGTGGCATCATGTGCCACGGGCTGATTAGATGTCATTGGGGGGGGGGGGGAAAAAAAAAAAAAAAGAACAAAAAAAAAAAAGAAAGGAGATTCCCTTGGGTGATTTTGTGGCACCTGAATTATTCACAGGTTGCACTGGGGGCCATTTCCCAGGCCTGCAGCTTCTGCTGCACCCACACAGTGAATGCAGCTAAGAGGAAATCCATTCTCATCTTCATTCTCATGTTTTTAATATTAAATCTGAGCCTTTAAAGGCTGCTGCACAATGACTTGGGGATGGCAGTCTCATGGATGTGGTGAAAAACACACCAGCAAATTAAATATATTTGTTTGTTAATCTATTTTAACAAGCATTTTAATTTTTTCCAGATCTTTATTCAACTTGAAGGCAAACTATTGGACTGAAATCCTTTAGAGATGGCCAGGGCAGAGGACAGGGGGGCTCATGAAGGGTGTGTGAGCCCAGGAAAGCCTTTGTGTCCCTCCTGAGCAGGGCAGCTGAGCCCTCCCCATCCAGGTAACTGGTCCAAAAGGAGCATCAGGCAGATGCATCCTGCACGTGTTACTCTGGAGGTAATCCTGCTTTCTTTTCATTATGGGATTATGGAGCAATGATTTAAAAGGTTTAGAAGACCTCCACTTTGTTGGGGGAGAGGAGCAGGAATGACATAAGATTAAAGCCAATGGATATTAAAAAAAATAAATAAATAAAAAGGAAAAAAATATTTATTTTCTTCTCCAAGACAACGTAAGTGTGAACACATTGCTAAGTCATAGGGAGTTATGGAAATGTTTCAAAGGGTTGATGAATTCTGCCCCTTCTGTGGAACAGTTCTCATGTTTATGTCATTGCTTTGTCATGTTGAAAAGTTGATCACTCTATTTTATTGGGAAAATGAACCACTGCTCAAGCTTTAAATAAGTTTGCTCATGATACAAAGACACAAATACATTCTATTTATCTACACTCCCATAAACTGTGCCCAAGCTACACCACAGGTCTGTTTATGCATCCCAGAAGTACAACTCAGTCACAGCCCATACAAAGTCACATTCACTCTCCCTAGGACTCCATCAGCTGAAAAGGTGGGAGAGAGGAAAAAAAAAAACCAAACCTCACAGAACAGACTTTTTAATGGCCCACGGATGCTCGTGGCTTGCCCAAAAATCCTTCCTGTGCCACGCTGGCTACACCATTCCCAAACCAACTGTGAAATAAACGTTCAGGACAGCCCAGAGGAAACTCTGGGCACGGTGTTTGTGCTCCTGGAAATTTGCAGAGGAGCTGAGGGAGTTTACCAGGGGGTCAGCTGCTTGACTACATCTCTCAGTGATGAGCAGGACATCAACACCTAGACAGATGACAGCCTCCTCCTCCTCCAGCTCCTCTCAGTTTCGTCAGGGCTCAGGCAGCCACGTGGCTTTATTTTAGCAGCGCATCCCCGCAGCAGAGGAGATGCTCCCTAACAGCTTGTTACAGCCCCATCTGTTAAGAATTTACAGCTAATGTATCTTCTAGCATGGGTTTTGTAGGTAAGAAAGAAGTATTTGGCCTGGTTAGGAGATCTCTGCCCAGCTCTGTTCGTGATCTCACTGCCTAACACGTTGGGTTTCGTATTTTTGGGTATTAAAAATACCAATGATTCATCCATCACTGATAAATATGCTGAAATGTTCAATAAATATGCTTCAGCAGCAATAACTCGATGTATGCATAGATAGAGAGATGAGTACATCTCCTACATGTGTTTCGAGCACGATTCCCTCAGAACCATCCAAGCTACAAAGTGTTTTCTGCTCCAATTCAAGTTTTGAACTCAGAAAAAGATGTGATCAATGGAAGCACAACTTGATGGAGCTGGGGTGCCCAACAGGCACTGCTGTCCCGTTGCTGTCCCAGCTCCTGGAATCATCAGGAAGAAAAGGTCAGACCCCTTACAATAAGAAATTTACAGCCTGTTTCTGTTTGTTCTCCTGTATTGTTTGTTCTTTGGAGCCTTATTAAAACACCAAACAGCTGAGGGCTCAGTCAGGAAGACCCGGAGGGAATGAATGAAAAGCCTTTGGGTGAAGAAAGCATGATCAAATGAGTCTTCACCTCCAAAGACTAAAGCTTTGCTCTGAATTACATCTGCCCATTGACCTGAAGTCCTTCATCCATCAGTTCCCTAAAGCACCCATCATCTTGGGGCAAGACACAGCCCTTAACCTCAGGCTGTGCAAACAGGGATGCTCGGGAAGGAGCCACGATGGTTTGCCCCATATCCCTCCCTGACAAGATGCAGAGTGTCCCTCCTCCTCCAGCCATCCCCAGCAACTCTTGTCAGATAGGAAAAACAAGGAGGAAAAAGGACTAAAGCAGACAGTAAAGAAACACTTCACAAACCTATCCGTCGGGGATCTTTTACAAGCAATGATTTCTGGGCTTCAAGAGAGGAAAAGGAAGAGAATAACATTGTAAGAGAAAAACAACAGCCCCCAAACCAGAGACTTCCAGCTGCCTAGCTTTCCTATTGCCTTCAGGAGCCTGGGCTCACTGGGGTTTAATGCCAGGACTGCTGGATCCAACCCCAATGTTCTCTCCATGAGGACACAGCTCTTGGACAAACCCATCCCCTTTCTGCCATCACATTTTCAGGGGTGAAAATGCCCAATGCTGCTCTCACATGGTTTCCAACTCAAGGGCAACTTGGTTGGCTCAGGTCAAGCACCCACTGATCGAAACAACCCTATGTGGGAGCAAAAAAAGAAACCTGATTTTTAATTTTTTTTTAAGTTCTATTTTTAAAGGCGCCGAAAGCGGGAGGAGGGGAATATCTGAAGCTCTTTGTGTATTTCCTTTATTCCAGGGGTAACAGGGAAAAGCATTTTGCTGCTCTGAGGGTGCAGAGTCAGTGATCTGAACAGCACATTACATAAGGCTGCTGAATAAATGCCAGGCAGCCAGGATTTACAAGGTGAACCCAGCACATCAAAGCATCCCGGTGACGACACGAACCACGGGAACACAGCTCGAGTGTGCTTGCTGGTGCTCCAGCATCTCCAAAGGCTTCCCTGGGCCAGCCTTTAATCTATGCAATCAGTTAATCTCACTCTCCAACTCTCCCCCTCTGAAAGGTTGATTTTTTTTTTTTCTGCTCTGCCTCCTTCCATTCAGGTCCCTGCTCATCCAATACTCTACACCTTCCACTGACCTTTCAGATTGCCTGTTCCTCCTCCAGCCTAGCCCTCTGCTCACTCCTCTGCTCCAGCAGGAAAAATCCTGCTGAAATAAATCATACTGGGGCTGATAGAGGACAAAAAAAATAAAAATACGTCTGTAGTTACCAGCCTGGAATATCCACATAGCTCTGCCTTGACCTTACGTGCCTTTGGTTAAAGGGATGTTCCATTATTAATCCAGCTTAGAGCTGGATTAACTTTTAAAGATACAAAAATGCCCACAAGCTAAGTAAGGTGATATATTTTTGGCTGGTTGGAACTGGCAGGCTGCCGGGCAGGGTTAGCAAGCAGCCAGAGCTTAGGTGCTTTTAGATATAAATCCTGATAAAAAAAAACCAAAAACCAACAACAAAAAACACAAACGAAAAATCCAAACCCAACCAAACAACCCTAAAATAAATTACATAAGCAAGTGACATGCAGCAGGTCACACAGGACAGTTAATGTCCTTCAGATATATTTGTATTCTGTGAGAAATTCCCATTACAAGTGAATCTGCCCAGCTTGGAAAGCAGAATCCCATTCTGACCCCGATTTGGAAAGAGGGGATATGAGAGAAAGATCAGGGAGGGGGCTGGGAGGAGAGGGTAGGGAAGAGGTGTTTGAAAAATTAAAAAACATGCTGAAAAGGAAACCATTTGAGGGCTGATCCAAAGCCTACTAAAATTGATGTCAATGGGAAGGTTTTGTTTTCCTCCTCTGAATACACATTGGATCCTGTCCCTAGAGACCAGATGTGGCCACTCTAATGAAGCATCTGGAAACTACATTCAGAGGCTGAAAAATCCCAGTGATTAATCCTCCCCCCCCAGGTAGGGACTCTGCCTTATTGGATGCTTTCCTGAACCTAGGAAAAATGTGATGTTTTCCTGAACTATTTCCTGGAAATGAGACCTGACTGGGAGCAACATAACCTGGAAGCAGGCAGAATGATGGCTGAGATTAGTGAAACGTGGATTTTTCATGTGAACCTGCACAGAGAGAGAGCTGAAATCCCACCCTAAGACACCCCCTCACACTTGGAATAAGGTATTCACATTTGTAACCACATTTAGAATATTAATTTATGCATCAACGGAAAGACAGACTTGAACACCTCCTTTAAAACCAACTCTTAAAGACTTTTAATGTATGCCTCTCGTGAAACTCTGGGCACATCCAGACCCACGGATTGCTGCTGGCTGCAAAATCCTTATCCGTTGTGTTTGCTTTCTTTGCTGCCTGAAAAAAGGGGATTTAGGAGCAGGATACCTGGTTTTGATGAGCGCACTGGTGAGGAGCTGGGCAGAAAGGGGGAGAGGAGGCATCCCAACACATCTCTTCAGACGCTCAATAAAACAAACTGTTGGGCTGCAAACACTTTGCTTCTTGCAATAAGGTTCCTTGTTCAACATTAAACAGAGGCAATTCTTACTCGTTTGCCTCTATTACCATGTATCAAAAACGGATCAGCCAAAATAGTCAGGCAATGAGAAAAGTTACCTTGGAATAAGCATCAGATAAAAAGAAATAGTTAAGATCTGCCATGAATTATTCAAGCAGCTCCAAATTTAAATTTGCCACAAATAGCAAGGCAGGATCTTGCCTTTCTGTGTGTTGCACATGTCCTGCAACAACCCAAAGAGCACATTTCCCCTGGGAGACGGGATGGAGGATTGCAGTGCCTCCAGGAAACCCAAAGGGAGGCAATGATACACAGGGCAGAACGTGCTCTTTTTTGCCTTCCTGATCTCATATATATATGTTTTCAAGCCATTTCGTGCAACTAGAGTCTTTCAGCACATAATGGCTCTGTTGAAAGCCCACTACTACACCCAGAGGGTTTCACAGAAAATGCTGTAGCCTAGGGAAAGCCGAGGTCCCACAGGTAGAAAAAAGAGCTGTGGGGCTGCAAGGGAATCTGCTCTGATACAATTAAGAGCAATTCTTCACTAAAATTGCAGTTTTGTTACTGAAAAACTGACATTTATTTGGATGTGCTCAGAAAAAAAAAAAAAAACAACCCCAAAAAAAAAACCCTGCCTGGCAGCTAAACCCATGTTAATCTTTTTATACCAACGGGGCTGTACCACACAGGTGAAACAGAATTTGGCACAAAGACAGAGGCACTCGGGTTCACCTACATTTTCTAGGACATAGCGTGCAAAGGACAGGGGTAATCTGCACTTTTACTTCTCTGGAAGTGCAGGGAACAGAGCTCCTCTCCTCTGACTTTGATCCCTCTGTGACTCCATTGATCAAATTATAGAGATTGAAGGCAGAAACTCAACCTCGCACGACCCCCGTGAGCCCTGCCCGGCTCTTCCCTGTCCTCCAGCATTCTGCATCTTTCCTCCTGCTCCTCTCCCTTCCCCTCAGCCTCTCCTTTTCTGGAAAAATGTGGGTCACCTTGCTCACACTGCCAGCTTTGCCCAATGAAGACAGCTTTTGTGCTGGCCCCCAGGGTAGGAACGAAGTGGGGATTGATGCTACAAGAGAGACAGACGGTGATCCTAGCACAGGAATCGAGTTCCTGTGTCTAAAAAAAAATATAGAGGCAGGTATTTCTCTTCTTTCTTTTCATAATATTACAGATAAAAGCTCAGAATACACACCCATGCAATCTGCAGAGGAGCATTATCTTATGTGCATGGGGAAGTCAGAAGTCTTTGCTTTCCGAGTCTTTATTTTGGTGGTTTTTTTGGCTTGGTTTGGGATTTTTTTTTTTGTTGGTTTGTTTGTTTGTTCACTCTGAAAAAAAAAAAAAAAAAAAAAAAAAAAGAAAAACAAACAAACCCATTCTGCTGCTTTGAAAGCAACACACATTTGCATGTGGCCACCACTTGAGAGTGTCTCTCTGCCTTGCCCAAGGAGCATGTGCCTCGCTCGAGTCCCCACAGTGAGTGGCAGAATCTGCCATATGGAGGTCACCTTGTCCAGGTCCATAAATAGCTCTTTTTCCTAAGCAGGGAAGGAGCTACTGAGTGGAATGAAAGAGGTGGCTAGCTTGCATCCGTGCCACTGATTGGTGCCAGGGTGACAACACGCAGAGCCTTGTCATGCCAGCAGCGGCGATGCCGTCAATCTGCAGGCACAGAAGTCACCTCCTTCCACCAGAGAAACGTGTGCCAGCCAGGTTTTTTTTTTTCATTTCAGCTTCCACACAGGGGTTTGGATGCCTTTCAGGACTTGAGAACAGGGACTTGAGGAAAGGTGGTGTCCTTGGGGAGGTGACAGCAGCCCCCAGGCAAAGGGCTTCTGCTGCTTGGGGGCTGCCAGGTGGGTCCCACGCTGGGGGTTGGGGCAGGGAGTTTGAGGAGGGGAAAGAACAGCATCAAAGCAGCACTGTCCAAACCCCCCAGCTGCTGCTGAGAGCTGGGTAGCAACATGGTTCAGGCACAACAACTCCTCTGCCATCTTGGCAGGTCTTGTCATCCCTGCACCTACCACTGGGGATGGGAAGATGAAGATCTGCACTTTGTGCAATGAACCCTTTTTGCTTTATTCAGCTTTCAAGGTACCAAGAGCTGTGAAAATGCTACACCAGGACCATCCGATAGCCAGCATGGTGCTCAGCTAACAGCAAAGTAATTGATACCTTCCTTTAAAAACAGAGAGGAATGTCAGCTACTTTGTCCTTTCAGGCTGACTTTCACAGACCAGAAAGCAGACTGACATGTTTCTATTACAACACCCTGGGGAATAGTGTGAAATTAATGAAAATAAAATAAATAAAATAAAACAAAACCCCACAAAACAACAATCCCAGGAAATTTGGAGGAGAGTGGAATGGGAGAAGGAGAGAAAACTGTTTTCTTTGATTGTTTTGCAGACCAGACACCTCAAGTCTGAATTAACAGCAGCCCTGCTTTTGCACCAGGATTTAGCAGTAAGTTGTATCAGGATATAAGGTTAAAGAGAAGACATAAGGTCTTGATGTATTCTGTTTTTGCAGGGTTTTTTTTAGACAGTTATCCCTGGTAGCAGGGAAATGATAATGCCACCATTCTGGGTGAGATGATGATGATGCCATCCCTGTGCTGGTGATGCCAGAGCTCTCCTCTCTGTCCTGCTGGAAACAATCCCCTCCCATTTGTCAATAGAGGAAGGGAAGAGCACTTATCCCTCCACGACATCTTTTTTGCATCCCACTGGCTGCAAATCCCTGGTTTGATCTTGTTCAGTGTGGAACATCTGACATGCCTGTGATGGGGAGGCTTTAACCACTCTTATTCCTTCTTCTGATACCCATGACTATAGGATTGGATAAAAGGGATGAACAGATGGATGGATCACGTATAGACACTGTAAAGCCTTTATCCCTTGCTAGGTGTTTGTTTAAGCAATGCACAGGATTTTTAAATAGCCTCTTCTCTTTTTCCTTTCCCCTTCACAAGTTTTCCTCTGTGTTCCTCCCCCCAGCACTCTCTTCCCCCGTCTCCCATACAAATACTTTGAGCTAAAGTCTTGATATATGGGAAAAAAAAAAAAAACAAAAAACACCAAAACACCCACCACGAAGCAGCCTTAAGCCAGTGTTTCCTTTGTCCTTGCTCTTTCAAAGCTGTAGTTGCTGCTCAGATGAGGTAACAGGCCTCATAACATAAGAAGTATGTTTTTCAGAACTTAATGTCCTCTGCCACAGATGTCTCTCTGCCAGAGGCTTATTAACACCTCAGAAGAGCAAAGCCCTGCCCACAAAGGGAAGGGAATCTAAAGAAGATACACAAACAAAGGAGGTGAATGTTAAAAGCAGCTAATGAGGGGGAAAAAAAAAACCAAAACCACAACTCTCCACCTTCCCATCACCACACTTCAGAACAAGTAGCATCGCCAAGCACTAAGAACCTAGGGATTAAAGAGACACTTTAGGAAGACTTGATGTGGGGACTGGAAATCTCCTGGAAGACAGGACAAGAACACAGAAGATCAGTGCATGGATTTAGGGAAAAGAAGAAAAACCTAGGGAAATAAATGTATGCAGATGGACAACAATGCCAGGAGTAACAGAAAAGCTATTTGGAAATAATCAAGCACATTTCTTTTCCAGAAGGGAAATTTATGTTTCAAAGAAAATTGAAACAGGGGGCCATGCACAAAGCCATTTCATTATCAAATATTCAGAGGGACTTATTGGAACAGCTAACCTGTTTACAAACCTTTCTAAGAGGATTGGTTCTAAATAAAAGCACCAAGAAGCACTCATAATATCCCCTTCACTACCCTGTTTTTCTTGCTTTTGAAGCACCAAGTGTACCTTTTGAAGCACTCTTTTCCCCCTCATTGCTACCCTGGGTCCCTCTCAGCAACTGGGTTTGGTTTCCAGGTTTCCAGCACACTGAGGCTGCCCAGGTATCTCTGCCAAGGTTGACCTCACACATGATGGCTTGGGGACTTCATGGGTGTGTGGGGACATCCCATGGGCTCCCTACCACCACATGCACTGTGAGGTCATTTTTTCTCCTCCATTTTTTCTCCAGGGCAGTGAAAAAGTGATGCAGCTTCCCCTTTATTCCTTTGGAGAGAGGTTGGGGAAGCTGAGCTGGGCCATAAAGATCAGAAATTTCTCACTAGATCAAGATCCTTGCTCAGAAATGTGTCAATGGCAGGAAAAGGTCCAAGGAGAGGGACCCAGACTGGAGAACAAGAGTTCTGGTATGCAAAATGGATGGATAAGAAGTAATTGCAGGGCCACAAAGATCACCAGAAATAAACAGCAAGTCAGGATGTGCAAAAGGGCACCGTGGCTGAGATCAGCTACAGGAAGGACAATAAAATCAGGACCTGAGATGGCAGTTATTTAAAGAAATGTTTCATATGGAAATGAAGAGCCCAGTAGAGGGATGAGCTGGATGCACAACACATAATGCTAAAACTGCCTGGCATTTATAGCCAGCACAGCACACAGAGGCTGCAGGGATCACAAAATATATCACAAAGGTTACGAAAACTCAAGGAGCTAAAAAGATTCAAAGAGCACTTAAAGCCAGGTCAGACACTGTCCCAAATGCTGCACAAATCAGATGTTAAAGTCTCTCCAGTTATTTAAGTTGCATTCACCCCTTCAAGGGCAAATTGTTTGCATCCTGCCCTTTGCATGAAGCAAGTCAGTTCATAAACAGAAATAATCCTGAACCCCTCCCACTTGGGGAGTCAATTTTTAATACTTTGAGGCTCTCCAGTACAGCCCTGTAAACATCTCATCGAGGAGACGAGACGCACAGAGCCCCAACTTCATCATGCCTCAGGATGATGATGATCATTTCTCAAGCTCTTCACCCCTCTAACCCCAAGTTTTTGAGCCATCCTTGCCTGTGAGGGGCTGGCTGAGCCAGACCAAAAGATAAGCTCAGGATCATTCAAAAGGCACAGAGGATGCAGTTTGCTTCAGATGGTGCAGGCTTGGACGGCAGTCAAGGAACTGAATCTTCTGCAGAGATTAACAAGCTCCACAGGTGCAGGGGAAGAACAGGCTCTTCGAGCACAGGAGGAGAAAAACACACAGTATGGAAAAGTGCCCACTGCCCGATGAGCTAGCGAAACTGTTAAACAACTGCCAGTGGGTTTTCTGGAAGGAGGTCAGGAGAAGCAAAGGTGTGGAAAGAGAGAAAGCAGCAGCCGCCGATGTCCCACAGGAAGGGAATGTTGGCCAGCCCTAGGAGAGACAATCTGATCCTTTGTGTATTTTGCAAGTTGCCTTGTTGGAATCAAAGACCGTAGAAAACCAGTTTGTGAAATAATGCTGATGACAGAGCAGCACCACCCCATGTCAGGGCTGTTTCACAGAGTGGGGCTAATTCACCTTTTGTCTGCCTAATAGTACTGCAAACCCAGGATCTTTCCGAGCAGAGAGACTTAGTTATTGCATGCTACAAACCCTTCGCAGGCAGCCTGACAACAGAATGGGCTCTGCAAAGCATTACCCAGTTGAAATGAGGCTCAGACAGCACTTCCCAAAGCCTTTCTAACCCCGTGGAGAATGAAGACTGTGTTGGGGAAATACCAGCATCGTGGGGAAGGGGCGTAAATAGCTCCAAGGGACTAAGCAGGGATGGCAGCAAAAGCAACGCGATAATAAGGAGGAAGAGCTGCTGAGATTATCAGTTCCTGGCATTATATTCCCAAAACACTCCTGAAGCCTCACAGCTTCCATATGGCTCATCAGACACATACAATAACATGAGCTCTCAGAACATTCAGTCCTATAGAAAAGGCAGCAAGAAACACAGACGCATCCCCGCACACGCGCACACAAAGGCGGCACCGGGGCCTGAAACAAAAGGCATGGAGAAAATCCTACATTCAAATCAGCCTCCTCCAGGCTTCCTGCTCACCAGTTCACTAGGAACATCAGACCTTTGGGGGGATGGTTGACATGTTGCTCCCACACATGATCCCAGCCAGCCCCAAGCCCCTCCGCTGAGGCACCGTCTACGCGGAGCACCCAATGTTGGGTGCAAGGGAGGTGTTGTACAAAGCCAAGTCCTAGGGGAGTGTTGCAGACCTGTACTGCTGACCAGCAGGTACCACCTCACACTTCCATGGAATCACAGCTCCATATCAGCCTGCTGGAAACCCTGCCTGTGAGCACACTGGAGAGAAATCCTGCTAGAATGAGAAAAACTCTGCTAAAGGGACTGAAGGCCGTGGCGGCTTTGTACACATCCTCACCTCTCTGCACTGTCATCAGAACAAGGTTTTCAGAGAGCAGAAGGAGTTATTAGCCCTGCAAGGAAAACGTGGTTGTTCCCTGGGGCTTTCCTAGAGGATGTCCTCCTGTGACAACCCTGGCTTGTCCTGGAGCTGCTGGAGTCCCAGTCTCTGCTGGCTGCAGCACTGCACGTTCAGTCTGAGGCAGGAGCAGACCTGCAGTGAGCTCCAGAAAAACTTCAGTCGTGGCTTGTAACCATGAAAACTCCTTCCCCAGCCTACTGAGGCTTAAATAGATGCAGTTTCAGTTTCTGTGATTCTTTTCCAAGACTGATAAGCCAGCATCCATATTACTGGTTTCTCAGTCATCTGGTCTCCAGTTTTGAGAAACTATTTCAGTTCTACAAACCTGGCCTGCCATCTTTTTCCTTCTGAGGCTCAAGAGAAAAAAGAAAAAAAAAAAAAAGATGAATCACACTTTCTTTTACTACTTTTCCAAGTGGGGGGGCTCCTTCTCACAGCTCCTTCCAGCATCCATTGCACCATCCCTTCTTCAGCACCTGCAGCTTCTTTGATGCTTTCCCCATCCTCACTGAGGGGCTTGTTTATTTTTTATAAGCAAAGCCTAATTCTTGGTTTTCTTGTGAAAATCCCTCAACCATGCTCCTTGAAGACTAAAGTAGGCATACAGAAAGTTAATGAGAAATTCTCCCTCTGCCCCTGAGGACTGAAGAGGGGATAATTTAGGTAATATTTGGAACCAGCTCTGACCCTTTTAAGACTCCTCGGCATCGCTGCGGGAGGAGGAAGATCTGACTGTCCTACATTTTCCTCGTGGATGCTACCACCCCTAAGAGTACCTGCCTTTTCTTCCAGGGTTTTTCAAGGTCTGAGCAGAGCCAGGGGAGAGCAGGAGCTGCAGTGCTGAGCCCCTGGGCAGCACAGGGACTGCCTGCCTGCTTACAGGCTCCAGCTAATAACTGCTAATTTCCATCAGCTCCCTAACATTGGACACCCAGAAAGCTGTTGAGTAGTTATGGCACCTTCTGCTGGATGCAATCAGCTCATAATATCCTAATTAGCCAGATCAGCTTTCCTCCTCATCACAAGCAGTGACGGAGCATCCTCTCCCTCTGCCCAGGATGGGTTTTCCCCCCCTCTCTCCTCCGCCTCGCTTCACCCTGGGAAGCGTTTTGTGATACTTTGGATCCCTTGTAAACCTTATTCTTCCATTTGGGCAGTCTTTCAACTCCCTGAAAGTTACACATTGTTTTCATTTCTCCTCAAGTACCTCAGGTCAAAGAAAGACCTGTGTCAGTGGCTTTAAAAGCCTAATAAAGTCTTTCATCCAGAGACCTGCTTGCTGGCGCAAAGTCAGGGAAAACAAACTAAGTCATCGAGTGTTGTTCAAACTGTCAGATCCTTTTCAGCACGCTCTTCCTGCCAGCCTGGTGGTGTGTGTGTGTGTGCTTGAGGGGCTGGGATGGGGAGGAAATAAAAAAAACCAAAACCCACAAACCAACCAACCCTCCTGATGGCAAAAAGCCCATGGAACACCTGGCACCTTTCCAAAGCAGCCTCCCCCCCTCCCCCCCCCCAGCCCCCTTCATGGGCACAGGCGTCTGCCAATCTGTTCTGCACACACACACACACACACACACACACACTGCACAACACAAGCAACAAAATGACTTTCCAACAACTTTGCTCACAAGTGCCACTCTACTCCAAGTTTGGCACCTTGCGCTCGCTCCTCATCCCCCGCCTCTCCAGGCTTTGCCTCCCAACAAGCTGGACAGGTTCCAGTGTTTAAAAGCCCATTTAACCACTCCCTTTTGTTTAGAAATGTTAAGCCTTGATCTGATTTTATCGACCCTTCCATGCCAAGAGAAGGAGGATGCTGAGGATTTCTGAGGATCCTGCAATGAGCTGAAAAGCTCCAGGAACCCTTCAAGCTTGGGGAAAGGCTTTGCCCACTTCGCAGCAGCCCTCGTGCTATTGAGAAACCCCAGAAGGAGAGCGTGCACTATTCATGGGACCACACAGGATGGATTCCACTCTCTCTTTTATGCACGTTCCCCCCTTTAAAAACTTCATTATTGACCCGTTGAGGAGCTGAAAGTCTGTGCCATGCTTGGCTGGCACTGTCTTTTGATGGTTAAATAGTTCTTTACACTCTTTGCCTGGTTCATTGCTGCTACGGGCAGGAAAAGCAGAGGGGCAGGGAAGGGAGGCAAGAACTGCACCTCTGCTCTGACTGACAATTTTAATCTTCCTGGGTATTGTTAGGAGACATCATTCTGCACTTGATAAACCCAGCATGATTACCTGAAACAGATCTTTTAAAAAATATATTTCTCTTTTCCCTGAAGCAGGTAAAGCCAACTGCATTTTGAGCTGATTTCAATTCCTTTGTACAGTGCAGCATTTGGATGCCCTCTTAAGGATGCTAGGTTTGAAAGTTTACCTTATCAACATCCTTTTCTCATAACCCCAGAGAAGCTCTTGACATTAGTGACAGAAACAACTGGGGAGGCTAAAAGGCAGAGAGAGCCTCAGAGAGCTCTGGTGTAACAGGAGACCCTTCCCAAAAATACGTTTCCTTTTCCTACATCAGGATTTTTTTAAGGCAGACTGGAGAGGAAGAACACACAAGCTCAGCCAGATCCTGCATACTGATGGACCAAATATTGACCACCAAGATCACCAGCCATGGGAAAAGACATTTTGGTTCTGTTCTTCACATCTATCACCTCACCAGTTCTGTGCAGCCCAACTGAGGGATGAATTTAAACATCCATAGAGCTGCTATAAATTTGAATGAATAAGAATAGTTTCTCATCTAGGGCAATTTACACCAATCAAGGCTCTGCCTTCATGTATCCGGTAATCTGGAGGAAAGAGTCTGCCTCCTGCTAGGCAGCTACTGACATGTTTTTAACTTTCCTGCACTGCCTCTGCCCTCTTCTGCTTTTCATTCCCCACCAAATAAGAAACAAAGGAAGCAATGATGAGCAGGCAGCTGTGGTCAACACAAGAAGTAGCATGATGGAGAGAGCTCTTATCTAAAAGTTCACAGACAATCAGAGATTTACTGGCAGCGAATAGCAGGGCCTGGAACAATGTCACTGGAAAACAAATGACACAGACACTATCCAAGCAACTTTCTTTAGTCCAGACCAGTCAGATATTGTTGATATCCTGCAGCTTCAAGGAGGATAACAGGCAGTTGAGTGCTGGTGCTGTAGATCACGTTAGCCCTCCCAGATTATTCAGGTCATGCTAAACAGCAAATTCAGTGGATTAAAAGAGTCCTCGTTCCTGCTGTGCAGTTTTAACAGTCTGCAAGTTACACAGAGGGGCTGAGGATGCTGTGTACGTTGCATGTCTTGTGTAGCACTTTATAGTCAGACAAGCTCAGCAAGGGGCATCTGCCTTCCTAAAAATTACCATTGACCCATTCCTGTTTAGGAACATTGAGAAACCAATGGGCTCAGCCAGCAGCTATGTGAAAATCTCTTTGCCAAGCCATGCAGAACTCACTTTTGTGTCTGCAGTGTATCAGCTCTGTATTACCATGACAAAACCAAATTGCCACCATTGAGGACAGCCCTTGCTAATGCAACAGCCCCTCTATAGTAATATACTCATGTGCACAAATGATAGCACAATGGAGTGGATGTGTAACTGCTATAGGATTGCTGTGATAGCAGTGAACAGGTTTTCATTCTTTTCTTGTCCTACCCCACTCATTCTCCACGCAAAATTTATTGTAAGGTTCAGCAGCACAAAACACACCTAGCATCGTGCAGTCCCATCACCCCACATTAAAATGCTGTTCCTGCCATTGCTTCAGAGCAATGGTTTTCATTGCAAAACGTTTTGAGGAGGTTTTGCTGTGTCTAGCACTACCCTTGCTCTCATGACAGGTCAGGGAACTCATAGGTGTTCCTGTACAATGGGCAAAATCAATGTGGTACCAACATGAATAATACTGAAACCACTGTCAGGAATTAAGGCATTTCAGAGATCAGTTCAATGAGGTTTTTATAACCATTACAAATTAATATAGTGTATTGCCCAGGAAAGGAGATGCTGGGACAGGTAGAAAGAAGCACCCAGCTTTCTGACCCAGGTCCCTTTCAGCACACCCCAGAGCTAAAGCTCCCTGGAAACATCTCATTGATGCTTATCCCTCCATGGCTCATTTGGAAAAACAAATCCTTCAGTGAGGGAGAACACAAATAGCAAAAATAAATGAGCTGGTAATGTTCCTTGCTTAATTTCTCAAAATACCTAATGTCAAAGTAAACAACCCAGGTGGGGTCTCTGATTTCTAATAGAGGGGGAAATTTGCAGTTCCCTTCCCTTTGGAGAGAGCAGCCAAGGGGTCTCCCCTCTCTCCCAGTGCCCATGCTGGAAAACTTGTGGGAATTGAATAGCATCGAGTCTTCTACTTCTGTCAAAACTGGCAGAAATTAGCTGACAGGCTTGAAAAGTATTATGGAAACTGATAGACAGAGACACCTACACACTGCTTGGGATGGCACAGAGCTGCTTTCCTGAGAAAGGCACCTAAAAATGAAAATGGACAGTGCCTGGGCAGGTCAGGACGTGGATATGAGCTTGTTGCTAATGGGCTGACAGATTCCTTGTGGAGGCAGACAGCACTCTCAGGATTCACTGAGCAACATAAGCCAGAGGGATTTAGTTTAGAGGAAAACGCTCAGCCACACACAGGGCTTTAGGAGGAGAAGTCTTCCCAAGCCTGACCTCAATCAGTGGTTCCATAGAGCAGCTCTGACCTCCCAGTCAGCACATTACGGATTCCAGTCCCACACCTGCACCCAAAGGTCCAGACTAGAAGCTGAAGCAGCTCCTTCTCCACCCATAATTATCTTATTCATGCAACAAAACTTCTAAAAAACACTCTGCTACAAAAGTCACCAGTAAATGTTACTTTCATTGATATAAAGAGAGCAACAAAGGTTTTTTCACAAAATTTTGCAGGCATTCCAGGGCAGTTTTTCAGCTATAAAAAATAAAAATAAAAATAAAAAATAAATCACCAGAAGCTCCCACAAAGGACTTCTTGAGGGCAGAAGATGGCAAAGCTGAGCATTCATCACCAGTGGATCAGGGAGCAGATGGAAAAACCACAGTCAGAGGTTGCACCAAGTTTGCTGTTTCTTTAAGTCGCTGATGGATTCACACATGATGCAACAAGACACAACACAGCACTTGCATCTTCCTGCATCAGTGATTCTGCAGACATATATCTTCCCATCCTCCTCCTTTCCCCCTTCCAAGGCCCATATTTTTATTTTTTTTTTTGTCTGCAAGTGGATGCAATCACATTCTACATACAAGCCCAGCAAAACAAAACATCCCATTTTCAGTTCACAGAGCTGCCATGGCAGAAATAAATATTATTTTGTTTGTTGGGGTTTTCTTTCTGGTTGCTGTTTTGTTTTCCAAAATCATTGTTCTGCACAACAATCCAACAGAACATAGCCTTCCTGATTCAAGACTTTTCAGCTCGTAGTTGGGTTCTCATTGAAAAAGTCTTCCAAGCCAAACCCCAAACTTCCCTGAAACCTCAATCTCTAGAGAACTTCCTAAATCAATAAATTCAAGACAAGCACTGGGCCTCCTTCCAAGTTCAGCAGGAAGCCACCAAACACCAGATCTCTGCAGCAAACAGCAGAGAACATCTTTGGCTTTGCCTCCACATTTGGAGCACGGGCAGCTGGGCACAGACCAACACCTTCCTTACTCCCAGTTTTCACCTGGTATTAACATCACACTTGGGAGGCAGAGTAGCAACTCTCCAGCTGGCTGATGCCCCCCAGGAGGTCAGGATAAGACACCCAGGGGTGCAGCAGCCACCGTGGAAGCGTTGTTTTTGCAGAAGCTGTTGCTGAATCAAGTCAGGGGTTGAGCCCTTCTTGGAATAGAACCTGCTGACATTTGGGCTTTCTGATCCTGACAGGCTCACCAAGCTCAAGCCCTTGCAAAGGAGCCTGAACTCTTTTTGCAGGGGACAGCTTGAGGAATTAGCAGCTGCTTTCTCCTCTCTCCCTTCTCCCTTCAATTGCCTGTTCTGGTGGTAATTTTTCTGCTCCCTGGTGCCTCTCACCCCATCCTTTCCTTCTCCCTTCCCACCCTGCCAGCCTATGACGAAACCAGAGATGAGAAAAGACACAACTGCATAAAAGAAGGGATTTTTCTTGATTTGCAGGCAAAGCATCTCAGGTTGGGTAGGCAAGATTTGGAGGGAGGCTGTGTGATGCATCCAGCTGAGTCTGCCCCTTGACCCCAGCTCCCTGCCTGCAGCTTTATTGAAGGCATCAGGCGTGAAATGGTCCCAGGGATGCTGCTTCAGGCTTTTCTTTGGGGGGAAGGAGTGGTTGGATCCAATCTGCACCCTACGTGATGTGCTTACCTTGGTAAAGGGCATACCTGGGGAGGAATATTTCCCTGGGTTTGCATCACTTATTTAAAAAAAAAAAAATATTGTATGCAGGCACTGGGTCTGGAGCTCAGCACACCCAGTGTTGTTCTACTCCAAGGTTAGAATCCATTTAAAGACACCCGAGTTGCTGACAACTTAATAATAATGGGAAAAAATTAATCAATGCTTACCTTGGATTTAGGCTGGTTGGGCTGGAGGGTTTCTTTCTCTCCCAAGAGATGACTGCTTCACCCAGCTTCTTGTAGCTAGGAAGAAAATAAAATATTTTAAGAACAAATCTAAGAAGATGTTGGATCAGCATACCATTAAACATCTACATGTTTAGTGGAGCATTACAAGTAAAAAGATTAAACTCTGCAAAAAAATTTTTTTCACAGGTTTATCCTCATTTTTTATTTGACAACATCAGTGCTCTCATCTCCTGTAACTGGAAGTGTTGCTCCTCCCCTTTCAGCCAGTTCCTTCCTCACCATTTGCCACATTTCAAGCAGAGCCCAGGTCCCATTTCAAGCAGGTCCCAGAACTACCCTGGGACCTCTCATATCCACCTGGCTACTTTACCACCAAACTCATCATATTTTTCTGCTCCCAAACTGCACAAGGTGACACAGGGTTGACCAGAGATGCCTTTTCACATGCCATCAAGCACAACTTTCAGGACAATCTCATACAGAGGGGAGCAACCTCCTCCAGTCCCACCAACACCAGGACAAACCAGACCATTTCTGAGCAAGGCTGAAAGAGCAGAGGTGGTTCCCTGGACAAGCTTTCCCTGGTCCAGGGGTGCTCATTGCCTTTTCTCTCTCCTCCATGCTGATTTCTAAGCTGAAGGGTCCTGTCCTTCACCCCCGTGTATCCTGGAGTCCTTTGTACCAGCACAAACTGCATTCAGACCAAAGGAAAGAGGGGATACCAAGCCCATGGCACTACCAGCCTAAGGGGCAGTGTCCCCATGCTCAGCATCTGATTGCACATTCCCCACATAAAATTAATTGATCATGTCTTTTCAATGGACCACCTACAGCTCTCAAAGTTTAACCAGATGGAAGCAGGGAGACTCCATTCAGAGATCTGAAACAACAAAATACGATCACAAAAAAACCCATTATTCCCATTATGATTATTTAAAAAATGAATACTACTCAGTAGGGACACAGAGATTATTTTCTCTGGAGTACTTTGGTCCAGACTTCTTAAATAAATTCTTAAATAAAATTGACTTCTTAAATAAATAAATGAGAGAGCTTTTCCAAAGCAAATTTTTTTTAGAAAAATAGATTTCTCAAGATAAAAAATTTCCTCTGGAAATTCACCATATTTTTTTACCCTCCTTTTCTTCCTTGCTCCCTCCCCAGCTCTTTGTCTCACATCAGTGCTCTGCCACTCTCAGATCCTATGCCCCCTTCTGCCTCGATGCTTTGTGGGATAAAATGATCTTTACCAGCAACTTTGATAGAGCTGGTTTAAAGCAGCCTTTCTGAATTCATACATTTCACAATTCCTCTGCCTCCTTTCCACTTTTGCTGTTATAATTATTGGTACATTAAAGAAAAAAAAAATCACCCAAACAAAAAAGCCAAAAAACCCAAGAAAATCACAACCTCAAAAAAACAAACCACAAAAGAAAACCCCCCTAAAAAATCATCCTAAATCCCTCTCTCCATACAACCTCCATCTCTCCCTGCTAGAAATGACCCCAGTGATGTGTTCAGGATGGCAGCAGGGCTGCCTGAGCCAGATGGGAGCTGCTGAAGACCTTGGAGATCAAGCCACCAGCCTTCAATTTTGACATTTGGTCGTGGGTGGCAGATTTTTTTTCTTTTCACACCTAAAAATGTTGAAAAGCACAGTAGTTCTGCTTGATGGGGAATGGGAGGACAATTAACTTTATCTTCTTATGTACAGATGTCAAGAAGCAATTTCCCCACTCACGTTGGCCAGAACTGGTCTTTGGACCATTAGCCAACACACAACATGCTACCCAGAGTTCCAAACCCTCCAAACACATCCCAGACCTCTCTGTTGGGGTTTTGGTGCAATTCAGTAAAAAAAATCAGAGGAAAAGAAAGTCTCCTTCTTTTCCCATGCTGCACAATAACGACCCCAGAAAACAACCCTGAATATCCCTAATTTTTCAGTATCAAGTATTTTATTCAGTATTTTCAGAAGCATTTTCCTGATGGGCCAAAATAATCCTCCTCTCTCCCACACCATGCTCTTCCAGGGTGATGTGTTGAACCAGCAGGACCTTTCCCATCACAGCTGGCAGGAGGCAGGCCAACATTCCCCTTTGGCTTTTTTGAAAGAAGGAGGATCCTTCCTCATGTGCTTTTATTAAACCATATGCCCACACCCTGAGCTCAAAATGACACTTCTGAATAATTTAAGATAACGATAATAGACACATTAAAAAAAAAAAATTCTTCTAGAGATGAAACCCAATTCCTCTTGCAGCTTCTGAATTAGTTTTTTACTTGTAGCCACTTCTGCTCTATCTTAAGAGCTATATGAAAAAAAAAAAAAAAAAAGAGGCATGATAGGAAGGAGTATTAAGATATTACTAATGCTTTATTTGAAAGCACCTATTGCCTAATCTTTTGCAGTATTATTTCTGGATTCCTGTGCAGCTTTCATCTTTACACTGAATGTTTTACAAGACACCTTCCATGCTCACAGTCTGAGCCCAAAGAGGACGGGTTGGTTTTGAGCATCTTCCCTTGCATCTGTTTGTTCCATCGGAGATGCTGTCTCACTAGATCAGGAATATTTTATTATTTTTTTTTACAAGCCAACCTTAAGCACTTGGATTTTCCACCTCCAAAATTCCTTGCAGAAGATCTGAATATCTTAATTTGTCCATTTTTTTTTTTCTTTTCAATTCTGCTTTCAAAACTGGGAACGATGGGAACTTTTTTTTTTTTTCACGTTTTCCTTACAGGAGGGCAGAAAAACTCAAGCTACTCCTGAAACCCCGGGATCAGGACATCATCTTTTCCCCAGCAACATCTGGAATATTAACAGACTGGAGAGGGATTGGAGTTGCTTCGGCTGAACCAATCTCTGGCAGGAGCCTCCCCCCTGCTCACGAGAAGGGAAAAGCAGCAGTGAATGTGCGGAGCAGCAGCCGCGCTCACCGCTGCGTGACTCCAGTTTCATGCCTGCACTTCTCCATTGATTTATGGGGCAGCTCATTTCCAGACCCACCTCCTTCAGGAGGAGGAACTTCAGCTCGATGGCAATAATAGGATCCTATATCTCTTAAAGAAGTCGCTTCATCTTGCCGGGTTGGGGAGGGGAATTACGGTGAAGAGAAAAAAACATTTCCCCTCCTTTCGGATGGGGTCTGGAAATGAATGGCACAGGCAGAGAGCTGGTATGTTTTGAAATTAATAAAAAGTTAAAAAAAAAAAAAAATTAGAAATGGTGTAAAATCCATAACCCAAAATACAGCTTGAGACGATGAGGAGGAGATCCTGCAACCCAGTCCCCTTGTTAATGCTGCACAATAGAAGCCACGCACGCCTTCCGCCCATTCCATCTCTCCCTCCCATCCCTCCATCCCTACACACAAGCCCCACAAAGACATATTTTCTACTTTAAGCTTATGGATTACTGGCTCAGGCCCCTTACAAAAAAAAAAAAAAAAAATTAAAAAAAAAAAAAATTGTTGCCAAGGCAACGAGCCAGGGGTTGCTATGGCATCTCGGAGCTGAGCAGCTGGGCCAATCCCTGCTCCCTGTGAGCTGGGAAGGCGCAAAGCCTCTAAATTTAATGTCAGAGCAGAGAGGAAGGGAAGCTGTTGAGGCATGCATGATGCTGAGCGTGCGCTTGCTAAATGCGGACAACATGGCCCCCATGATTAGGACCAGCACACTAATGAATATTCATTGGGCTGATTAAAGCAAAGTCAATTAACTACTTGACTGCTTGATTTTGTGCCGGATTTCAGGCGTCTCTTTTAACCATTTTGCCACTGGGGATGCTCTTGTTCTCCCCTTCATCTCCCTCTTTCCTCCTATTTCCCTACCCTGGCAATTAAGGTTTAAATATTTATTTTTTTTTTAATGCTTTTTACTGACAATAACCCATCCTACTCTGATTTTACAGCTTGCTTTTTTTCACCAGTAAATCATGTTCTTCTAGGGTCGCTGTCTTCCACTACAGTTGTAGGTAAGGCAGAAGGTCACAGATTTCCATCAAGTTTTTAAACCTCATATGTGTGATTAAATTCCAAATCCATGGCTAAGCAATAATGGTGATTTTTGAGCTCACAGTGGGATTCTTCCCCATCACCAGAGCCCTTTGTTTTATAACAGAGGGAGTAGCTGGGAGCCAGGTCAAGGGCTGTGGAATATTTTTTCATCCTGATTTGTTAGATCAAGATTCTTTCAGACAGCCAACTCAGACTGAATGTTCTAGGAAACCTAAAGGGATCCTAAAATAAAACAACAATTCATTAAAGATGGTTTTCAATTTAGAGATATGTCTTTCTCCCAGTGCAGTAGTGATGTAATAAGACTGCGAAGAGGACTGCATATTTTATAAAGATCATTTTTCAGAATGTGCCTGCAAACTAAAACATGGGATTAAATTAAAAATAAATGAAAAATTATTGGTCAAAAAATATATATATACACATCCACGTTTGTGAATGCAGTCTTTATAACCTCACCTGGGAAAAAGACATTCATTTTCCTCAGGTTTGGCTTGTTTTGAAAACTCTTTCAGGTTCTTGTATTACATATACAGAACTGTGTCAGAGAAAGATGTATTTACATCATTGTTATGACTCTCCTGGAGGGGAATTATTAAGAGTTGTAAGTAATACATCTGAGGAGCAGAGTGGCAAACCTGCACAGAAGCACCCAGCATTCGGGCTTGTGCCTTTGTCAGCAGTTGAAGCACAAAGGTGCAGAAAAAGGCAAAGCCTACAGCAGAGTAGGGACAACACTGACTTCCAATATTGCTCATGCAACTCAGCTATTTGCAAGCAAAATGGGGGGAAAAAAGCAGAAGAGGAGAAATGAATCGAGGAAGAGTATAACAGAGTGGAGAAAAAATGCATCAACTTCAAACTAAAAACATAATTCATTTTCGTTATGTAAACTCCATGTACATACAGGTTTTGCTGTTATTTTGCTTGAAATTTGTGGTTTTTTACATGTGCAGTCATAAAAGCAGATAGTTGCTTTTCCAGCAAGCCACTAACATGGAAAACAGGGAGTTACAAAGCTTCCCAACTCAAGTTGTATTCTGGGAACATGACAACCAATTTCTCCGCAAACTCCCTGTGTGTGCCTCATCCCTCTCTTCACATCCTTACCCCAACTTTTCACCTCTTCAATTACAAACATTTAGCATCAGTTTGGACTCTTGGAATCACTGGGATTTCACCTAGAGCCAGGCTAAAGCTGCTGGGAGAAGGAAATCAGAGGCAGGATTTGGCGAGCACCTTCCCGAGCTGCCGCCCTTCTCTTCGGGGCTTTTACATTTCTGCCATCAAACTCAGAAATCTGCATAGCAACACTGAGCTCCACAGGGTAACATTTCATTTCCCCAAATCTGCAGAAAAAAAACCCCACCACAACAAGTAAATTGCCTGTTTACAAATTAAAAGAACCACCAAAGGAAAAAGAAGGGGAAAGTGTTAAGCTGCCACGTTCAATCAAAAGAAATGTGTGTTGGGGGCTTTTTTTTGTTGGTTTTTTTCCCTCCCAAATAATACATTTGCATCTATGTGCAGTGGAAATCTCTTCACAGGGGGCAATATGCAAACATAGATGCACGCACACAAAGGGAAGTTGAATAATTCCACTCTCCCTGAAAATTTAGAGAATTGGATTCAGGTTTTAACTGGGTCACATACGAAATGTAGTCAGCAATCTCCAGCACAGGGGGGAAAAAATAGAAAAAATAAGGAAAAAAAGAGACAAAAACCCTACCCCAGTGCCATGCCACTCAGCAGGATGCAATTCCTGGTCATGAGAGGCCAGAGCATTAGCCAGGCAGGGTGTTGCAGGTCAGGATTAAGATGCATTAACAAATTCATATGGAGGAAGCTTGCCCAGCACCTGCCCACAATTTGCCAGTTCTCTTCATCTCCCTTCCACGTGAATCAAATTCTCTTTTCTTCTTGGAGGAGGATTTTGTTTCAATATGATATTATTCTGGGTAAAATTTGCATTCCTCAGCTGTGAAAAACATTTTAAGTTGAAACCTACACAAGAGTTAGAGCTGCAGGATTATTGTGCTCATATTGTGAATGATACAGGGAGAAAAAAAATTCCCAAAGACTTGGGCTTGTGTGCATATGCATACAGACACAGGAATGACAGTAAGCAACACCTATCCTGGTCCTAAGATAGATGACAAATTCTATGAACTATTAAAAAAAAAATAAAATACAAACCAAGGAATTTATATCAGCAGAAAGGAAAATATTCTGACTGCAAACCCAGCAGAGGAGCAGTAGATTCAGGGTTAATTCTCTGGATTCCTGTCTGATACTCTCAGCCTTTCATCATGTCTCTATGAATTTTTATTCCTGCACTCTGGGGTAAATTAAAGATGATGGTGTCAATACAGAGTTTTGAGCCCTATTTCAACATTTCTTACATTTTGGCTCTTTAATTCAGGCCCTTTAAGTTTGTTTTTTCAACAATTTAGGAGGAGGGCTTGGGGCTTTCTAAGCCTCTTTTGAAATACCCTCTTTTCCAGGAGGTTATTTCCAACCCAACCCCCCCTCCCCAAGCCATCCCCTCCACGTTTTATGGCAGAAGCCATTTTCCCAGGCAGAATAAATCCTTTCTAGCATCCTGCTGGCTAATCAACCCCCTCCCCATGGCCAAGAGCAGGAGCACCCCAACAGCTCAACTTCTGCATCTAGCTGCTCCTGGATTAAAAAAAAAATAAATAATAAAAAGCAACCAAAAGCCTTCAGGAAAAGCTGGGATGCCTTTGGGATGGAAACAGTGATGTGTCTGGGATTAAAGCAAAACAGGTTTACAGCCCTCCCAGTGCTAACCAACCAGAAGAGTTATCCAAGGCATGATCCATGTGATTGCTTGAATAATATTCCAGTAGATGCCACGTCCCTGCCTGCCTGTGTACCCCTCTATGCCTGCACACACATGGTAGTTCTAATAAGCTCTCTTCTCCCCTCTCTCCCTCTCTCTCTCCCCCGCTTTCACAATCTGTCGCTCTCCAATCTGCCCACTCTGCTCTATTTTCCCATCCAATATTCCCCCTCTAACACCTTCCCCTCCTTTTCAGCCCTTGCTCCCTACAGCTTCCACCTCCTCCAGGCTCCCTTAGCCCCAGTGCTGAGTTTCTGGTCAGGGGACGTTCAAAGCAGACTGGTTAAAAAGAAATTAAAAAAAAAAAAAAAAAAGAGCAGAAAAAAAAGCAAATTTTTCTCCCCTACTAGCACTTAAACAACATGGGAACTTAAGTAGAGCCTCTAATAATTTGGTGCCTAGCATCAATTCTTCATAATGATGGATTGCATTAATAATACTCAATCTTACTCAGTGCTATTTTATCAGAAACTTTACAAACAAGTTCACTGTTGCTATCTCTGCTTTATGGATGGGAAGAAACAGCAGAGGGAGGGAAAAAAAGGCTTGGTCAGAGCTCCCCAGCAGGCTGGTAGCATAGCCTGAAATAAATTAGGTCTCCTGGGTTCCAGTCCAGTGCTCTACCCATTAGTTTCTGCCTAAGAAACAAATGTAGAGAGGCCAGAAAATGCCTAAATTGAAGAAACACTTGGCTGTTTCTTGAGTCTGTAGAATAATTACTAGATGCAGATGTAGCCAGAGATTCCTGAGCCTTTGGTCATCCCAGGGATGTATTTTTAAGATCAGGCTTTTACTCCAGACCATCTGTGTTGTAAGAACTACTCTCTCTGGCTGCAATCAGTGCAGGACACAACCACCTCTAAGCAGAGCATCCAGTTGAAGAAGTCCATGAGAAGCACCAGGCTTTATCTAGGCCTGGTTGGATTATGGAAATAAGTGTTTAATTTCCCTGAAAAGAATGAACTTGAAGCCACCTTGGGTGCTCCTACATGTGGACACATGGGACCATGGCAAAAGCTCAACCATGGCACTCAAGGAGGGGGAGAAAGGGGTTTTCAAGTGTGTAAGATAATAACAGCTCTCATGGAAAGGGAAGAGTGATAAAAATTCACACACATTTAAGTCTACATTAGCCTAGACATCTGGTTCTGGATGGCCTCACCTCACCAGAGCAATTGGACCAGAAGACCTCCAGAGGTGCCTTCCAATCTCAGCCATTTTGTGATTCTATGAAATTGATTCATATATAAAAAAATCAATAACTTTCATTATGAAATTTCAGATCTTTTTTGCATACTTTTCAAATACAACCTTATAAACAATTTCTGTATTACAAAGGCAGCAAACATTTTCCTCAATCTGCCCAATCTGATGGTAACTCAAATTTCCTTGCAAGAGCAGCTGGGAGAAACCTCAACCATAAGAACACCTGGGGCCTTTGAATGTTCAAAACTTGGAGGATCAAGCCTACAGCAAAGATTTCTGTGTAAATCCAGGTTTCTACACCAAAAGGATGGGCTCCTTGCCTTGGGCAAGTACATCTTGAGAGAAGAAGAAGAAGAAATTAGCCAGGAGAAAGGCATAAAATGTCACAGCAACTTTTAAAAGGGCTCTAAAGCTGAATGCAAACACTCCAGACTTGTAAACATTGCTAGCAAAAAAATATATCTGCTATTATGTATACACACCCAAATTCCTTAGATCTGTGGTGGATTTATGAGGTGTGACAGGGACAAGACAAAGGTGACACTGTTACAACACAGCTCTGGCAGCTCTGGAAAGCTTCTGGCCATGTTTCCTCTACAAAAGCTCTTAAAGAAACTGAACTATTGTGATATAAGAAGGAACATCCTCTTCTAGATTCACAACTGGTTGCAACATGGGAAGCCAAAGACAGAAAAAAGCTTTCACAGTAGGTGAAGTTGCCACGAGATTGTTCTGAGCATCTTGGGGCTCATCTTGTTCAAGTGACCAGGAAAAGGTCACAAACAGCAGGATGACAACGTCTCTAGCTGATGAAAAGATACTGAGAACAATTCCTTCTAAAAAAACAGGTGTATTGTGGTGGGGTTTTTTTGTTCCTTTGGTTGGTTGGGGTTTTTTTTTTGGGTGGGTTGGGTTTTTTTTGTTTTTTTTCCCCCACAGTTAATAAAAATGCAAGTACAGAAGGATTTCCTTGGCTGTCCTGCATATGTCATGCCCTTGCACATCTCTGTTCTTGTGATTGATGGCTCCTCTCCAAAATGATGATGTACTGGATAGCTGAGTCAGTTTTATCTTAAAAATTCACACAACTTCTGCATGTGCATGGTCAAGTCTGCCCAGAGATGATGAAAAGAGTACTTTCCTCTGGGAGATCTTATGCAGGGAATTTCAAAATCCCTTAAAAGAGGCAAACCCAAAAAATCCTCCCGCATGAGAGAAGTGACACTGGAAAAATGTGACATGGAGAAAGGACAAAAAGAATTGTTTGAAATCAACGTGAAACCAATCCCTACTCTCATGGGTTTGGTTTTGAGTGACACAACTTTCCTGTGCTAATACAAACGTGGTTAAAAATCTGGCTAGGAGGGGTCCCAAGCAGCACCTCCAGCTCTAAATAAAAACAAATCTTTTTCAGTTCCTTCTGTGCATGTGGGGACCCTAAAAACAGAAGACTTCACATCTTCTCTTGTCCTGATGCTGGGTGCACATCCCAATTGGAGCCAACAAGACCCATGTAAAATCTCCAGGTCTCATTGCACAGGATGTCCACGGAGCCCCCAGCTCCAAGGAAGCCCTGAGATGCACCAGAAGTCAAATGTGCTCAACTTGCAAAGACTTTTCAGACCCAAAGTTGCCCATCTCTCCACCCATACCAAGAATCTGTCCTTGGATTTTGCCCCCTGAACAAGACCATGAAGCTAGCCCTGCACTGAGCCAACATCTTCCAACAAGTACAACAGGGAGGCAGAAGCAGCACACGAGGGCACTGGTGCAAAGTCACAGGGGCCCTGGCAGAGCCTTGAGTGTGCACGTTGCCTCTCCAGGAACTTGTTTGTATTCTTGGGAGAATGTTGAAAAATATCTCTGACCCCCAAACATTTACCTTTTGATCGGAGGTTTCTAATGTTGCTGTAGTGTATTAAAGCTGAGATGCTCATAAAAAAACCCTTTGTGTCAACATAGTAAATGACTCTAATTAGGCTGGTGGTGCAATGAAAATGCTTAATTCATTCTGATGAGGCAGAAGGAAGAGCTAAAATGTTTATAGACAATGGGTGAACAGGGAGATATAATGCTGAGTGCCAGCTTTAAATGCAAATTACCGCAGAAATCTTTCCCTCTCCACCATCCCATTCCTCCCCCTTCCTCTTTCTCTCTGTCGCCAGCACCACACTGTAATCTCCTAGTGCAGTAATTAGAAGTGAAAGGAGCCACATAGAGGGGCCTCTAAAGGCAACAGTAAAGAGAATTACAGAAAAAAATACCTGGCTTTAATAGAAGACAGCCCCATTTCCCAAAGTGCACCACCAAGGCAGCACTTAGCATGGTGGTAGGATCAGAGAGGTGACCATTTGGAGGAGTATTACTGAAATTATTTGTAAATTTGTTGCATTTCTCCCCCCCCCCCCCATCTGAAGCTGGCTTCATCTATAGTGTCTGTTCAGAGAGTTGAGGCCACTTTGCCCTTAGGAACAAGGCCAGGCCAGCATCAGAAAGTTTTGGGGAAAGCAGATCTGGTAGTTTCTCTTCACCAGAAATGGGGAGCTGCAAGTGGACAAGAACTGTAAACTTGGGAAAAAAAACCCTCAGCTTGGAAGTTGCTGAGAGAAAATAAACATGGAACCCATACAGGGTCCCTCTTGGAAATGTTTCTCATTGCATTCTCAGCTTCTCTTAGAGGAAGAGAAATTAAATATTTGGTGAGAAAAAAGAATGGAAGAGGAGAAAGGAGAAGGAAAAGGAGGCAGCCAGCACTTGGAAATAGGGTAGGACACTTTTCCTTAAATGTTCTTTGAAACCTCAGGGATAGCTTTTCCCTTGGGAATTTAAGAAATGCTCCTGCTGCCAACTTGTCTCGTGTTTTGGGATCTCCAGTTTCAGCATGAACACAGTGGTGCACAGATGTGTCTTAGAGTTTCACATCTGGAGGCTGAGCTAAAATTGAGTTTTGTTTCATCTTTGAATCAAGTGCTCTCAGTCTTGCTCCAGCACCAAACCCCCTTTTCCTTTCCACAGCCAGACACACAAATCATCCCCCTTTAAATAAAAGTATTTTTGTTCCACCTTGCAGTGATAGTTGAGTCTCAAGCTTGAGAAGAGCAGGCAGGTGAGTGTGCCCAATGCACACAAGCAGGACAAGATAGCCCTGAACATTTGCAATCAATGGGGCTGATATCAGGTTGAATTTTTGTGGGGACCACAACTTTTTATCACCTTCCCACCCTAACACAGTTGTGTTGTCAGTGAGCAAGGTCATGTTCACTCAGGGCACATCATTTAACAGAGTGTTCACCTCTTTTGGCAAGGCTGGTGACGTGCCCTGCCCTTTTCTGCAGTGGTCTGACCACAGCAGCCAACCTGGGTTTGTCTTCACTTGAGGGATTTAACACCCTTCAGAAAAGCTGCAGGAGGTGGAGGTGTGCTGTTGGAGGTCAGTGGTCAGACCCTGCTGCCAGATCACATTAAGTTCCCAGCTCCAAATCAAGCTGGATTTCCCCACTTAAAATATTTCTATTTGCCGAAAATACAAATATTCCATTTTTCCCCTCCTTTAAGGTCAGTATGTGGGAGGTCCAGCTACATCCCAGACCTGGCCTCGGCAGAGTCACATTCCTGCAGGACAGTTGTCACAGAGGTGATGCCACATTTGCACATTGCATAAATATAACGGGGCAACCACCTCTTCTGCATGAACAGAACTCCAGAAGGCTGAGACAAAGCCAGACCTGGAAAAAGGCACAGCTTGCTCATGCCTGCAATTTGTTCCCAAGGCTCAGCTCATTCATAAAAGATCTCCAGCTGACCCACAGAGCCACCTCAAAGCCCTGGTGTGTAGGTGATGCTGGGCTCTCCTGGAGGATGCCCCTGGGCACGGCGCAGGATGCCAAGAGCTCCCTCTCCCCCAGGCGGGAGCTGGAGCATCCCACCATCTCTTTTCTCTCTCTCCCTCTCTGTGTTTGCTCAGTGAGACAGAAGCAATACCAGTTTGCAGCACAATAAACCATGTAAAGGAAGCATCAATTAACTAGAATACATGGATATAGTATTTAATTAACTGATAGGCTCCCAGTTACCGTATGATGTCATGGAAACCTCGACTCTCCCGGGTGCCGCCTCGCACGTGCCAGCTGGGAATTGGAGCCATCACAATCCCGTGTAAAGTTTGAATCCTGACGTTTTTAATTAAAAACAAAGATTCTGACTCTCTTAAGTACCTTTTAATTGACATAAATGTGCACCCGTCTTCGGTGCTGCAGGAGCCCTGGGTGTGATGACTCTTGCAGAACGGGGGCCAGCGGCATCGCTCCCCCCTTCAAGGCCACTGCCATTAACCATGGCTCTGGCATGGAAGCAGAAGAATGAGCCCACAAAGCTCTAAGGAAATAAGGGCAAAATCACCCTGAATGGGTTTTCAAGGATGTAACAAGATAATGCACTGCATTTACATTGCCTGTGATCTGAGGATCTCCAAGCACCTTGCCGAATCAACATGCAAACACTCAAGGCTGATTTCCTGGCTCCTAATTGAGCATGAAAGCATCACTTGAGTAACTTCTTGTGCAGCACCTTTTAGAGAGGCAACTTGTCCCATTTCAAATCCTGACTATTGGAACCTTGTCCTTCTAAAGAATGAGCATTTTTTTTACTGTATCTATAGCTGAGGAAACTGAGGCAAACAGAGGTTGGGGTCATTTGTCCAGAAGTCAATGTCTGTTGAGTGCCAAAGAACACACCTGAGACGCCCCAGCATGTCCTTGTTAGAGTCAGGAGTGGTAAAGAGGGACCAGCACCCTAAAAGTACTGTTGGCAGTGCCCAAGCTCTGCTAACCCCCTGGGGCTGTGCCCAAAGCTGCTGAGCATCGCATCCCTGCTCACACCAGGAACCTCCTGGGCTCCAGCAGCCCTAATCCTGCACCTCAGCTAATGCAAAGCTCCAAGGTACCAGGGAGCTGTAATAGGTGAAGTTAAATCTTTGCAGCCCATAAACAAATGCCAGCAACCTCAAACCACACTCCAATGGAAGCAATTTTACTTCTCCAGCTGTAAACATTAATACTTTCACTCCATTTACTGCAAGATATTTATTGCCCAATATTAACTTTGTCCCAGACTTAAATTACAAGAAAAGTCCTGTATTAAAACCCACTAGGCTGAGACACATTGTACACCTTCTTTTAGTGCTTTGACAGTAGAACATTAGACTTAAATACACCGAGACAGGGAAGTACAGTATTATTTTCTGTGAATGAAGGTGTGTGCTGGTTTTAAGTATCCATTGTCTCTGTTTATGTGTGAATTAGTTTATGGATTGTTCTTGACAGAGCTACAGCGCCCTCCCTTAAGGGCATTGCTGATATATTACCTTTGAAAGAGAATCACAATTTATTCATTCAAACACAGAGCTAAAGATAGATGTGCCCTGGAATATTTTGAAATATTGCGTTATCTATAAAATGAAATAGGGGGAAGCTAAATTACACAGCTATAATTACTTAGAGTTCAGGTGGCATCGTAAATAATCTATTCACAACTCGCTCTGTGTTTATTATGGCACCAGAGCAATACAATTAACATGGTATAGATGGGAAGAGAGCAAGGCAGATGCCTAATATACCCAGATCAAACACTGCAACCCAAGTAGGAAACCCACAAACACTATTTCATTCATGAAAATTCACATGAAACAAGGGGGGTAAAATCAAAAAGCAGCCATCTGACAATGTGGAGGCCCCAGCCCTGCTACCACCAACAGCACCTCTTGGAAATAGCTGTAGTTATATTTCTGGGCTTGCAGTACAGGGGTATGGATGGTTTTAGCTGCATTCATGCTATGGAAATCTTTCTGGGCTGCTCTACAACTGGTTTCCTGGCTGGTGGAAATGAAATTGTTACATGGAATTAAAAAAGTTGTCAAACAAAAGGCAGAATCTGCAAAGTCATCTGCACCATGAAGGGAGTCCAAATGCCCACTTTGAATTGCTTGGAAATGACAAGTTAGGTGTCAGGAAAATACAAAAGATTAAGAAAACCAGAATCTATCCCAAAGGGTGGAAAAAACCCCACTCCAAACATCAAAAGACTCAATGAAATAGTTAAATTCATAAGAAATTATTTCCTCCTTTACCTTGAAATGACAAGATTGCTCCAGCCAAGACTTATTTTCAAAAATATCTCCTCAGATGGTAAAATGTATATATACACCTCAGGACTGGGGCAAACCTCTAGAAACAAGAAGGAGCAAACAAGGAGGTGCCTTTCACAGGCTCAAAGAAGGACTGAGATAAGCAGGTGGCAAACTTTCCATTAAAGAAAAGGTTAGAGGATGAGGTTTGCAAAAGGGTTTGAGCTATGGCAGTGTGAGAGACTAGAAAAATAATCTGCTTTTCTCTAAGTCCAAGGTGTCCTCAAGTTGCTTGAATGCCAACAATATTTTTAGGGTCTTTGAAAAATTATTAGGTTGCTGTTAGTCCCTTTCTGACTCACTGCTTTCCTTCCTGTAACGTTTCTGGTTGTCATTTCCCTATATATTTAATTCCCCCCCTGATTTTCTTTCTGTATCTGGGAGAGAAAAAGGAAGAAATAGAGGGGAGGGCAAACCCAAAACATTCCCCACCAAACTACAAGTGAAAAAATTAGCCTGAAATCAGGATTTTTCCCCTTTAACAGCACTGGAAATCAGAAGATGTATAGTTATTTAAAAACAGTTTACTAGACATCTCTCCATTGAGAAGAGAACCAACAATACACAGAGGAGTTCTCTGTGTTTGCTCTTTTAGGTTTTTTGGTCAGATCTGTTTATTTTAAAAGGATTTTTCCCCCCCCTAGCCTTGAGGTACCCACTACTACTAAAAACCCCTCTCCAAGTTTAATTGTACCCTCTGAATAGAAACCAGCATCCTTCAAAGGGCTGAACCCAACTTCCCACACCAACCTCTGCCTGGGATTTGAAGCCTGGGATTTATTCTGAGTTTTGAAGATGCCCGAGAAGCTCGGGGGGAAAAAGAAATTAAAAAATTGTGATTTCATTGAAGCTGGCTGAAATGAGGATTTCCTTTTTCCTGCAGTCAAATTGCAGGTACCAGCAATGCCCTTAAAGAGTTTTGGCCCAGCACTGAGCTAGTTCTCAGCCTGTCTCATCACCTCCTCCTCTACTGGGGAGGAGACTCAGGAGGTTGGACGCAGAGCAGAGGCAAGCGCTGTGTCTTTTATTAAACAGCATCTGCCCTTCTTCTGGATATATTACTTGATGCCAAGTGGTGTGGATGATTTTTTTTTTCTTTTTTTTTTTTAAGTAAAGAATATTTAACGTCGTAGAAGAAGAAAAATGGTCCCTTAAATTATTTGTGGCATGTCCTCTGTGCTGCTGAGGAACAAAGCTCGCTCTCCCTGTGCGCCGCGCAGGAGTTCGGGAGCAGTGGTGACAGTCAGGAAAGAATTTATGGTCCCTGGGGAGAAATCTGCTAGGGTCCTGCAGACCAAGATAAAATATTTCAGGGCTAGGTAGTTGGTGGGTTTTTTTGGTTTTTTTTTTTTCTTTCCTTTTGCTTGGGGATAGAGATAAAAGATGCAAATCCATTTCCCAGAGACCAAGACACCACCAAAACACCTTCCCCACCCCTAGGTGACAGACTTGGGTTTGCAGAAGGAGGTTAATAAACTGGTTTTGTTTCCATCAATCTCTCCACTCACAAAAAATGCTTCAATGTGAACAGGAGTTCATAAAATCACAGAATAGTTTGGGTTGGAAAGGACCTTAAAGATTGTCTAGTCCTAACCCCAGGGACACCTTCCACTAGATCAGCTTGCTCAAAGCCCCATCCAACCCAACCTTGAACACTTCCAGGTTTAAACCTCCTCCAAAGCTTATAAAAACAAAACACCTTTGAAAAAGGCAGGGTTTCCTTCCCTTTGGACCTCAATTTATTATTTTTTTTTGAGCATGAGGTCTCTGGGACACCCTTGGTTGCCATGCTTCATGGACACTTGTAGAGAGCACTCCATCCCAGTGCCACAGGGAAGCTGATCAGCCTCATGTTTTTAAATACCAGCTCCCTAAAAATCATCACCTGTTCAAATCCATCCTGTGAGCAGCTAGATGCCTTCGATGGAAACTTCTTCATCTTGAATCCCACTCAGTTTTAGCACAGAACAAGGTAACACAGCACCAAAGATGCTCCCACCTACCCACCAAGGCACCTGCTTTTTGCAGGTTGTTGCAAATCCTATTCAACACCTTGGGAACAGGGGCAAAGAAACAAACAAAAAAAAGTTAATCCCACACATTAACTAGAGAAAAAACACTGGTGCCAGGCTAAAAGCTACAGACAGGTTTGCTGACCCCCCCAGGTGTAAGCAGCTGCAGAACATTTCAGATCTCAGTTTGCAGCAACTTCAACAGCAATTTTTTATTATAGTTTGTTTTGGTTTTTTTTTTAATTTTTCCAATCCCCTAAACAAAATCCCTCATTGAGGCACTGATTTCTCTGGAAATGAGCACATTAGCAAACTGCACATCCCACTTTCTGGGAAGAAGATTTCAAAGGTGGCTGCAGTCTCCCCTTTCTGCTGCAGGGAAGTGGAACTGGTTCCATTGCAGGTTTGGAGCATCCCTGGGCCAGTTTGGCCTCCTGGGCTCCCACTGAGGCAGTCAACACATGGGACAGTCCCTGGGCTGCCAGAGCAGCTCTGGATGGAGCCACAAGGGCAGTAATGGGTTTGATCTTATTATATTCATTTAGAAAGATGTTTATGGCAGGCTGACATGAATTTCAATGCAAACCTCACTCTCTTCCTGTAGCATCTGCAGCTCCCAGAACCTGAGAGTGGAGGCAAACATCCTGTTCTTTAAAAATTGAAGATGTAGGTCAGGAGGAAAAAAAAAAAATGATTTCTAGAGCCCCGGGTGAACTGAGCTCTTTACAGTTTCACAGAGGTGTTCTGGTGGCTCAGCTCTCTTAAAATTAAGGGCTAACAATAAAGCCTGGTGTTTGGGCATGGCTCATGAAGCCACTTACAACGCTACAGAAATAGAATAAATCTCCATTTCACAAAGGACCCAGGCTCTCCAACCTAGCCAAGTATTCAGGAATTTACTTCTCAAGACCAGCGAGCTCTAGCACACAAATAACTGCAAGGCTGTCGAGCCTGAAACGGGGAGGATTTGAACCAAAAATATTCCCCATCACACAACACACCCAAAGCATCATCCCCAACCACTGCCCAGGCTCTCCCAGGCCTCGGTCCTCCACGAGCACCCTTGGTCATGGCCATGGTGGCAGCAGTTCAGCTCAGGGCTAATTGTGTTTGAATCTACAGGGTACCAATTTTCCAGCAAAGGGGTTTTAATCTAACATGCAGATCTCTTGTCTCCATTCACATCACCCCAGAGACCCATAGCAGAGGTCATTTGTGCATACACAATCTCAGTAATAGGATGCACAGTTTTGAAACAGCTAAATCTGGAGAGAAGAAGAAAATGTTATTACAGGAGGAAAAAAAGAAAAGATTAGCTCAGAGGCTGAGATCACGTTTGCCAAGTTTCCACCCAGAGAATTATTCCAGTACCGAAGTCTATGCTACCAAAATAACGGGTTTATACAGCAGGCATTGTGCCAGCTTTTTGGCTATAATTATAGTGTTTTCCTCTCACAAGTTCTTTATTGATATCTGGATTTTTTCTTTATTTATTTTTTTTTTAAAAAAAGGAGGAGGTGGAGAAGTGATTTTATACGTTCAACAAACTCCAGCAACACTTGATGCAGCAGTTAAAAAGCAGGAAGTTTTAACAACCTGCCAGCCTCCAACTTCACAGGAAATGTCAGTGCCACTATCAGACTTGAGAGAAACCCCAGGGATCCATTACTGGGGTTTGAAGATGTCCCTGCTCTTCCCTTTTAAGTAAAGGCTGGAGCTGCTTGCTTCATTCAGCTGCTGCTGTGCTGCACAATATTCCTTTGAGGAGGTGCTTTGCAGTGACAAAATAACTGCTGACAATGTGAATACTGACTTCATTTTAATTTTGTTTTACATTTTCCTTGGTATGTTTTGATGCTAAAAATCTTTAGAGCGCAATTTTATTTTTATTTTTTTTTATAATGATAATAAAGCAGCTATTTATACACCACCACAGAGTCATTTCGTCACTTCTCCCCCCCACCCTTTTTTCTATTTTTTCCCCCCATCTAAATGGAGAGGCTTGTGGAGGCATGACACATCCTCAGCGTGGTTTCAATAGAGGAAATAAGTGGAAGGGAAGAGAAGCACCCTAGAAAGGATGTAAGGATCAGCAGAGACAAAAGAGGGCAACACTTATTTTCTTTTTTTACCAGCTATGAAAACAAACATTGAAGAAGATGATGCCAACACGACTGTTGGGGAATTAAGCCTTTGTGACTTCATGTCTTGTAGCTCGTTTCCCATCCCATCCTGATCCCAAAAGGGCAGCTGACAGTAGGAAGTCAAAGTTCTCTCATTCAGGGATGCATTTGGCTCAAGTCATAAATTCCCTGAATCCAGGACATCATTATTACTTGTGAAAAACAGCATTCCCAACACCTTTAGCATTTCTGGGAAGTTTCTCCAGCCAGCACCACCACCGAAACTGAAATTCCATCAGCCCTAAACCCAGGAACAATTAGCCCAAGCAAATGATTCCCAAGAGTCTTGGACATATAATAACCAATATCCAATATACCTCAACATTGTGAAGATCTCTGTAAATGAAGTGACATCTCTTGCTGGACAAAGCCTGGAAATGTTATCCTTCAGTGATAGGAATCCTAAGGGGACAACTATTCTCCCTCTTTCCAAAGCTTACTTAATTGTTCCACTTGCTGGAAATTTTAAGCAATTTCCCCAGTCACTATGCCAAGTTGTGTTAAGCTCTTTGTCTGGCTGATATGCCAACTAAAGGCACGGGGAGATAAGGAGAGCTGTGGGAATTACACAAACTGACTTACACAGCAAGACTTCCCTCACCCAAGCTCTTTCCTTCAGCTTTGCCACTACTTTTACTGCTTATTATTATTACCATCACATAACCCAGGCCAGCAGCTCTTTCACCTCCAGTTCCTTGCCTACACTTACACTAGAAGGACTCTAAAAACAGGAGCTTGCATTTCACACCTTTTTTGTTCCCTTCTCCTATATTCACTTTATTTTCCAGTGAAACTGGGTATATTTATTTCATTATTCCAATAGCACAGCAGGCATGCCATAGGACATGGATATTTTCTGCATCTGTTCTTCTTTCCCCAGGTCAGATTTGCAGTGGTGGTCATGGTGGAAAGAACTTGATTTTCCAAGAACAAGCTGAGCCATCATTGAAATCAATCCTCTGGATTTTGTAGCTCCTCTGATTCCCAACCAACCAAGTTTTTAGCAAGACACTGTCCCTGGCTATATAAACCAAAGGTCTTGTGTCACTAACATTAAGAAAATGTATTACTTGATGGCATTTATCCCTAGAAATGTTACCTTTTTGCAAGCTATGTCTTTAATGAGTAAGAAAACCCTTCCTGGCCCATCTCAACAAGCTTTGCTGCCACCTCCCTTGACAAAAAGCTGGTGAAACCCTTTCCAAGAGATCTCCTCCCAGGATCAAACTTCAATGCAAAAGGCCAGAGCATTTAGTAAAAGGCTGTATTCCTATAGCTCTGAGGGGCAAAGGTTGATCTATATTGGAAAGTCTGGCTCTTCTCCAAGAAGCAGACAGAAGAGTCATTAAATGTAGTCATCTGCTGGGGTTTTGCACCTTCAAATGGACCTTCTCCATGAGATCAATGAGAGCAGGTCATTAGCAATGCAGTGCAGGATCCTTGGAAGGGATTGATCTCAAATGAAACAGGGCTGCACAATTCCCAAGCTTTCTTGGAGCTGGGAGAAGCCAGTGTGTCCTCTCAGACCTTTCCCTTTCACTCCCATGAACAGTTTTTCATAAGTATGGTCACATCTCTTGTTTTGTAGCCAAAGATAGAGAGGCTGAACCTTAGGACATGAACATCTCTCTAGGTTTGACTGTATGGAGTCAAAGTTTAACCCCAAGGACAAAAAAACCCCACAAACCATCTCTTCTCTCCTCATTTAACCTCCTGACAGCTTGTCTTTGCACATCACGTGGCTTTAGTGTCACCCCAAACCTTCAAATCAACATCTGAACTTCTGGCAGCATCACCAAAACAGGAATATTCAGTTGCTGGGTACTTTTTAAAAAACACTATTTTGGAAAACCAGTTTAACTCTGCATGAAAACACAAGAATTTGGGCCACTCCAGCACTGCCAATATTCCTCAAAGTTTGAAGATCCAACATCATTTCAATACAGAACCACAGAGCAGAAAGAGGTTGGAAGGGACTTCTGAGAATCATCTAATCCAAACCCCCTGCTGGAGGAGGAGGATTGGTTTGATCAGAACACATCCAGTCAGGTCCTGAATGTCTCCAAGGATGGAGACTCCACAACCTCCCTGTTACCCTAAGAGTGAAGAAGTATTTTCTCATATCTAGCTTAGATCTGAGACATTTTGTGTCCATCACCCCTTGTTCTGTCAATGGACACCATGGAGAAGGAGCCCAGACCCATCATCTTGACACCTCCTGCTCAATACTATCTTCTGGTTTTCAGTATTATGTTGTTATGCTCTAGCTACACACCAGGACAAGAATATTTTCTTTCTCTGCTTCTCTCCCTTTCCCCCCCACATTGTACCAATCCCAGCACACAGGAGCCAGGAATGACCTGAAGAAATTGCTCAGTTCAAGCTTGTTACTCACTTAAAAATCAGAGTTGATGTGAAGACTGCTACCAGCCCACAATGCCTCGTCCAGCAAAATTATTTTGTAGAGCTTCCTGATTTCCTACCCCTTTTGAACTTTTTCAAGACTGAAGATTTTTTTAAAAAGCATTTAGGGGCAACAGCTGAAGCATTTCAGCTAAAAATAATTGAACTGTATCTTCAAAAACCCCACAACACTTTTTTGTGAAAGCTTTTTTTAAAAGTTGTTTTTTCTTTTTCAGAAAAGATGAAGAACATCATGTACTCCTTCAACTGCAGAAAAGACATTTTCATTTTTAAAATCCCTAAAATGCTATCTTCAGGGATCTTTTTTTTAAAAAAACAGGTTTGTTTCCCTTTTTTTTCAGTGACACCAGCCAGCAGCTGGGCATGAGCAGGACACGTGCCTTCCATCACAGAGCAGTAGCCAGGACCACAGTGTCCAGAGCTCTGTGCAGTTCAACAGAAGCTTTACATCTTCAAACTTGGCCCATAGTCCCTAGCCCAGACACTTAAAGCTTTGATTTGTCAATTTTATTTTTTTTTTGTCAGCATTTTTTTTAGCACACATCTTCACAAGTGGCTTCCACTACTGAAGAGCCCCCCTGGTTCCAGCCCAGAGGCATCCGTAGCGTTATCCCCCCTACAAGGTTTTCCCTAGGGATCAGTAATGCTCATCTCCTGACCTTAAACCCATTTCATGGTAGGATGGAGGCAACCAACAGTCTGATGTTGGCCTCCAACACAGTGTCACAAGCTTTGCCACTTCAGCGAGATGGGTGTTTGCCAGCAGGAGCAGGAGGCTCCGGATGCAGCCTGTATTCTTCCTTAGGAAACAAAAAATATATTAGTTTTAAATGCAAGTCGCATCTTATAAATGCCAAGAAATTCCTCTTGCCACATGAATGTTTCCAGAATGCTGTGCTGAATTAAATGGATTCAGCTTGCTTTCAGATCCACACATACAAAGAGACAGCTTGATAGATAAATACATTTAGGGGCACAGACAGCTCTGGTCAAGGGACAATTAAAGATGGGAAGACAACCATGCCTGGGTAGCTCCAGATCCAGAGCACGAATTATTCCTGCTGGAGAATTTTATTAGAAATATTTGCATCTTGCTAATAGAAACCCAATTATTCAGCAGGACTCGGAGCACATTATCCATTTTTAGCAAAATTCCCCTTATTCCGCAAACAGATTTTTTTGTTTCCTCGTCACTTCTACTTTTGTTCCCGCGGTCCTCTGGGATGCAGCATCCTTCAAGGACATGTCAGAGGAGCAAGCTATCCCGTCAGCCTCTTGCTTTGAGGCCTAGCAGCTGAATCACCCCCAGCCCTATTTTCTTTTGCAGTGTTAGATTAGCGCGAGGGCTTATGACCTGCCATCTGTCACTGCAGTCTGCTGACTGGGAGGCTCTGCTCTCTCTGCAACATTGCTGAGGAGGTGGAAGGCTTTGGAAAGGGGGGGGGGGGAGGAGGAGGAGGAGGAGGGAAGAGCCTTTTCATCCTGCTGCTGCTGCTCCTTGCTCCAAAAGCCAGCCCTTAAAGCCATAGCCTGCAAACCCAGCAGAGGATGCGGCATCTTGGCGGGGAGGAGGGATGCTCCCCAAGGGGTTGGGGGTTTGAAGGCAGCCAAGAGGTTTTGAGGGTGTGATGACCAACCTGGTGGTACCTGGGAGGCAGCCTGCTCCCAACCTGCAGCTCCCTGCATGCTGTTTGATCACACCTGCTGAAGCTTTTCCAGCCTTGCCAGGGAGAGCCAGGCAATGTGACCATGCATCTGGCTTCCTGGCAAGGAGAGGGCTGCTGCTGGCTCCAAGCCAGCCCAGTCCATCTCCTCCTGAAAATAGTGCACCGTTTAAAAGAAGGCAAAAAAAAAAAAAAAAAGCCACACACAGCTTGCACAGACCCAAGGGACAGCTTTGTCACCCACCACGGGAGACTTGGAGACAGTGCCATAGGACCAGGAGCATCTTGCAGGGGCTGGGGGGAAAGGGATGCATCAGCTGCTGAATTTTCCTCCTTGCTTTAAAGTAACCTGGTTGCAAAGCTCCTGCCCCAAAGAAATAAGTGTAGATTGCAGCAAGGAATCATAAGACAGCAACTCTCCTTGAAAGCTGAGAGAAGTGTTCCCACGTCCTGTTGGTTTGCTTGAAAAAGCTCTCTGCAGAACTTCTCCAACATTTTCCACTGAGTCTCAGTATAATTGTACCAGAACTTACCAGCTCCATCTCTGCTGGAGCAGATGGGACTTTTTCAGATCAACTTAGTGCTGTGTTCAAAATAAGATGATGTACAGCAATGTGAACAAAAGCCAAGTCAGTCCAGCTGTGGTATCAGAGTGCTCTGATAACCTGGTGGCAGCAGCAGGACTCAGCCTGCCAGTCCACCCAGCCCCGGTGCTCAGGGGGAAGCTGCCCTCCAAACTGGTCCCCAAATAGACCCCCTGCCACCAGGCACCCTTCAGGTCTGCAACACTTGGCTGCTCAAGCCCTCTCCTATACCATATGAGAAGTCCTCAGAGATGCATTTTACTGGCTGCGAAAGAAGAAAGGATTTGGGAACCAAAAGAAAAAGAGCAAGTTAAATTATTTTTCCAATTTAACATCCCCTGGGACTGCTTCAGCAGAAGCTGACTCCACTTTGGAGATCCAAGTAGTCCCAGCCAGACCCCTAGTAACTGGCATCAGATATTCACAGGGATGGGGTGGGGGGGGGGGGGGGGGGGGGGAAGGCAAGCTGCTCCCTTGCCAAAGCATTTCTTTATTCAGGGGCCCTTCCGTATCCACAGGTAAAGGAGGAAAATAAGTCTTGCGTGGCATGGTCAGATGCCACGTCCTCCCATCCCTTTCCAAGCAGTGATCCATCCAGCAGATGGTATTGTTGACAAGAAGCCCATGGAACTGGCAGTGCCAGCCCTGCCTTCCCCGCGGTGGTCCATGACCTCACCACAGAGCTCTGTTCTGGATGTTGCTAGGCACATGTGGGTAGTCTGATGTTAGCAGGCAGATATTTCTAGAAATCAGACAATATCACATTCAGATCAGCACTTAGTCCCACCAAACTAGAGCTACCTTGCCCCTGGATGCCCCTCTATCCGTGCCTTCCTCTCAGCACCTTTTGTCTGGATGGAGCACCAAGATTGTGACCACCTGGGCACCCAGAAGCCCCAGACAAGAGGTCCCTGTGCACACACAAGATTCCCTCAGAATTCAGGTTTGCTGCAAGTGGTCAAGCTCTTTTTGCAGCATATGTGCAGCAGGCCTGACACAGCTTGAAAAATCACTGTACATGTGTTGCACCATGCACACACACACATTGCTGTACAAGGAACCTCCATCAGGAGCATGACACCTTTTATCCTCAGCCAGCAGGACCCCAACACCCAACACTGCTCCAGAGCCACGTGCACAGACACAGCAACAGTGTGCAGAGGCATAAAATTAACTGAGCTGCTCCATCCCCTCCAGCAACTTTGCATTCAGGGATGCTGCAAAGTTACAAGGGTGAAAGATGCAAAGGGCAAGGATGGGGGGTGTAGAATTATATGGCACCAAAGCAGAAACTCATCACCTCCAGTTTCTCTAGGACAGCCTGGCCTGGTGCAATCCAAGGAGCTCATGAGAGGCACCAGAAAGCAATGCTGCTGCAGATGGGAACCATGCACAGGCTTAGGACTCACTAAGAGACCTTGGACCTGCTGCTTCTGGACCCAACCAACCTGTTCCAAACAGGGATTGCACCCAGGCATGTGAGCAAAAAGCTGCAGGCAGAAGAGAGGTTTCTAGCCAGGCTTCTTTGCCCACCAAACACCAGGAGGATGCCAACCCTACCATGTAGAAATGAACTGAATGATTTTGGTTCAAGTCGGGAGAGGCAAAGACCATTCAGCCACCCTCCCTTCTCCTTGAAGGCCCATTATAACCCAGTAAGCCCTAGTGGCTCCTCTTTGCACCAAAACCATAGGAAAAAGCAGTGCTTCAGGTTTTATTGTGGATGTTTTGCAGCCTGAACTCTGCACATCAAATTCTTATGCATTAGGCATGCAGAGAAGCTAAAAAGTCATTTGGAAATAAGAAAGTGTCTAAGTTACTCTAGCTTGAGGGCTCTAGTAATTTATGCACTGAGAATTTATACAGGTCATGTACCTATTTACTTTGCTGTGCTCTAAAAAAATGCACAGTTACCTTAGCAACTTTAACATTGCAAGAGAATACAGAGCTTTCTCAGAGAGACATTGTCAAGGGCTGTCAGCCTGACCAGCCATTGCTAGATCTGTCTTTACATGTCTTTTTCCCTCTGATCAAATCTAAGTTTTCTTAATTTAACAACGAGCAACCCATCTCAGAACTCATTGACATCATCTGAAAGTAAACAAAAATAAGCCTACCATGTGCAAGAAGGAGAAAATGTAATCAAAAATTAGGCAATTTACTCATTTCATCATCCTGCCATATTCCGGAAGCTTAAAATAATTTTTCAATTTGTGGAAATTGCCTTGACTCTATAAAAACATAAAGCATGCTACTTATACCTTGGGGGATTTCAGATTAAAAAAAAAAAAACAAACACATTGTAGAAGAAATCTAATAAGCTGACTAGGCAATAAAAACTCAACTTCTCAAATTTGTTTCAGTTTATTCTTTCTCTCTCTAGGATTTTTCACCAGATTTGTTCATGAAGTGTTTTTCCCAAAGCCAAATTAAAAGAGTCACTAGAAAAGGCTCCTCAGTACCCAGAATACAGAACTGTTCAGAGGAGAAACACCTTCTCTGTCTCTTGCCACAGGTCTGATCTAATATTTAGCCAAGAGTCTGGTCTTACCAAGCCTGTTACCAATGTTTTGTCAAGCCTGTGAAACATGTGAAAAATCTCACAAATTAAGGAAAAGTGTCAGATAAATCCCCCAAGCTCAGAGTCACAGAGAAGGTGACGCACAGAGGTGGGATGCAGGGCAGAGCATGGGCACCCCCCTTGGGGTTGAGTTGCCATCCCTCAACCTTTTTGGGGTTGAGTTCTCCAAACAGGTATTAAATGATCCAAAGGACAGTTTTGGTGGGTTTTTTTTTTTAGTGTGGCTTCAAAACCATAAACTTGCCACCCCAAATGATTTAGGGTGCAGTTTAACTACTAAAAATCTCTCTCCTCTCCCCCAGCTGTTAAAAGCAAAGTAAAGCAATGACAGGGCACTAAGTCAGGGAGGGACTATGCTACAGAAAACAATGATTTTGTTGCAAAAGGATGAAAACCACAATTAGAAAAGGCCCAGAAATGCTCCTGGAATTGTGATTCTCCTTCCTTCCTTCCTACATCTGCAAGTCATTGCAAACCACAAAGCACACAAAGAAATACCTGTTCTCTCCATACCTACAGAACCACCATGCAGCTTTCAATGAGAAAAAAAAAAAAAAGAAATTAATGGTTTTTCTACCTCACAACTCGATTTTTGCAGACCTTAGAGAGCATTCAATAGATTTAAATTACTGCCTCTTTTTAAAACAGTTATAAACATGAAATATTTTCTGCATTATCCTGTGAGTACAGGAGGTGCCTCTTCTCCACACACAAAGGTGACACGTGTAGAGCTGGGGCAGAGAGCAAGGGAGGAAAGCTATAAACCTCTTGTTTTCTGTGCAGCCACTCTCTCCTATGTTATCAAAACAAGAGTCAAATGGGGGCTCTTTTCAAGCCCACAGACAAAAAGAAGACTTAGAAAAGTAAGATTGCTGACCCTCCCTGATGAGCAGCACATGCCTCCAACCAAATTGGCTCCTATGGTTATATTTCTGATGGACTAGGCTTCAGATTTAGGAGAAACACCTGCCTCAAATTATTTTTTTTTTCCATTTCTGGCTGTTCCTTTTCCTGATAAGTGTAGCAAAACTTCAGGGCTTCATTTCAGGAAAAGATGTGGGAGTGCATCTCAGAAATCACCTCCATAAGCAGCATGAGCAGAGACCCTTCAAAGCAATAGGGCTGGGAATTCATTACTTTTTCCTCTTGCCCTCACAGTTAAATACAACCAAACCTCAGTGATTTTCTTCCAATATTGCACCCAATTGTCCCATCCACGTCCTCTTGCTGAGCCTGTTCAGAATACTCTTTGCAACAGCACCTGCAGACTGGGAGCCAGGGAGCAGACACCCCATTAACACCCTTCCTTCCCATTGCACCCCCATGGAAACCAAGGGAGGGGGCTGCACAGTGCTAAAACAACTTCAAACCATCTTGGCTATTGCAGGAAAACCTCTCCTCTGTATCCAACTTAGATGCACCAAAAGATCCAGACAAAGGAATGAGGTCCCCAGGTTTTGGAGCCTCCTACACAAATAGCAGAGCTACCATCCAACCCAGCATCCCACCTGCCTCAGAGCTTTCTCCCTGGCCTGGAGAAGGAATTTGGGAGAAGCAAGGAGGCTGAGGAGAGGGATGGGTTGCACAAAGCTGCTCTGCTTCCCCATCCTCCACCCTTCATCCTTCCCTGCAAGCTTTTCTCCATAGAAGGAAGCAATCTGCCTCCCCTGCCCAGGTACCAAGGCACTCTCAGATCTGTGCCACATCAGAACCAGCCCAACCACGTTAATTCAGCTTGCTGGCTTGTTCTGAAATAAATAAATAAGTAAGTGGAAGGGGGGAAGACAGGACAAGGCAGAGCAGATGGCTGAGGACAGATATTGCGTCCTATTCTTCCTTGCTCTGCAAGAGAACAGCTTCACTCTCTGCTGTTTATTATCATGCTGCTCCAAGCTTTTCCCTTTTTATCTAAAAGAATGCAGGAACTGGTGTCCAAATACCCAAGGATTCCAGGGTTTTGTTGCTCCCACTCAAATTTTGTGGATTTCCATCCCTGTTGCTGTTCTTCAGGCCACATGGCACAATGAGGGTGCAATTGCTATGAGATAATCACCCCCTTGGGGGGTTATTAAGCACAAGGCTATGCCTCATGCCTCCTCCTCTCTAGGGATGTGATTATATCATGATAACCAAACTCCCCAGAGACACCTTATTGCAATTATGACATTTCTTTCAGGTTTATGTATGAATACATTATTCAAGAAAATTACTTTGATCACCAGAAACTTCCACTTAGTGTTCAAATACTTAAACTGGATGGTTTCCAGAGATGAAGTTCCTTCCTTACAGTGTCTGACAGAGGGAGAAAACAGGGCTTTTAACCTCAGCAGAGCAGCACCAAGGCCTAACCACCAACACACAGATACTCTCTCTTATTCAGGAAGGCATTTTTCCAACAAACATACAAATCCAAATAGCCAAAGCTTAATTTGGCTACTCCAATACCTGGAGAACTCCCCCAGAAAAACACTTCTCTAAAGAACAGCTCCTCTAAAGAACATTTTAAGTTAAAAAAAGAATTAAAAAAGGAGTTTTTACCTTCTGGCTTCCCAAGCACAAAGAGCTAGATGGCTCAAGTAGCAGAAAGAAGGAGCAGCTCCTCTTACAGACCTTATAAACCTGCTGTGCAATTGAACTTGAGTGCTCCCAGCTGTGTAGGGCACCCAGCATCCCACCCAGGTGTTTCTGTTTGCAATGAGTGACCCAACTGTTCCAGCACAACTCATTAGCTAAATGTTTCCACCTGCCTCCCTTGGTTCTGGCCATCTCCATAACCTCAGGAGATGTTCCTACACCTGGGTTTCTACTTTGTGGTGCAAGAACAAGCAGCTCCCCAAAAGGGAAGGGTTAAATAGTTGAGGGGGCCAGAATTACCTCCCCAAATTAGTGGTGGGGCAAACCCAAGGTCACCCAGAAGATGGGTGACACAAAGAGCCAGCAGAGTGCCACAGATGGAAGGTGTTAGCTGATAAAAAGTGTGGCCAGAAGGTCTCCAAAGCCCCTAAGGATTCTTTAGGGACCAAGTGAATTAAAACAGAGCAGCAGAAATACCACCTGCACCCCAATAGCAATGAAAATTCCCAGGAGAGCTCTGGACTTAGCAGGAGGGTAGTGGGTATCTGCTCCTCTGTTTGTTTTACTGACCTTGGCTGAGTGTTTATGAAATACATATTGGTTATTGATCACTGTTCCTCACCAGAGAGAACCCAACAGTTAATAGCATGGCTCTGGTGTCAGGGAAACAAAACCCAGGCATGTGAAAGAGGACACAGCCTAAGTCCTTAGTGAAGGAGAGCAGAAAAAGCTCATCCAAACCTCAGAGGCAGCATCCATAGGGTATTTTCCCCATTTTCTGTACAGCTGGACTCTGTTCTCCATAGAGAGGGAATGTGGCAGCTCTGGGGAAAGCAAAGCTGGTTTTTCCCAGTGTCCAGCAACATTCCTTGATTCCTGCTCCTAACAGCCCTGCCCTCACTTCTACTTTGAAAAGCACCAAACCCTAAACATCCACACCACCTAATAATGCAACAAACATCTGCCCAAGGGGTACAAAGAGTATGTACCTAAGTTTTTTAGACTGCCTTTCAAATTAAAAAAATAAAATAAAAATTGTGCCAGAAAAAAAATAATTTCTAGCTAACCAACTTCTGGCAGTTCTGTTGTGTATTTTCTGTATTTAAAAGTCCTGAATGGGATGGGAATTATAACAAGAGCCCATAGGACAGCTGAGCAGTGAATGTGCCCTCTCTGCACACTCAGTTAACACCTTACAAACGTTGCTCCTCCACCTGTGACCAGCAGCCAAAGGAAGAACCTCAGCATTTCTCCATATTTCCTATGCCAAACCCATCTTTCCTATGCAAAGTTTTATCCTCCAGGTATAGTTACTTCCTGTCACCAGCTTTGACCTCTAAACCAGAGATCATCTCCACAGTTGCCAGTGCTTGGGGTCTCTAACTTGCTAGCAGGTACTGTTAACAGAATGGTTTTAAAAAGCAGGAATTTGGATGGGAGGAGCTGTAGGGTTCAGCTTTTTCTATGGGATTTGCAATCAATGTTTAGCAAACAGCAAATCTAAGAGCTCATCTCTTCGTGGTGGGTTTTCTTGCTATGGAGCTGCTTACACTGATGTCTGCCCAGCCCCAGGTGGCTGCTTACTGCAGACACAAGAAGCCACAGCCCATGTCCTCTGGGCTCTGAAATCCTTTGGAAAGCCCTGTCCTGCCAGGAATAACACTGCTGTGCAGCTGCAAGCACATTTTGGGATGCAGCCCCACCTGCAAACAGGGAATACAAATGCTTCCAGTCTGCATGAGCCCTTCTGATAGCTACTGTGATTCTCCTGTGTCTTCTTCAGTCTTTCCACCACCTTCAGGAGCCCATCACACTCACACCTCTCATTCTGAGTTTGAGAAGCGAGTGGAAGCGTCAGAAAATCTGTTACACAGGTGATGCCTCACTTACAACACCCAGGAGAACGTTTCTGCCACGTAAGCCAAATATATATATAAAGTGCTAAAGATAATGACAGAGTGTGCATTATCAGCCTCTCATCACTGTTTGGTTATTGGGGATAAATCTGAAGGAATCTGAACTTCATGTATCTCACCTCCACCACTGACTAGCAGGGAAGGTGACTCCAGGCAGGGGCAGCTTCTCTCCAATACTTTACAAAGTTAATTGAAACAAGCTTAAAACCAGCTCAGATGATAAAATTCCTACCCACACAACTTTGTTTCTCTCTCTCCTGCAAGGGGAGAGGCCATCTGCAGAATTACAATGGGGTAGGGAGCAGGATTGCCCAGAGAGCTGGGCAGAGCATTTGAAGAGGGAAAGAGCAATAAGCCTGGTTAAGAAATACACTTTATTGATGAATAATCCTTTCTGCTTGGAACCACTGGGTGATGAAGATGATTAACAAAAACACTAATCCAAAATCAGTGCCCTAGTCCACTAAATCTCTGCACCAGTATTCCCAGAATCACTGAATTTCCATGGTTGGAAAAGACCTCTAGGATCACCACATCCAAATGGCACTGCTGCTCACCCAGCCTTTCTGGAACGGGGTTTTTCTTCTCATCTGAGCAGAAACTCACTGTCTATGTGTTTATCAGAGAAATTGCCTCTTGCTCGTCCTGTAGCACAGAACTTACCTGCATGTGGGGAGCAAAGCCAGGAGGCTGAAGCTGCCAATCCCCCAGAGGATGGGACACATATCAGCCACAGTGTTCCCATGCACCAGGGCTTGCTCCTGGAGGCCATGGTGAACAATGAACAGATTTTTGCCCACCCCAGCTCTCTGTATCAATTTTAGTACCAATTCAGCCACCAATTCTGCACCTTTATTTGGCCAAAACCTTCTGGGTTTTACACCAACACCTTCATTCATGTCTCACATGAACTCAGAGGTGGTGGTCCACACCTATGCAAGGTCAAGTGAAGCTGAAGAAGGTGCAAAAAGGAACCTAAGTGTAGTGAAATGAGGCAACCAGGTGCCACTGATTGCCAGGGAGTGAGCATGAGCTTGTGTCAAGCCCACCTGTGCCTAATTAGGGTGGGCACATGAGCAGGACCAGGGGGCCCACCCTAATTAGGCACAGGTGGGCTTGACACAAGCTCATGCTCACTCCCTGGCAATTAGTGGCACCTGGTTGCCTCATTTCACTACACCTAGTGATGGGGGGAAACAGCCTCTTCTCTGAGAAAAGTGAGGGGAAATATTTCCCTTGTTTGGCTCTGCAAACCTGAGCCCATGGGTGACACCACTGACTGTCTCCCCTCTTTGGAAAGTTGTGAAAAGCTGCTTAGCCCTTTCCTCAAAGTGACCACTGCCCATTGTAAGAGACCCTCCTGTTCACCAGAGACACAAATAATAAACACAATCTTTACACAGCAAATGCTCCTTTGGCCAATTAACAAGAGGAATAATTCTATTTCGAAAAAGCACTTCCATGAATCAGATCCTCTGCTCGGAATGATTATTATTGCTCAAGAGAAGATCTGGCACCAATGCCTTGCTCAAAGCTAGACAGCTCTCCTCGTGGTGACAAATAAATGCACTTTGTTAGGGTGTACTTGGTTGTCATAAGGACAATTACGCAAGGACAGCATCAGTGCTGCCAGAAAATGAAATCAGGAGAGAGAGAGAGAGAGAGAGAGAGAGAAGTCAGTGGTTGCCAAAGCTGAGCCTGTACCTTATGAAATCTGATTCTCCTCCAAAGACACAACTCCAGACAGCACTATTTGCAAAGGTGACACAACTGACAGTGTAATCCTGTCTCAGAGAATTCATTGAGGGCAGGAGAAGCCAGAAATAAATAAATAAATATATAAATAAATAAAACAAACAAACAAAAAAACCTCAAATATTCCCTCATTTAAGGACTGGATTTTAAACTAACTACACAAGGAAAGGTTGTGCTGTCATTAAGGAACAGCCAACACTTTGCTGCAGGAGTTAACACAGTGCTGCAGCAGACACTTTGCATTTGCAACTAATCTGCCAGTGATTAAAGGAGCTGTTATTGAGCATTTGCCCCGTTGAACTAGGTTTTTCTTATCCTTATTAATCATTCCTTTTACACTACAGTAGCCTCCTGTCTTTTAGCAAAACTTTTTTTTTTTTCTTCATTTTTTCCAACAAGCCAAATTTAGCTTTTTCTTTTTTCTTTTTTTTTTTTTTTTTTTTTCCTCTGGTGTTGTCCTTTCTGATCCCAAGAACAGATAGCTGAGCAAAAACAGGAACAAAACCTACCAGAGTTCTAAAGAACCTAGGGAAGCAAATTCTTTTTGCCCTAAAACTTAGAGAGTTAAAAGTAGAGGACATGGCTGGAGCCACTAAGCTCTGGTGTAAACACGGCCATTTAAGAGGATTTGCATCCCATTTATTAACCTTCCCCAAGAACTACACAGACCCCAGTCAGGGAAAACAACTGTGTACACATGTTCATTTCATTCTTGTTATCAAAATAAAACTTCTGCCAGCCACCCCCCAGCATTTCCCCCAGGCAGATCAACTGAGGGACTGGATGGATCCAGCCCTTTTCCTCTCCCTTTTGGGTTTTGTGAAATCTGACAGGCATTTTTATTTTATTTTTTTTTAGCTCCATTTTAGGGAGAAAGGTGTGAGCAGCCACCTGCTGTGCTGAAGGTGTTGGTGAAGGTCCAGAAATGAAGGTGATCCCATGACCCAGGCAGCTCCATGGGGAAGGATGCTGGGGGGATGTGCCTGCTGGTGATGGGGATGCCAGAGCTAAGCAGGGATCATCTGCAGTGCCAGGGGCACCTCACACATCCTCAGGTCCTGTCCTTACCCCAATTTAGGATTTTGCCCTGGATCACCTCTATTTATTCCTCAACAATGAAGGAAAAAGACCAACACCTCCTTAGGCAGCCAAGAGCTCTGCTGACCCCCCAAGCCAGGAGACTTGCTGCCTTTTTGCTATTAATTGTGTGTATTTACTCCCTAAATTTCAATTAATAAATTGAAATAAATTTAACAAGAAATTCTCCACAGTACCTTTCACAAGAGTCTGGAAGGAAAATTCTCCCTACGTAGGCATTTCACTGAAAACTCTTTTTTTTTTTACTCTTTTTTTTTTCTTTTTTTTTCTTTTTTTTTTTTTGAGAAACGTGGAGGAAATGAAAGCAAAAGAGACTGTCCCCAGCACAGCATCTTCATGCATCCACAGCAGAAGCACACACAAGATTGTAGGTGAAAAATACCCTGGGACTTAGGAGCTCCAGATTCTCATCCCCATCCTACCAGAAATTTGTCCAAAATTCTTCTATTTACATTTCTTTTTTTTTTTTTCACTTTAAACACACATTTCATTCATCTTCCACTTCAGTTTAGGAGCTGGATTAATTAATATATTTTTTGTTTACACATAATTGCCTGTTGTAATGTTTACTTTGCAAGCACTGCATAGGAACAGTTTTAAATAATTCTTTCTAATTGACTTTTCACTGATTTGGGGTTAAACTACAGGATCTGTGCCACTGCTATGGGGTTCTATAAACCCCCATTCCTACGTGGCTGTTCTTTGGGTTGTAATTTATTTTAACAGCAACTTCTTTAAGCTTTTAGTGGCATAAAATCCACCTCCCCAATAGCCACTAAAAACCTAGCAACACCTTCCAAACCCCAAGGTGAGCGTGAATTGAGGAAGAAAACCTGACATCCAAGATGTTAAAGAAATGCAGGAAAAGTGTAATTAATGGAAGACAGAAAGCAAAAAAAAAAAGAAAGTAAGATTTGAAATCTCTCCCAGCAATCACATACTTCACAGTGTAGTACAAATGCAGTTCCAGGGGTTATTTTTAGCCTGGCACACACGGGTATATTGTTACCCAGCCTGCTGCTAGAAGTAATTTTAAATATCTTTCTGAACAATCACAAAAGATGCTATATTGAGGAACAGGCACAGAAGTTGTCTTTATCTCTCATTCTCCATGAGAACATTTGACCTTCCTGATTTGGGTTCATTTGACAAGAATTTGCTGGCTGCTAAAAGATCTGCATCTTGTGTAGGATGATTATAATAAAAGTTTCTCTCACAAACCCTACACAGAAAAGCATTCTCTTTACCTACAAAAAAAAAAAAAAATAAAAAAAAGGTGACATTTTCCAAGCTGTTACCTAGAGAGCAAAGGACAAATGGAAAAGATCAGTCACATAAAAGCAGCATTATCATAACCTCCCATGGCAATTTCAGAGTTCTTTGAAGGCCAGATGCTTCTGCTCCATATCTAAATTTCCTCTAAGAGCCTCAATGGAAGCACAAACCAGACCCTTGCTGCAAAATAAAAAAAAAACCCATGGCTAGCCAACAATTTCAAGACATTTTCTGTTTGGAATTAGTCAATATTTTCAGGCTGAAGTTGGTCAGGTTCCACAGAGAGACAAGAAAATATCATCAGGGAAGTTGAGCAAAACCCTGTGGACAGATTGGAACCACTGAATGGTTGGATGGGAGTGGAGGGGTTGCAGCTAGGTCTGAATTGCCTCAAAGTGCAGGAATTGGCTGGCAGGATCCCATCTCATCCCTAGCAGCTACTTCACAACAAATGCAACAAACCCTGGGAGTGACAAATCCAACCCCAACCTGCAGGGAAAGCTTTTTGGTGGGTTCTTCCTATGCCAAAGCAAGGCAACACCCGATGCTTTGGGAAAATTCTTTGTGCTACTGGAATAAATTTGGTATATCTGCTGGTGGGCTCCAGTGTCCAGTGATTTTACCAAGCCTCCAAAGCTTGAAAAATCCAAGTTTAGAGGGAAAGCCAAGAAAAGCCAATCCTCAGCAGGATCTGAAGGTGGTTTGGGCTCAGCACTGAGCAGCCCCTGGGTACGCCCCCAGCAAGCTGACATATTCCAAACTCTGTGAGCTCCATTTCCTTGCACAGATGGCAACCTTGCATGGAAGGTCCACAGCAAACTCTAAAACTGTCATTTCAACCAAACCCTCATGTCGGTCCTGCCTTTCTTCAGCCAAAATCATGCCAGACTATCTGCAGGAGCTGGGGAAAGAGACTGGCTTTAGGAGAGTGTAAGCTGACTTCACTGGAACTACTGCCAAGCCAGGCTGATGGAAATAAGAGGAAAATCACTGTCCTCCAGGTTTAATTCCCAAAGGAAACAGAGCCTTTGCACAGCCCTGATTCCCACTTGCTTAGCCAAAAAAGAACAAAAACAAATAAGGAAGGCAGTGGATGACATCCACAGAGTCTAACCAATGCACAGATCTACCTGGCCTTGCTTTGCTAAATCATCTTAAAATACTATCTGGGTTCCTGGTAGTTATTTGTTTATATATTTTGAAAAGAAAAAAAAAAAAGAAAAGAAATAGGAAAAAAAAATCATCAATTTTTCTATGATTTACGGTGGGGTTAAGGCAAACGTGAAGCCCATGTAAAGGCTGCTCATCTCATGATAAGGCAGCAAAAAGGTCAACAAATTACTCTCTCCCTAATGGTTCATTTGAACCAATGAAAACAGGATATTTTATCCTCCCAGGTCAGGCCTGCTTAGAAATCCTACATCCCCTACCCCCCTTCTCTCTCCTACCTCCCCCCATACCTCCTCCCTCTCTCCCACTCCCAGCCCCTTTCTTTTAACCCTATATCTCTGAACCTCCAAGGTGACCTTTTCTCCCACTCCTAATACCAAATTTTCTGGCTGAGTGCTGCTGAGCATCACTGCCACCTCAGCTGGGGGGGTCCCTGGGCTCAGGGGGCAGGACCCCCATCTGCAGCCCCAGCCTGGGATGGGCTCTGCCACTCACTGCTGCTGGAACAGAAACCAGGGCAAGGAAGATGGAGGGGGTAAAATCCTATGGATCCTGTCCTGCTCAGGAAGGGTTTATTTGGTAATTCCGAGCCTCAGCAGCTGTAAATTTGCTGGGGATGAGCTGGGGTTCCTCTGCTTCAGCCAGAGCTGGGGCAAGCAATGCTAACTGTGCCTATTAGGAAGAGCTTTCACATCTAATTGTTATCCCTGCTGCTGATTGAAGGGGGAAGTGGAGGGATGGGAAGTTCAGCCTGCTGACATGATGCAGTTTTAATGAGTCTTGCTTTTTCTTTCCCCCCCCCCTTTCTTTTTTTTTTTTTCTTTTTTCTTTCCCCTGGTCAGGCTGTTTTTATATGGAAATATAGAAAATTCAAACAAAATAAGGCTGATACTGAGAGCACAGACCGGAGGCAAAACCTCCAGGAGTCTTTCAGCAGTCGCAGGGCAGCAATAGCAGCACAGAAGCAATTAGTTCCTTAAGTTCTATAATACAGGGCCTTTGGAGGGGGTGGGCACTAGATTAAGCCCTGCTTCATTTGCCTATTTATTCAGCTGTCAGAAAACTGAGAGGGTTAAATCGTCTGTTGGAGAAGAAAGGATCCACAGAGCCAGTCCCTGGAGTGAGCATCCCCTGCATGGACAGCATCAGGGACAGGAGCTGCAGGATGTCCTCATGCATTAAATAGTTAAAAATGTTTTAAAATGCACTTTTTTTTCCTTTTCTTTCTTGGTTTGTTGTTTTTTTTTTCTTTTTGTTTCCCCCAGCAGATGCAGAGTGCTGCCTGGTGGGGTGTGCAGCAGAACCTGACTCAGCAAAGGCTCCTGATGTCAGAGCAGCCTCAGCGGTGCTGGAATTCACCCCCAGCAGAGAGGAGCAGAGCCCGGGGCAGTCTGCATCGAAAGGCAAAAAAAAAAAACCACCAAAAAAACATTCTACAAAATTAGCCCAAGCTTAGAAAGAGGGTTTCTAAACCGGGGCAAACCAAGAGAGGTTGGGATGCAGCAGCAGAGTCTCTGTCTCTGAAATAGCAGAGAGTTAGGAGATGGTTTGTTGCCTTGCTGGCTTCTCCTCTCTTGCAGCCATGGCTGTGTCTGGGTTGTGCATCTCAATGCTGCACAGCACTGGTGCTCCCCTAAATACTCCCCTAAATATTCCAGCTTGAATTTCCTACGTTTCATCACAACTGGATTTGGAAAGTTACCACTCTCAGGAAAGTTGGTTTGCTTTGTGTGCCTCAGTGCTCCCATTCCCAATCAATTGTGTCTGTCCTGGGGAGGGTTTTAATTACAGAATCCTCTTTGTGGTGCATGACCAGTTTAGTCGTGATATAGGTCACTAATTTGGGTTCTCTTTGGGCTGAAGTATCCCTTAGTGCTCTTCACAGTGATATCTGGCAGCCTAAATCCAAGCCCAGAGCATCTGCTCCTTCTCTGTGTTCACCCGAGGTAGAAAATCCCTGAGAATCTGGTTTCAAAATCTAAGAAATGGTTGGTTGCTGTTCCAAAATTATTATTTTTTTTTTTTGCCTTGAAGAATTAAAACCATAGTGTTTCCAAAATGGGTTTAGAGCAGCAGCTCCCATCCAATGCCTCACTCACACAGAGAGGAGGATGGAGAGCGGACGGAGCTCCAAACACAGAGATAGCACCTAATGCAATTTTGTTACAGCATATCATTGAATTTCGTTAATATAATAACCTGAAATCAAGTATTAAGACAGATTGACATGCCTTGCTAGCACAGCTGAGGATTCAAATATTTAAATAGAGCATGTTCTAGCTTGTTCCTATTGAAATTGATGGAAGTTCTCCTTCACAGCTGATTGCAGTGGGGAAAAATGGATTCAGCTTATGCAGAATAATGACAGGAGGGGGAATGGGCAAGTTCAGCTGAGTTTTCAGATGTTGATTCCTTAGCTCAAATCACCTTTAATTTCTGTTTGGGTTTTGTGGGTTGTTTGGGGATTTTTTTAAGAGGAAGAAAAGAAAGGTATTTTCTTCTACATCCATAAATAAAATCAAAATTGCTCCAGTGCAAGAAGAGAGAGAGAGGGAAAAGAGAAAAAAATCTTTTTAATGTACATCTTCCTTTCATGCCTTAATGATGTAAAACTTCCTTAGCTACTCTTTTCTCTTTTTCACTTTATCTGCCCAAAGGATAAGCCCAGAGCCTGCTGGAACCTGGGGATTCACTGAGCCTGCTCACAACCGACACAAAAAAACTTCAAAACATTTTTTGAGCTCTGAATCTGAAAACATAAATATAGAAAAAAAAAATCACATAGCTTCATGCTTGACTCCTGTGTGGTCACATTTTCCTACCACTCACCTACCCTTGTTCAAAGAGGATCCTGAACAGGTATTTGCTCTCTCAGCTGCCTGCTAACATCATTTCTGATTTTTTTTTTTTTTTTTTCCTCCAGGACTGTGCAGCTTCGTGGTATCAATTTGGGTCTGGGCATTCATCCTCCAAACTGACTTCAAAAGACTTTAACAAAAAGGCACAGGCTCATATTCCCACCGAGACAACAGAGATGCCCCAGTTAATCACAGGAGAAGGAGGCTCCAACCCAGATCTCAGGAAGCTGAAATATTTCAGAAAAAAAAACCCAAAAACTAAACCTATTTCAAATGGCTTCTACAGAGGTTATTTTCAATTTCCCCTCCCTCAGACCATTGCCTTTGATTGACTTGAAACATCAAGAAAGTTCTGGAGAAACAGAAAAGTTCTGCTCTTCAGAGCTGCGCAGCCGCGTTTCCAGCTCATGCAAATTCCCACATGGAAAACATGCCACTGCAAAATGGTTTTCTCAGAATAAAAGCTGATTTGTCAAAAATAAAAATAAAAAAAAAAAAATAAAGCCAGAGCTGCTACAAAAGCAGACTGGAGAATTTTGCTAGAAACAAACAAGAAACACCTTATTTTTTCCTTTCAAACAAGTCTAAATCAAACGGACGGTTCGGAAAATCAACGGGAAGGGTCCTGACGTTTCCAAGAGGGGCTTTGAAGGGAAAGAAAATGGCAATCCCCAGAACCCAAAGAAACTCAAAGAAATCTTTTCTATCTTAGGCACCCAGAAAGAGGAAAAATGCACACCCCAAAATATTGCATCACCAACCAGGAAAGGGCAAGAGAAAAACATTTCCACTATTCCCATTGACTGCAAATTCACCCTATTCCCCAAATGACTTCAATGTTTTATCTATAAGGTTTCTATGGCTTGTTTAGTTCACATGAGCTTGTGTTGGGCTTTGTTTTGTTGGTTTTTTGGGTTTTTTTCAGTTGCACTTGACAAAAATCATAAACCATTGAGCTGCTGAAAAACTTCCTGTGCTCGCAGCGCTCCCGGGAAGGTTCAGCTTTTGTCAGAAACAAAGAGTTGGGGGGGAGGCAGATGGGAGCAGCTGCCCAACCCTGCTCCCCCATCCCCAGGGAAAGGGAAAAAGTCTTTTGCAGGGTGTGACCTGAGTGAGGATGCTTCCCGGGAATCAAGGTTGGATCCTCTGCTCTGGATGGCTCCTCGGGTTGCTGGTTTGAAATTCAAATCGGGGCGTCGAGGTTGGATGCTCAGAACCCAGCCACGGGTAAGAGAGTAACTTTGTGCTCCTCAGCTGGAAAAAAACACTGGGAATACAAATCGGGAGCCCAAATCATTCCCTGGTGTTAGTTCACTGTAAATTTAAATGGCTTTGGCATTGTGAAGCTCTCTCGTTTATTTTAGAAGCAGAGGAGATTTATTCTACCCAGAAGGCATTCCGAGAGGGATGGAGAACAACCAGGACTTGGTTTGCTGTTTTCCTAACAGTAACCAAAGGCAGAGATATTTTTTTCTTTTCTTTTTTTTTCTTCTTTTTTTTTTTTTTTTTTTCTCTAAATTGTAGAGGGCATTGGGACATTTCTATTTATCTTTGAAAATAAACTCTTTTTTTTTCAAGAAATTATCCTATATATCTCCTCCAGGCATAGCTGCTGGTACTCTGAGAGGCCGTTTACCCCTTTAAAACCCACTTGGGTTTTACATGGCAGTTTTGAGAACCATCCCTGTATTTCTTGTGCATGCCAAACCTAAAGCTCCATTCCTAGTAATTCAGGATACTCGGGCAGGTGTGGGGTCAATCTGCTCACAAACAAAATGTTCTTGTTAAGGCCTATTATGAGACTCAGATACAAACTTAGCATTAACCTCCTCCCTTCTAGAGACAGAAAAGCAGGTTGGGGAAGGAGAAATGACCCAAAGACAAAGAACAGCCCTGCTGGGAAGCTGAGCTTACTGCTCATGTTCCTGGCTGGCAGCCCCATCTCCTTACCACTACTCAAGCTCTCCATCTTTGCAGGGTGTGCAACTGGCATATGGAATTTTTAAAAGCAATTTTGTGAAGATGGGCTTCTATATCTGTTCGTGCCATAGCTTTTAATCCTGAGGCAGAAATAACCAGTGCCTGAGTTTTGCATGCATGCATATGCATTACCTGGAAAAGGCAGGCGAATGTCAGTCTTGGGTTCCTACCAAAATCTTTCCTTAGCAGAGTTTTTTCCCAGGAGCTGGAGAACAGACAGAAGCAGAGCCCTTAAAATATGTTTGGGGGGATTTAAAATGCAAACTGCAGCCTTTCTGCCTTGTCTGAAGATACTCAGGGTGATACTCAAGGCTTTGGGTAACCCCCAGGTCACCCCCGGATGGAGCCCGAAGCGGCCAGAGAGGGCATCATTCTGCAGAGGTGGGCAGTGAATTGTTGGGTAATGATTTGTTGGGTAAAAAATGTGCAGGGGGAGGTTGGAGAAACACAAAAGAAGGGACAAGAGAGATTCTTGACTGACCTGCTATCATTTGAATAGAGGGGCTCAGGCTTCTGCCGTGCAGAAAGGCTCCAGCCCCTAGGCCAGGGCTGGATATTAACGGCGCAGAAGAGATTTCAAGCTCTGCCTTCAGGGTTGGTGCTGGACTCTCTTTTGTCATATATTCATAACTCCTTTGTATGCAGCCCATTAGCTCAGGCTGTGCACAGGGTGTCAGGTGCAGGACTGCAGCCACTCACATCTTGCATCCCCCACCAGCCCACAGCATCCCCGACCTCCCGTGGCTGCTCAGCCCCCAGCCAGGGGTGATGGTTGTTGGGCTGGGTTCTACATGGCTGAGAAATTCAGCCAGCACCACAACCATCTGATTCACTTGTTTACTGCCCACTCCAACAGGAGCTGGCCCTAAAAATCTAGTCTAGCTGTAAACAGCACTCCTTCAATGAGCTAAAAGGATGGATGTTTGTTCGGATGTGTTCTTTTAGATATTTATTGGCCTAACTGCCTTTTCATTAACTCAAGAGCTCTGCTATTTATTTTGATATTCCAGGCATTTATGATCTTGTAGTTATATCATCTGAAGCTCTCCGTATATGTTCTAGGTCATCAAAAGTGTGTTTTCATTTTTCATTTAAGAGTATTTAATCAGATCAAACTAATTCCTACAGAGGAATATGGAAAACTCTGCAAGGCTTGAGAGCTTTCCTGGGCACAGGCACCTCACTGAGACTGGGGGTTGGGTATTCAGGTGTAAAAATGAGGTGATTCCTTGACTCATGGAAGTTGGTTTTGCTCTTCAGCCTTCACTGGCTATCAGCTTTTCCTTGGATGAGGTTTTTTTTTCAGAATTTGGCTCTGCTAGCATACAAGTGAATTATGACTCATGCAGAGAACAACAGGATCTGATGGGAAGAAAAAGGCCAAGAATCAAAGCAGGCCACAAAATAATGAACTTTCTGCTGGACTGGAACTGTCGTATCCTGGGAAAGGAGCAAACTGAAGAGGCTGAAAAATCAACTTATTTCCCTTCACCAGAAGGGTTGTGGGGACATGCAGGGATGCAGAGCTCTGCCTATCCAAGCTAAACCTAACCCAGCCCTCCAGGCATGGAATATTCCTTCAGACCTTTGACATCTCTGGGTTTCTTCATACAATTTCACTCTTTCTTTCTTTCTTTTGGGGGAGGGGGAGGGGGAGAAAAATCCACTTGGCATTTGCAAGTGGCTGGGATTCAAGGCAGCACAGGGTCTCTACTGATGCCAGGCTCCCAGCCTTGGGAACTCCTTGTGCCATAATGAAACCACATCTGCTGCCAAGTGGGGAGTCAGGGAAGGATGGATGAGTGGGGAGATGTTGGCTGGGCTCTCCTGCTCTGTAAGTTTAACACCTGTGAGCAGCACCATCTGGGGTGTGTGATGCTCCAGGCATCTGCCCCAAACAGGCTCCTGGGCAGGTGAGGGGGTGGGTCAGGTTAGCACGAGGACCATTTTGTGATGGATCAGCTGATAAAAGCATCTCTAAGGCTTTTCTGGGGTTTTTTCTAGAGCATCTCACAGAAAGCAGGCTCAGCAATGGGTACCCTGTTTCCAATGAGAGGTTACCCTGGGCTGGGGGAAGCCCAGAGGAAAGGATAAAGTCACTGCATCTCCTCACTGATTCATGGTACCAAGAGCCTGCAGAAGTAGCACTCTTAACAAATTTCTCCAAGATTTTAGAGCATCTTAAGAGCAGAAATCTGTGTCTTTTGTTTATGGGTCTATTGAGGATCTGGCTGGGTAAGAAATGCACATATTTAAGTTTACAGCAAGCTAAAACTAACACTTAGTGCCCAGCTATGTGTATGTTCAGTTCTTCACACTCTAAGATGTATTTCTGCCATATGGGGCATTCTAACTGACCAAACCAGTTATTTAAATTAAATTTATTAGTTATTTAATTGCTGCAGCAGAATGATACCTGTTATTAATACTACAAGTACCAAACAACATGTCTAAAACCATAAATCCCAAAGAGCAAGTCAGACAGATTCATAGGAAGGAAAAAAAAAGGGATGTAAAAATATACGTGTCTCTAGTAAAGATGAAACAGTGGCACTGTAGGAGTCAGAGAAGTGGAAATATCAGGGAAATAACAGTCTGGTCCCTGCCTTGTGCTGAAGCTACACAAACACACAGCATATGAAATGGTCTCTGTCCTGAGGACTTAAAATTCATGGCTTAGGCTGAGTGAGAAAATGCCTTTGCAATGTCTGCCTCACTGAGGGATGATCTTTAGGGGTAGAAAGAGCCAAGCTGGTGGATTTTATCCTCTCCAGCTGGATTGTCACCTCCATGCCCACAGAGAACAGCTTGCTCACAGGAAGGGTTTGCAGAAGGAGAGAGGGCAAGGACTGGCAGAGCAAAGTAAAGGAGGAGCAGAGACCAACATGAGGGAAAGAGAAAGAAAGAAGAAGCAGGACAAGGCCTCTGCTCATCTTTTTTTTTTCCTTTTTTTTTTTTTTTTTTTTTTTTTTTTTATGAAGAATGAAAAGATGCTTTAGGGGGACAGGCAGGGTATAGATGGGCAGGGGGACAGGGCAGGAGAAGCCCAGCAGGGTAAGGGACAGAGCTGGAAGTGATAAAGAAAAGGATTCAGTGCCAGAGAGGGTGCATTCATTTTTATTTTTATGTAACAGAAAAGTGACTTGAATAGAAAACACTCAGAATCTTCCAAGCTTCCCAAAGTACCTCCTCTCCCAGAAAAAATTCCTTAGCCTGTCATCCCCCAGTTCTGGAGGCAACGGGCTACATCTACAACAGCAAAGACAGGGAAAGTGCTTTAACCCTGTGGATTTTCCCTGGAGCACCTTGGGAGAGGCTGAGAATGTTGGCAATGGGGAGGAGAAAAAAGGGGATGATAATAGTAATAATAATAATAATACTCAAACACAGAACCCCATGTGAATGAACTGCTCCAAGGTCACCTGATAGATGGCATGGAGATGGGTGGGACAGACTTCTTCCTGTTCCCTGTTCTCTGGTGGAAGATTCACTTTAATGTGCAAATCACATTTGCACCAAGTTCTTTTAAGTGGGAAACAAATGCAGAAACTCCAGAGATTTGCTGCACTGCTGAAAAAAAGCTTTACTAAATAATTAGCATGAAGCATCCATTTCTGTCTGTAAGTTTTGCCAGGTTTACAAATTAATAATAGTGACAGATCTTGTGTAGTAGGTTTGGGGCGTTGGGTTTACAACTTGCCCATAATTTAATCAAAATTGTCCAGAAAAATATATCTTTTTTTTTTATTATTATTATTATAATGTGGTGATGATGACACAAGGAGGAAGAAGATAAATCCCCATGGGACAGCATGGACAGGAATGGCTGTTTGTTCAGGAAAGAATTGGAAGAAGAAAAGAAAGGGATTACTGCTGTACATTAATTGTACAAGAAATGCAAAATGGCTGAAAAACAGAGGAATGGTATTTATAAAGCTGTCTATTTTTCAAAAGATCAAAGGCAGACGGAGAGAAATAATCCATGGGATGTGTCTAATTGTAAAGAAAAAAATAAAATCTCTGTGTTTCCCTCACTCCCAGCTTTCTGCACGGGGCTGGGGCCGCACGGGGCTGTGCAAACAACCCGGGGGATGCTGCAGCGTTCTCTGCACTGTGCTGCTGCTCTGCCACCACTCCTGTCCCAGAGGAAGGACAAACGTGACACGTCTGAGAGGGAGAAAGCTCAGAGCAGGTCACCCAGCCACAGGCTGTGACACCCAGGGCTGTTCCTCTGGGGATACAGCAGATTGTTCCCACTTGGTGCTGGCTCAGAGGAAAAAGCTGCTGAGATGCAAAGGGCCAAGTGCCTTTTTCTGGGTGATGGGGAGGGGATGGATCCCTTTGGAAACCTCCTCCTCCTGCCCCAAATGCTCAATGGATGGGTGGGCTCTGCAGTTTATCCATCCTAAAAGTACAGCCACTCTCCCTTCACATCCATCCCCTGCTGTCCCGGGAACCAGGGAGCTGGAAGGGAGCTCTACAAACTGGGGAGGGGACAGGGACAGGAAGAGCAGGGGTAAATAGGCACAGGAAGGGCAAGAGCAGGCAAGGCAGGACAAGGACAGGCACAAAGAGGCAGGACAGGGACAGGCAGAGCAAGGACAGGGCAGGGAGAAGCAGAAAAGGGCAGAGCAGGGCAGGCAGGGCAAAGATAGGCAGAGCAAAGGCAGGGAAGGACAGGCTGAGCTGGCTCCCGGGAAGCTGGGGGATGATAGGGATGTTTCTCTCCCTGTATTTTGGAGGCCGGGCTGGTGGGGATCCTACCTGGAAGTAGCCAGAGAGGGAAGGGAGTGATGCCTGCAGGCCTGGAGATGGGAAACCCCCTGTCCCCCATCCCCCAGCACTGCTGGTCCCCAGCTGCAAGGGGACAAGAAAGATGCTTCCCTCTCTTTCCCCACTAACCTGGGGGTTGCTGCTTGTTCCAAGGGGGCTGTGCAGGGGTTTGGGGGGGGGGGCACAGCCACCGAGTCCCCCCTGAGGGTCCCCCCAGCCCCAGGGTTCCTGCAGCCACCACCCCCTCACCTCGGTGCGGGGAGGGAGCTGAGGCAGGAGGCTCAAAAGAGCAATTTCCCAACCCCGTATTAAAATGAGGCTGGGTGGAATTGCATTTCCCCGTCCCTTTAATCCAATAAGTCAGAACTTCTTAACTGATTAATTACAAAATTAATGAGTAAAATGGCAGGGCTTCAGCCAGGCGGGATAGTGAGGGATTTTTCTGTGGGTTTTGGGCTTGTTTTGTTGTTTTTTTTTAATGTTGTGCTCTTGAAAAAAGACCGATGGAAATAAAGTTACCTCAAAGCATCAGGGTGCTTTGATGCCTATAATAGCGATTTAGTTATTACATTAATAGATTTCCTCTTTATTTTTAACTAGGCATTGTGAAATATCTTCTTGTTTCCTCGGCAAGAGCAATATTTGAGCTCTCATTTCTCATTCTACGGATCCTCCCCGCACAAGGAATTATTTGGCATTATTCCTCCGCCTTAAAATCTCAACATTAAAGCCAGATTATCAGCGTGTTTCACGGGGAGAGAAGAACTGACAAAAAAAAAAACAACTCCACAACAAGCCAGCGTTCCACCACCCAGCCTGCCAGCAGCAGAGGTTGTGTTTACAAACACGCTTCTTCCCTCTAGAAACGATCAAACTTAGCATCACCACCCCCCAAGACTGAAACCTCTCCCCAGAATCCCAAATCAACCAGCCCCCAAGACTGAAACCTCTCCCCAGAATCCCAAATCAACCAGGCTGATGGTTGGAGAGTGCAGCAAAGCAGCAGTTCAGTGCAGACTAAATGTATGTAACCACACCACCCCCCCCCCAAAAAAAAACCAAACCAAAACAGAACCCAAAAATAAACAAACAAACAAAAAAGCTTAAAAAAAAAACAAGAAAAAAGAGAACAAAAAAAAAAAAAACAAGCCAAAAGACACTTTGCTGGAGAAAATACGGATCTGATGATGCTGCAGCAGCAAAGATAGAGTAGTTTTTCCTCTCTCCTAATGAACTCCGAGGTGCCTTCATTTCAGCGGATTGTCATGCTTGTCACAGAGGAATCAAAGGCAGAGATGTCTGCCAGAGAGGTATTTGCAGGTATTTACACTTGATTTTTCCCCGTTAAAGCCACAGCGCAGGATGCTGCGGCTCAGGGGTTGCCGCAGCGGCTCGGAGCGGTGCCTGGGACCGGCGCGGCTGCTGCCGGGCTGTTGACATGAGATTGTTTGGAAAACTCTCTTTAATCGAACAAGCTTCTGCCTCACTTACAGACTAATAATTTTTAGGGTAAATATTTAAGGAGAGGTGAAAGCTGAGGTTGGGAGGGAACGACCTTTTTTTTTTTTTTTTCCTTCTCGAAGCACTTCTGGTAAATAAAGGAAGGAAAAAAAAAAATAAAGAAAAAGAAGACAGTGGTGCCCATAAAACACAAACGTGTGTTTGTCCCTCCAGCAGTTGTTTGGAGAGCAGGCATCAGGAGGAGGAAAGTGCTTTTACCCTTTACTGGACCCATTATGACAATACTTTTTTTTCACCCTTTCCTTAGAGGAAAACAATCTCTCCAAAGCCCCCACGGCCAGGAGCACAATCCTAGGAGAACTCCGGATAAATGTATTCCTTAAAAGTTAAAAAAATATTAAGAAATTCCGTGCGGTTTTTTGTTATTTTTTTTTTTTCCTAGGAAAAAAGGCTTCTCCTAGCCTACCTGGCAACACTGCTTAATGCTACGCTGCTCTCCCAGACACTGAGTATTTGTAGTTACCTCCAGGAAGGGACAGAGGTTTGGAGGGGAGGGGGTGCGGGGATGCCCCTGCCCGCATCTCCGGAGCGCAGGGGACGCGGCGATGCCGCAGCCAGAGCCAAGCTCAGCCCGGGCTGTCCCCAGCTCTTTCCCCGCTGGGAACAGGAGGACTGACCGTGCTAAAGCCACTGCTCAACTTCTGCAAAATTACACATGAAAAGGGGAAAGACGGCCGCAAACGCCTCCGGTGGGGCTGCCGAGACAACGAGGAGTTTAGGGCCAGCCGGGCAGCAGCGGAGATGCTATCTCTCCAGGGGGGAAAGAGAGGAATTTAAAGATACGTTCTGCAAAATAAACTAAATCTATATTCCACGCGGTGAATAAGCCACACAAGTTTGTACCAGCACAGCTGGAAAGCTTTGGAGCAGGCAGGGCATTACAAGCACACTCAGTGTGGAGACACACATGAAGCATCACTGCATGTGCCACCCCAATTCTGTGTGCATTAGGATTATACAGATATATACATAGAGTTAACCCCGTGCATTAGGTACAGCCATGCCAACAGAGCTGTAAGGCTGTCCCTGAGGAGTGGGCAATGCTGCACCCCTGCATGGAGGGGGCATTTGCTCCCCTTTTTTCCACCTCCCCACCCCAAGACACATCCGTGCTCAGCCCCAGGGCAGACAGCGGGGCAGGGGCAAGGGGTCTGGAGGCTTGGGGGCTCTGCTGAAGTATGGAGTGAAGTCTGAGCACCCCTCTCTTGCACCCCCCCAGCCCCAGGAGGAGGGGGCATGTGGGGAAGGGAAAGCTGGAAGGATGGGGTGGGGGGAGAAGGGAAACTGGGGGGGATTTTGAGGGGGGCAGCATCTTGCTGGAGGTGTCCCCAAGCAAGGGGACAAGTCTTGCACCCTCCACCCGGCATTCAGGGCCCCTCCACGGTTGGACTACACCCTGCCCCCCAACCATGGCCCGTAGTAGAGGCAGAGCCTGCACTCAGTTTTCCAGAGGCATTCTCACTATTTTGCAGAAATCCTGTTTAAATAAGTGGCAAGTGGTATTTAAGCATAACGCTGTAATTATTAATTCCCCCAACAGCTCCCCTGCTCCCCCCCACCCCCCTCAAATGTGAGGGTTTAATTGGCTCCAAGATGAGGAAAGCTCCAAGCACTGATAGAAAATGAACTGACCCCACAAAATGATGCAACATCTGGAGGCAGGGCAGCCAGGGAAGCAAGAGCATCTCTGCGGAGCATTCCTACCAGGATGGGAAGGGTCCTACAGAGCCTTATCCCAGCTCCTGCCTCAGAAATCCCGGGTAGCCCTTGGAAACCCCCCCAGCATGGTAAGAAAGAGAAGCCCCTTGGTGCTTACCTGCCCGCAGCCAGGCACGTCCCCTCTCCACCTGCAGAAGTGGAGCCCTCTCCTTTCAAACAGCCCTAAAAAACTTCCCCTAAGTCCAGCAAGGCGATTATATTTTTTTTTGAGCTAATCAAGGAAATAAAGTTAAAGAGGAGGAGAGTTCCTCTTGTTTAGGGTCTGATTTGGGGGAGGGAGGGGGGGTGGGGGGAGTTAAAGAGACCAGTTGCTGCCCACTGCTTTGACCAGTGAGGGATTCAACCCTTATTACCATTTTGTTTTTGTCCAGACTTGAAAGTAGGGCCCCCTGCATTCAAATCATCGCCCTCCATCGTTATTGTAAAGGACAGGCCTTAGTGGGCCCCCTTTGGATTGTCCTCCATTAACAATCCCTTCTTTTGTGGAGGTGTTTCTTTTTCTATTCACACACATTGCTGATGGTACTTCAGGCCCAGCTCTTAAAGAAACTGTTTGCAAAATTATACCTTTCCGCACGCTACTCCACAAGGAAGCAGGGAACTGTAGTTAGGAAAACATTATTGAGGCTTGTAATTTAATTAAAAATCCTAAAGCTGGAGAAGGAGATGGGAGGAAGGGAAAAAGAGTGAAAGAGTGCAAAAGCAGGAATGGGGGGTTGGTTTGATTTTTAACCCCCCCAGCAGCCTGTCCCAGGTGCTCCCCTAAATATCCAGGGTCAGGGTGTACAGGGAAGCTCTGGCACCCCTGCCTGTGCCTGCCTGGTGGGTGCTCCTGCCTGCAGCCTGCCCGCAGCTCTGCCTCTGCCCATGCTCCTGGGCCAAGGCACAGCTGAGGCAGCCAGATACCCTGCAGCAAATAATGTTTTTAAAATGTGAATACAACCTTGGATGTGCGTGGACAGACCCCGAGGGGCACGGCCACGCAATGGGCTCCTGCAGCTGCCTGAGGCTCCAGGCAAAGCTTTTGCCTGGGGTAGGTGTGTGGGGGTTGCACATATGCACCCCATCAGTCTCCTCCTAAAACCTTCTCTGGGTTGAAGTGTTTAGGCTGAAATAAAGGTGGAGGTGCTGCATCCCACTCAGCATCCTCGTTGTCAGAAAGGCTCAGAAAGCAGGGAGGGACGCCTTTGCTTTGGTTGTTGTTGTTATCCCCGTCGCCAACAGATCTGTAAATGTTCAAAGAGCAACACGACTTTAAAAAAAGAAAAAAAAAAAAAAAAAATTCAGCTGGCAAAGCAGGGCAGAGCCTGACCTCCGGCTCCATGGATGAGTGCTTCGCTGGAACCCCTGCTGAGCCAATGTGGACCTTCAACATCAACTCAGAAATTGGTGTGATTTGCCTGGGAAACCAGCAGTCATAGAGCAACTGGCCTTGACAAGATGAAGAGGAAATGTATAGAAGACATTTAATGGGTCGCAAAAGGAGGAGGGGGGGGGGGGGGAGGAGAAACTCAGCCTGGAGTGCTGCATTTTATATGTTTGGAGGGGCCCTTCTGCAGGCAGGGAAGGAGCAGGATTGGGGAGGGGAGACTTTCCCAAGTTAGGCTTTATTTCCCAGCCCTCAGAATCCACCCAGGAATGCTCTGCCTTGCAAAAGGTTATTTCCCTGTCCCTGGCTGGGTCTTGGGCCTGGGCTGGGCTTCCAATAAAAAGGGTGATTTCTTGAATGTCAGTGAATAGCTGAAGGCAGGCTGGCTGGAAAGGCTTTGTATGTAGACACACTGGGCTTGGATTATGCACGCCTAATCGCCTAATTTTCTTCGAGTGATCTGGATGCTGTACTCTTGGGTTGTGGAACATTTTATAAATAGCTGTGCTTGGAGTTAATATGATTTACTGGAGAGAGACCGGTTAAGCAATTCCCCACCTAAGTAGAACAGTAATGAACAGGCTCTGGAGAAGATGCCTTCCCCACCAGCCTCGAGAGGAGGTGGGCAGGGAAGCAGGGATGCAGAGGGGTGATGTTTATTTGTGTGCGTGCACAGAGTATCATTGATTTTTAATTGTATTAAAAGAATTGCAGTAGCCACGGGCTGCCTCTAGGACTGGACTTTTCCCTCCAATACGTACAGCCAAGCTGTGGCCTCTCCCCTCCTGCTAACACTGGCTGATCCCACAAAATCCCAGAGAGTGGGGACAGCAGAGCCCTGACCCCACTGCACACCCCTGCCCCTTCCCCTTTTCCTTTCCTTTTCTCCCAGAAAGCCAAACCAATCCAGAAGGTACTTGCACTCCCCTGGTTCTTCCTGGCCAGGGAACCTCCATCTCCAGGGGGTGCCAGCAGAGCCAAGATGAGCCCTGAGGGACAGAAGCATCCCTGGGCCTGTCCCCTTCCACCAGGGAAGGGACAGAGGCTCCAGTTTTGGATGAAAGAGCTGACAGTGCCTGGAGACCCAGGGGAGCCAGAGGTGCTGAGGGCAGGAACCCTTCACCATCACTGCTGAAGCCCTTAGTCAAACCCTTAACTAAGGACACTGGGATCCCAGCAAGAACTGCAGTGGGGACTCAAGGACAGGACCTTCTGTCCTCCTCATTCCCAGGCAAAACCCATCCTGGGACAATGTCCTGGGAAAGTGTTGCTGGGATCAGGGGGTGCTCCTCAGGGAAGGAGGTGGGGGGGAGAGTAGAGTGTTAGGGATTATGAAAGCGACCTTCTTCACTTAGAAAATGGCAAGAGGAGAAAATAAGAAAGCCTCAAGGCAAAAGGCAGTGGTGGAGTGAGGAAACTGTGAAGAGCTTATCCAAGGCTGGAGCTGACTCCATGCAGCAGCCGGAGGAGGATGGGGATGGGGATAAAGCACTCAGGCCTAAGCCCCCCCAGGCTGGGCAGGCAGGGAGAGGGCAGCAAACCCCAGGGAGGGGCAGCAATTTTGAGGAAAGAGGTGGTGGCTCATTGCTCACAACCCACCCGAGAGGTGGGGACACTTCACCCCACGCAAACACAACGAGAGGGTCCCATCCCTGCAGGGATGAACCCCCCACCCCAGCTGTGCCACCTCATCTGGGGAGGGACCAAGTATCCCTCCTTAAACCCAGATAAGGGTGACCCCCAGGCACACCCCCCCCCTCCATGCCAGGGGCTGTCAATCCTCACTCCCAGCCCCACGCTGGGCACACAATAACCAGGGAGCCTCCCCCCTGCCCAGCAGCTCCCTGCCCTCCGCCGTGTTTTCTCCAGGTGCCGGGGAAAAATTAGGCTGGAAACCATCCTGGTGATTGATACAACCAAATAAACATCTCTGGGGAAAGGAGGGAAGGAAAAAAAACAACCCAGCACGGAGCAGTGAGAGGGGAAGCAGGTAATTAGCTATGTGATGGAGCAATCCTCTCCTGCAGAGGAAATTCTCAACACCAGAATTCTGCCCTACGAAACCACGAGTGACCCAAGTGAGGACTTTTTTTTAAATTTTTTTTCTTCTTCCCCTTTTTAAAATTAAGATCATTAGATTTTTTTTTTTAAATGTCAAGCCTAGGGAAGAAGTGGAGGGGGTGGGGGGCTGGGGAGCTGCTGGCATTCTTCACTTCAGAAGCCTGAATGTTTCAAAGTTGCTGCTGTGCTGTTAGCTGACGGCTATTGTGTGTGTTTAAGGCTGGGGGGGGGGGCCTGAGGAGGGGGCTTGGACCCCCCGTTGGTGTGGATTTGCTGTCCAAAGACCGTTAGAAAGAGGCAAGAATGAATGAGATTGAATGGAATTGTAATGCACAAGGCCCTCCTCCTTTCTCAAGGAGCTGGGAGGCCAGGAAAACGAGTCGTGGGGAGAGCAGGCAGCTCTTTCCTCCACATAGGAAGAGGCTTTGCAAATCAGCAAATTTGTATATTGCTAAGGGAAGAAGGGGAAGGAAGGGGGTTCTTTTTTTTTTTTCTGTTTTTTCTTTTTTTTTTAAATTTCAGATCTGGGAAAAAAAAAATCAAAACAAACCAAACAAACAAACAAACAAAAAAATCCTGCAGCAACCAAGAAGACCAAAAGGAGACAGAGAGAAAAAGAGGGAGAGGAGACTTGATAGAAAAATCTGATTCCCCAAACCTCTTGTAAGTGTACTTACTTTCTAAGACAATGAATTGCTTTCTAAGAAAAAGAAAAATGTAGAAGAATGCCTGAAATCCTAGCGGGGACCAAACTCCGTTGATCTCTTTCCTATGCAGCGAGATTTCTGGGGCAGAAACCAGAGGCCTAGAGTCTGCAAAACCTTTCTCTGAGATTTGAAAGAGATCTGGGCGTCATCTTAAAGAGATTTTGCTTTCTCCTCCAGGCTGTGGCTCAGCTCCGAGGTGATGCTGGGGCTGGTGATGGGGCAGTGGCCACTGAGCACCACTCGGGTCCCTTGGCCACATCCTGGTGGCAAACAACCAGACAAAGGCTGTTTTGTTATTGACTTATTCAGCAGAAATGAAGAGGGGGGGGGGAAGGGTGTGTGTGAATTTTTGGGGGTGTTTTGTGAGCTCTCTGCAGTGTGCATGTGTGTGTAGGTGTGTGCCATGCTGCCCGGGCAAGGGCTGAGTGTGTGTTTTCTCTGGTTTGTTGTGGCCACAGTTGATTTCAGGTTCAGATTTTGGGTGTATTTTTTCCTAACGTGGTCATCTCTGCATGGCGGAGTCGGGGTTTGGAAATGGGAGGAAAGTGGAGGCATGTTGCTTGTGTCTGGGTGTCTCTTTGTTCGGGGAACAGTGGGTGGTAGGTTTAAAAAGGCAGAGAGAGAAAGAAATGAAAAAAAAGAAGAAAGAAATTAGAAAAGGAAAAAAAAAAAAAAATATGGCCCTTTGCAAATCATCTGACTATTTTCTTCCGGGATGTAGAAATGCTGCATTAGAGATTAAGGAAGGGCTGTGCTTAAGACAAAATGTCTCACTGGAAGTGTTGATAAAACAGCAGCTTGCTTTTAAAGCCTGCAGTTCGGGAAGAGGCTGCAGGGCCGTGTGTGTGTGAGCTGGTGGGGGTATTTTATGGTAAACTTTAGAGGGGCCGAACTGTTGGTGGGGTTTGTTTTAAAGCAGAAATAAACCTCTGCCTCCAGCCCGCCGAGCAGCAACGCTCCCCCAGCCACCCGGGGACACAGCCAAGTCACCAGCACGGGGCTTTGCAGTGACAGGAGACCCAAAATACCCCATCTCCACAGCACTCCGGGGGTGGGGGGACAGGGATAAATAAAATAAAACCCTCGGGTTCTCCAGGAGGATTCACAGGGCGGGAGGATGTGATGGAGCACGGTGCCTGCATGGGTGACAGACAGACAGCCCGACCTCCCCCCTGCAGAAAACCTCTTTGGAAGGGGGCACGAAGGAAAAAGACCCTTCCTGCTCTATGGGGGCAAACTAAAAGCACCAACCTTGTCCTTTTTCTGTGTGTCACCCCCCCACACCCCCGAGCATCGCGGCTGCCGGCTCCGCTCCTTCAATACCATGGACAGCGAAAGCGGGACCGGGCCGGGGGGAGACCCGGGGGAGGCCGGGGAGAAGCTGCCCCATCCCCGGGGGACATCCCCGGAGCTTCTCCCCGGATAAGGGACAGACAAGCCTGGTGGCAGCATCCTCAGGGCTGGATGTAGAGGCCGGGTCCGAGTCTCTTCCCCCACCCCCCCAAAATCCACCTCACCCCCCCCTGGGGGTGTGCCCCATGCAAAGGGGAAAGCCTGAGGAGAAGAAGAGAGGTTTCCTCCCTGTTAATTTGTTTAGGTTGTTTTCTTGAAAATCGATAAAAGATTGAGAGTCTGGTTCTGTCGGAGTAAATAGGTCAATATAGAATAGGCTCGTAAAATAAGCAGATTTATTTATTAAAAAAAAAAAAAAAAAGAAAAAGAAAAAAAAAATTAATTCAGAAGACAAAAAGCTAAAGGAAAATTCCCCTCGCTGCATAATACTGATTATCCCTGGTTTGGCAGCAATGTCCTGAACTGCAGCATTATAAAAGAAGAAGAGAAAAATGCAGACAAATAGGGGCAGAGGCTCAGAGTGCTGTGGCTGCCTTTTAAATATGGCTCTTCAGCTCGGGAGGTGATATTCCACCTCACTGCAGAGCATTTCTGTTTGTTCACCAGTAGCCAAAAGTGGCCCACCAGTTTTTTTACTGCTGTTTGGAGGCAGTTTCCCCCCCAGAGCCTGGTCCAGCGTGGCACATCTCTTAGGAAGGGAAACATCCTCAGAACAATTGTTTTGATATAGTGGAGAAGGGAATAGATCTCTCTTCCAGCTGTGATTACCCAGCTGTCCTGGAAATGCTCACACTTCTGGGGCAGGGAGAGACTTCCAAGATGCCTTCCAACAAAATAATTGTATCCTTCCTCCCCCTGCATTACCCTCTTCCTAAGAAGAAGGAAAATGCCACAGGGTGAGGAAATACACGCAGGCAAATGAATCCTTGCCTGAAAGCCCTTCTGGTGAATATGCATGGCATTCCTGGCCATAAAAGTTACTTTAGACAGGGAATTAAGGTGTGCAGGAACCCAGAGACCTTCCCTTTCCAGCACAAAAATCAGTATGAGTGTGTGTGGATGTGTATACACATTTTTTTTGGGGGGGGTTGTGTGTCTGGAAGGGGAATGATGGATAATTAGCAGTGAAGAAGCCACTTCCACACCAAAAAATTAAACACAAGGCTTCTAAGCAAAACCTCTCCTAGCTGGACAGAGCCTGCTTGTTGTTCACCACGTTTTCTCTCCCCCAGAGATGAAATTTAGTGAGTCTGGATACAGAAATAAATCCTGGTGCCCCTTTCCATTGTCCCAGCTGCCCCGTGATGAGGTCTCTAAGTTTAATCTACAAGAGCTGCAGCAAAAAAAAAAAAAAAAAAAAGAAAAAAGAAAAATAAAACAAAAAAACCATCTCTGCCTGCTTCCCAGCTCACAAAATGGATGTGGTGGAAGGATGGAGTGAGACACTCGCTGAACTGCAGGCACAGGATGCCTGGGAGTGATGGTGCAGCAGGGAGAGCTGCCTGGATGCTACGGTGGAGGTTGAGGGCAGCAAATCTATAGGTGCTTTCAGTGCTTCCCAGGGTGGAAGTCATAAAAAAACAAACCAAAACAAAAAAAACACCTCCTCTTGGTTTGTCACTTGGAAGTCAAAGCCATTTGTTTGCAAGTCCTCGCTCCTGTGAGTCTCTGCTCGTGTAATATTAAGAAAAATCTAGCATTAGACCTCAAAATATAAAAAATTTCTATTGTATATTAAAAGGGAACCTCTTACTTTATATAACTCAGGACGCATTGTCTCTTCTTGGAGAGAACGGGGGTGAAATCCTACACATTTCTTTAAAATAAAAAAAAAAAAAAAGAAAGCAAACCCATTTTAAAATTACATCCATGTCAGCCTTAAAAAAAAATTATCGCTGATGTCTTTTTGAGCTTGGAAATATAACTGTAGGATGCAGCTTTCCCCTCCCCCTCTGTCCCCCCCCTCCTTTCCCAACCAAAAAAAAAAAAAAAAAAAAAAAAAAGAGGGGGGGGAATGAAAAAGCAACAGAATATATACAGCTCTTCTGATTAACAGTTTAGGTGCAGAACCCTATTTATAGGGTATGTGTTCTCCTATAACGCCTGTCTCCTCCAGCCTGCAGCTCTGCATTATTGATGCAGCTGCAAGTGCTCAAAGCTTTAAACAGTATTTTATTTTTTTTTTTTTTTTTCGAAAGCCCCAGTAGCCCGCCCGGGAGGAAGGTGGGGACGGGCTGGTGATGGAGTCCTGAATGTTACTCCTCCAGTTTCAAGGACATCTTGCTGATGAGGATTTGGTTAATGGAGGAGAACTTATGTCCTAGCGGTGACGTCATTGGGTCCCAATGTAATCCTCTTGTGCTGAACCCAATCAGCAGATGTGCTGAGAGCCGGGATGCGGAGAAGAAGCTCTAATCCCTTAGACTGGATGAGATCAGCTGAAACAGCCAGGACTAGACCCCAAACCCCTCTGCTAGGAAGATCAAGAGAAAAGGGATAAATTGAGAGAGACGCCTCATAACCCCTTTAAAGAGCTTTGGAGAAGAGAAGAGAAAGATGGGTGGTGCACCAAGTTCATCTTGCTTTTAAAGCCTAGCGGGAGCCTGGTTTTTACTCTGATGGGGTCCTTCTGCATTGTTCCAGGGCGGGAGGAGAGAGAGGAGAGAAAAAAAAATTAAAAAAAAAAAAAAAAGGAAAAAAAAAAAAAAAAGAGAGAGAGAAAAGGAAAAAAAAAAAAAGAGAGAGAAAGGAAAAAAAAAAAAAGTCTGAAATTCAAAGCTAATGAGAGACTAGGCGCCTTTCTTATTCATCTCCAGCTTGCCTACACAAAAACAAGCGTCCTGAGCCACGGGAGGGCGTTTGCACTGGATGTGAGCGCGGCAGCGGAGCCGGTGCCGCCGGAGCCGCCGAGCGCGGCCGCCGCCGGAGCGGGTAAATCTGCTGCGAGCTGTTAATTACGGGGTTTGGGCGACAATGGCGGGAGAGCCACCCAGCTCTATTGCTAACTTGGAAGAGCATCAGGATTTTTTTTTCCTCCCCTTGTGCAAGCGACCTTAATGGGCTTGTGATTTTTTTTTTCCTTTTTCTTTTTTTTTTTCCTTTTTTTTTTTTTTTTTTTTTTTTAAAAAGAAAGGGGCGGAAGGGGAGGGGGTGAGCATTTTCGGACGCGGTATCTAGAGAGGCAAATCGTCCTAAATTCATAAAGGCGCCTCTAAGTCCGACGGCGATCAACGAAACCGGTTTAATTGCTTTACCCCTTTTCGATCCCTCTCCAATCGTTTTTTTTTTAATTTTTTTTTCTCTTTTTTTGCATTTTTTTTTAAACTGAAGAGATTAATGTACCGAACCGCGACGGAGCGGAGAGCTGGGAGAAAAACGTGTTTAAACCTCAGCCGGTTTCCCTTCCAGAGAAGAGAAATCGCCTCTCTTTGCCTTTGCGAGCAAAGAAAACACACGAGCGGGATTTTCATTTTGCTCGGGGGAGGGAACAGAGGGGCGTGGGGGGGTCCCACGTACCCCACAGCAACCCCCCAGGGCTGCTCGGGGCTCGGACGGCGGCGGAGGGACCCGCACCCCGGGACCGGGGGGTTGTGCAGCATCTCCCGGTGCTTTGCGGCGGCTCCTGCCTCCGTACCGGGACGCGTTGCCCGGTACCGGCAGCCGGAGGTTTGTTGCGAGCTGTACGCGTCGCTGTCGGCTTTTATTATTATTAAGAATAAGAATTATTATTATTATTATTATTAGCACCAGCCGCATTTTTATCGCTAGTAGAGCCGGAGCTCGGGATCTCTGTCTGTCTGTCCATCCATCCATCCCTCTGTCCCCGGGACTTTTCCCGGTGCTCAGCATCCAGCCGGGTGCGGTGCAGCGGAGCGGCTGGCCGAGCCCCGGAGGGGAGTGGAGGGGGGTTCTGGGGGGGCGATGCTGACCCCAGCAGGGCGAGGAGGAGGTGGGGAGGGGGGAATGGCAGCGGCACCCGGCCGCAAGGCAAACCCCCCCCCCCCTCACCTCCTCCTCCCCTCACCGTCCCGGGCCCCCTCCTCCGGGAGGGCTGCCCCGATGGATGGGGACCCCCGGTCAGCGGGGAGGGAGGCCGGAGCTCCCGGCGGGGGGGACCCTGCACTGACAGCCTCTCTCTCTCTTTCTCTCCCCCCCCACCCTCCCCCGCCTCTCTCCCGCAAGCCCCCGCTCGCCGCCTGCCCCGCTCCGAGCGGGGACAGCCCGAGCCCCTCTCTGCGTGTTCACAGCGGACCTTGATTTAATGTCCATACAATTAAGGCACGCGGTGAATGCCAAGAGAGGAGCCTCACAGCTTCATTTTCATGGAAATTGGGGACATAAACCCTCTAATTACACTTAACAACAGCCACGGAGCGATCTATGGAGCATCCTCGGCCTTTTGACAAATAGGAGTAACAATGCCGGCAGCGCCTGGCGGGGCAGCTGTCTGCCCGCATTAACGGGGGCACGGGGAGGAGGGAGGGGGGGGATCGGGGATGGAGGCCCCGCTCCGGCCCCCGCCGGGGCTTGCGGGGGCTCCCGGAGTACAAAGGGCAGGAGGAGCGGCAGGACAATGCGGGCAGAGCTGAGGGGGGTCGCGGGCAGAGGGCTCCAAGGAGCGGAGCGGGGGCGAAAGGGGCAGGCAAGCGGCCCCTCGTTGTAGAGAGAAGGACACCCCCTTTCCAGCCAAAGGGATCCCCTCTTCCCCCTCAGAGCAATGAAACCCGCACCCCCTCTCTCCTTCCCAGTGCTATAAAAAGAGCGCTGGGCTCCGCAATGCTGCTCAGAAGCTCCCTGGAAAAACAAACAAACCAACCAAAAAAAAACAACCTTTTTTTTTCCTTCCGGGGGGGTAAGGGTGCTACTTTTTGCTTTGTTTTTTCCCTTGCTGGTTTTGGTTATCTTTTCTGCCTTGGCTCCCTGCCCCACTTGTGCGGGGGCTCGGCCCTGCAGCCCCCGCTGCACCACAGAGCTGCAACACGGCTCCAGCCGCCCGTCCTCTCCTCTCCTGTCCCACCACCCTCACAGCCTCAGCTATTGATGGAACTCATTTAAAAACCTGCTTTTTAGAGAGGGATAGCAAGGTGAGGGGCTGCAGCCTGGCCCCATGGTCACCGCCGTCCCCTCTGGGCTCTGTCACGACAGCCTGAAAGTCGGGACACATCTCCTTTGGCAGCCCCCGGCGAGACTGCAACAGCCCAGGTCAGTTTTTAGGTCAGGCTTCAGAGCTCAATAAATCTGTTTTAAGATTTGTAGTTTCAGCTTCCTAAAGACATGCCGAGCCCCGAGTTCTGAGCCTCCTGAGAGCTGTGCTCGGGCAAGGGAAGATTTAATTATTTGGCTGCAAAAAGCCACAGAGCTGGATTCAGCTGCATGCACACAACTCTCTGCACCCACTCCCCTCTTCATCTCTGCTCCACTTTTATCAGCATTGCGTCTGCCCGAGGAGCTGAGCCCATGGGCATCTCCATCCTCCATCCCTGCAGTGCTTGATGTGGGACACACGACCTTGGCTGCAACGGAGATTTTGGTAGCTGTGGACTTGCCTTGTTTAGGAGAAAGGGGAAAAGGAAAACCTTACTGTGCTTTGTGGGATTGCTCGATTTCATGCTCTCCTGTGAAAAGCAGGCACTTTTAGGTAGAGCTGCTGGGGAAGCAGGACAAGGGAAGTGAAGAAGCAGAGGCTGCAGGCCTTGGAGGACAGCAGTGTGGTGCTGAGGGATGTAGTAGCTGCTCCTCACTCTCCAGGCTGCTCCACAGCAGAGGCATCGCGCAAGCAAGGAGCTGGAAAAGGGTTGTGCCTCCAACCCTGTCAAGAGGCAGGAGTGAGGAAGCACCCAGTGTCTGTAGGATGACATCCAATGGTCCTGAGCATTGCTCCAGGACCACTCCTCTCCTGCAGACCTGATCCTGAGCATTGCTCCAGCAAGGCCAGGTACCACGGAACAGCAGCAGCTCACAGGGCAAGAGGCTGCGAGGTGCAGGAGGGGCTAGGGGGGCTCTAGTGGCACAGAGATCCTAAAGAGAAGCTGGATTTTACCCCTTTGTCTTTCCTACTAGGTCAGCACAAGTACCAAGGTGTCAGAGACCTGCTTGCTTCCACAGCCACCAAGTGCTGCAAGGTGACAGGACACATTCTGACCTCGCTTGTCCCCTTGGAAGTCAGGGGCTGTGTGGTGACTGGAGTCACTGCTGGGGGAAGGGACATTCCTAACAGCCTGATCTCTTCCATCCAACCCTGTGTGGGCAGATTCCCAGGCACAGGGTAGTTTTGGTCTTGACCAAGCTCTTGGTTCTTTGCAAAGCAGGCAGGGAGAGCTAAGAAGCCAAGTAGAGGGAGTTAGTAAGCCTAAAGCTGGCATTAAGAGGCAGAAGGGAGAGAATCACTCCAGGGCAGCCTGCAGTGCAGCAGGAAAGCTGCTGGCTCCCTCCAGGGGCCACCAAGAGGCCAAGGACAGCTCTGAAGGAATGCAGGTAACTGAGGGGCTATGCGGGGCCCAATGGACCGGGCTGGGACTGGTCCCGAGATTGGTGCACAGAGGGAATTGAGACTCCAGATCAATTGTGCCAAGTCAGATGCTCTTCCTGGACCAGATCTCTCTCCAGGTTTGCAGAGGATGGAGTCACAACAAACGCCTCAGCAAACAGGACTCAATCCTCAAAAGTTCTCTCTTCCCATGGGCTTCCCATGAGCCCCCTTCTTTTATTTTTTTTTTTAGCCAAGAGGGGATTTAGGAGGTTAGATCACTTAGATGTCACCCTCTTCCCCCCACACAAAGCCCTCTGCAATGCAACCAAGAGCATTCCTCCAGCAGCAGTCTCCAACCCCAGTTTGCAGCTGGGAATCTGCAGGAAAACTGTTCCCAGAGTATTCCTCCCTCTGTGCACAAATCCCTGTGCACAGACACGGGGGGGCTGCCCCCCCCACCCCCCCCCCCCCCAAGCAGAGTCATGGCCTGAAATCCTGAAATCAAGGGAGCTGAGCACAAGGCAGCAAGAGGCAGATCAGCTATGGCTGGTGGATGGAAAAGGAAGGCTGGGGATGGAGCCAGACATAGTTTCACCTGGAGTGTCTTCTGCTCATGTCCTGACCCCTATTTGTTTAGGTAAGTCAAGGCTCAAACACCTGGAAGTGGAGGGTTACTACCCAGAGGCACAAAACTGCTCCCACTCTGTCTCCTCCCCCGTGTTTTCTGCCCTGTGTGGGATCCCATGCTCCCAGGGACATGGTCCCACTTCTGTGCCAAAGCCTTGGTTACTGGTGATCCCACAGACACTCCCAGCTGGGTCAGGGGCTCACTCTGCTCAGGGTTCAGCTGAGGCCACCTCCTCTGGGAAGTCACATCCTGCAGACTGGTCAGATGCCAAAACTCCCCAGAGGAACACCCCACAGCAAGGACAGCACCAACACCAAGTCACCACTGGTCCCAGGCACCATCTCCTTTTCATTTAGGAGGAGGATTTCTCCACAATCAGACCTACCCCTGTGCCAGTCATGGCTTTAGTGGAGTCAAGTCCCATTTCCTGGTGGAAAAGCCTCGGGGAATACAAGCTGCTCTTTGCAACAGTGGCTCTGGATCGGGTCATTCCATGATGGAGTCACCACAGAGGAGAAAGTAGCATCTTATTTCCCCTGTACAGTTCCCCCACACTCAGGAGAGCTACACAGTTTCCTCCCCACAGGGAAGAACACAACTGGGTCTGAGCTGATGGTAAGATAGAAGAGTTCAACCCTCTAAGCACCCCTTTCCTTGTAGATGTACACAAAGCACCACTCTCCACTCATTTATATAACAAACAGTCAGAGGAAGTCTTGAAGTCCTGACATCAGTTGTTGAGGTCAAAAAAATACAAATCTTTGCTCTGAAATGACCAGATGGAGTTTCTTGTCATCCCACTGAGTGTGCCAGGGAGGTCTCAGGTTTGAGCTACATTGAGAAATCCAGGGACTGCTTGCAGATAGGATGAGGAAAAGAAAAAATCTGGGCAGAGGCCTGGTCTTGAGAGAAGGTTTGATGATATGGGAGGGTAAAGCAAACAAATAAAGAAGTTAGAAAAAACAAAATAACCACCAAGTGCATAAAAGGCTGCTGTAAGGGGAGGGAGCACCCAACTTCTATAGCTGTGTGGGTAGGAATGGGACCAACCTGCAGTAGAAATGATTCATGGTATTAGAAAAAGAGTTTTCTGGTGGGAAGGACAGAGAAGCACTGGAACAACCTGGGAGAGAGGAAAAATTCCTGCCTAGGGATGATCCTGGAAAAGCACCTATCAGGAGACCCAAGGCATCACTGGTCCCTCCACAGCCTTACACAGAAGGTACCACAAGGAGAAGGTGGCATCACACATCTGTTTCCCCTGGAAAAATGGAAACACCCCCAACCATCTCTTTTCCTAGGTCCACAGGGCTTCTCTTATCACCAGGGAGACCTGGAAAGGTACCACTGCTTGAGTGACAGTGACAAAGCACAGTGTCTCTAAAAGCCCAGGCTTGCCATCCTCACACAAGAGCAAGGTTGAGGCCTTCCCATAGAACTGGTCCAATTCAAGGTGTCATTTTTTTCCCCAGAAATATGGAAATGGGATGTACCTTCATCTAAACTACTGAAATAATCCTGTTTGGGATTACTTCCTCACATGGCCTGTCCCAAGCCAGCTCAAAACAAACTGAGAGCATCACCAAGGTCTCATATCCCCGGGTGACATCCCAGAGGGATTTCTATTTTCTTTCACCTCCTACTAGTTCCCTTTCTGCACACCTTCCTGAGTGCCTTTGAAGAAACAGAGGAAAACAGCAACAAACTGATGTGTGTAGTTTTATAAATATATATATATATCATAGAGCTGTAGCTGCCCTACTCTCTCAGGAGGGAAGAGAAGGTTTTTGGGGGGGTTTTGGGGGCAATTCACCTCACCTATAGCACAGCTTTCCCAGCCTTGGGCTGCCAGATTTTTGACACCAGCAGCTTAAGGACTCTATTAGTACCCTGCAGAGCTACCCTGGTTTTTAGAGCATCTTTCCCCATGGAATTTCAGGGCAGCTCCAGGACTGCTGGATGGAGCACAGGGCTCTTTTTCCCAGGCTGATCTCAGAACCCTCTCAGCAGTCCCATCGTCAGCCTCAGCAGCCAACACCTCCTGAAACTTTGATCACCCTGCCTACAAAGAGACAGCCAAGAGAGAACCAGAAACAGGGAAAACAATAGCGGGACAAAGCCACTCTCCCTCTTGCAAAGGCCCGGGTGGCCGCGGGATGGCACTAGTGCCACTTCTCCTGCAGAGACATCGCGGGTTGTGCCAGCAGGGGAACCGGAGAGGAGCGGGATGCTGGTGACAAAGCACCCGGGATGGGGGGGGGATTTGCTGGCACTGAGCAGCCCATGAATGATTCAGCCTCCTGGATCCATGCAGGTGCTGAGCTACGGAATTTGATTCCAAGAGCGAGGCTCGAATGAAATGTCACTGTCAACCGGGGAGGCGACAAGAGCCACCTCTGCTCTGGCGTTTACAATGTTCTACCAGCTTCTCTCACCTTTTTTTTTTTTTTTTTGATGTCCCCAGCTATTCAACCCGTCGTCCCTGTTTCCCCACTGGCTTTGTCACTCCGACTCGGCTTTGAAACCCTCTTATTATAGGGGAAACGTGGGCAGGCAGCCTGGTACCCATCACTTCTGCCTCCCCCTGCCCTCGGTCCCCCCCTCCCCGGCAAGAGGCAGCTCTGGCCCCGCTTTCCTGGGAGTGGGAGGCATGGTGGATGCTGTGCACAAGGTGGCACTCGCTCTCCATCTTAGCAAGAGGCTGAAAGGACCTGCGGGAAACGAGCTGCCGATGAGAGATGCAAAAAATCAGGATTACTCCCCTGGCAGGAGATAGGAGCTCCAGTTCCTTCCCTGGATGCTCAATGCACAGGTCCTTTCTCTTACAGACAGATGCCAGGGCCACCACTTCCACAGGGAAGCTGGATGCTGGCCAAGAAGAGTTTGTGTCTAAACCAACAACACTGGAAGTGTGTGAGGGACAAAAGCTTTCCTGCTGGTCAGGAAATCAGAGCAGTGATACAGCTGGTCACACAAAGCCCTTTCTCCCCGGACAGGTGAAAAGTTACAGGCTTCACCTAGCTCAGATGAGCAACAAGTTCTCCCTCCTTCCCAGCTGAAAGCCACATGAACACATTTCCTTCCCTGTGCCCAGAGTCAGCCCCCTCCTCCAGCCTTGTCCCTCCTGGGTTACCTTTAGCGGGAGGAGCTTTTCTTGCTCCTGGGGCTCGACGAGCTGCTGGCTTCTCCATTGCCTCGCACCAGAGTGAGCTTCTTCTCTCTGGGTGTGTCCCACCTTTATTGGCCCCCTGGTAATAGGGGGCCTGCCCTAACCAGGCACAGGTGGACTCACACCCACTCTTTGGCAACTCGAGGCACCTGGTTGTCTTGCCTCTTTACAGTTACCTGTGGTACCCAACCTCCAGGAGACTGGGTGGTCTTTAATGCTCCACTGGACAGTGCTGACCTCCTATCTTCCCCCCCCCTAACTTATCCCAGGAAAGTTTTTACCCCTTCCCATCTGGCAATGCCACTTGCTTTAGAGATGTTCACATTTGTGCAGAGAAGTGATCAAAGGCTCACAACTGCTGAGCTTGATTTAGCTCTTGACAGACACAAGAAGCTCGCTCCTAGCTTGCTTTTTTTTTTTTTTTTTTCCCCCAAACAGCACCTCTAAATGAGTGAAATTCTAATGAGAGCTACAGAAATCACCTAATGTGATGTGTTGATGCCAAAGCACAAGGCTGCCAAGAATGGGGGGGGGGATGCCAAGCAAATTGTAGGCTTGGAGCGTTAAGGGATAAGTTGACACCTTAATGTCTGGAAATAAAATAAGGAGGGGATCAGGATGGAGCAAAGCAGCCCTGGAAACTGGCCAGTGGAAGCAGAAGGACAGTGGGGGGCTGTTTTACTCTGCTGCCTGGCAGACTTCTAGTGTAGACTCTGCTGGCAGTGCCAAACCCTTGGAACCAAAGGCTCCCCCTTTTCCTCGTGCAGCCAAAAAACTCCCAAATTTACTCCCCAAATCCCGACGCCAAATCTGAAAACCCATCTGTCATTTCACAGCTAAATTCAGGGGCAGGCCCCGGAGATGGGAAAGCTTTTGGCATGGTTACAGGAAAGGCTCTAGAAGTGCTCTAGGAAGTTCCACTCCAATTAGCTTCACCTCACCGGTGGGGTAAGCATTACAAAGCATTTAAAAGATCAAACGCAAAAAGCACAGCTTGAGTTGTGGGGACCAAGGTGGTTTCAGCTAGGAACAGTTGTGGTTAATCTGATGGAGCTCTTTGAGGCTCTAACTGCTACAGCAGTCAAAGTGGAGGAAACAGGCAGAGCACAATTAGGTTTGCAGCATGCAGTGGACAAGGCTTTGCAAAAGAAGCTAATGACCGAGATGGGGAGTCCCAGAATAAGTGGATGTGCTGTGGCTTAATGCTCTGAAAATTGCCCAGAAACAAAGATGCAGGCAGGAAGGTATTAATGGCAACCTTCTATGTCAGAAGGAAATGATTCCTGGGATGAAGTAGAACAAAAGGCAGCCAGGTGAGACAGAGAGCTCCCTACAGCAGGGAGCTGGATATTGGTTCTGAACATCATGTTCCACAACCCCTCATGCCCCATATGAAAATTCTTTTTTTTTTTTTTTTTAAGAGAGCTGCTGGAATTCTGCTTTTTTGTATTCTATCCCTTGTTTTTTCTGCTCTAATGGTGTTGTTTTTCAGAGAACCAGAAACTCCTTTCAGAACAAACAGTGCCAGCAGCACACCCAGGCCTCAGCTCTGTGGCAGTGGAACGGTTGCATGGCTGCGATCACATCATGGGAAGCCCGAGCATGAGCTATGCCAGATGGTGCTAACTGGGAGTTATAATCCCCACATCCTTGCAGATGAATGGGAATGGCAGGTGAGGGACAGAAAGCCTTTATTTTGTACCTCTTATCCTTGGTGGGAGCTTTGCAACTGGTGCCTGGAGGAAGGAATTTCAGGCAAATGGCACCTAAACCCATGGAACTTGGCAGAGGTCTGAAACCTGAGCAGGGATATAAGATCAGATCTCCAGTTTTAGTCATGTTGCAATAAAGATGAGGATTTTAGCTGCAGTCCCTGACTTCACTGCTTGGTTGTGACACTGCCAAGACAGACTAATTCACAGCTTTATGTACACCAACTCACAGAACCTGGTCAGAGGGGTTGTTCTGCAACTCATCTTACTGTGGCTATTCCCAACCATGGAATAGTGTCAAATAAAAAGTAAAAAAAATTATAAAAAAAAAAAGTTTGACTCCTGGAGCATTCCACACAAGGGATAAAGAAACCCATCCTGACCCTAGAGCAGCAGAAGCCACACAAGTTAATTTTTATTTGGCAGAGAAGGATGCAAGGCACCACGGGAGGTCCCCAAGAGGCTCTGTGATACACTCACACAACTGACTACAAACCAACTGATTTGCCCATGAATTTCTTCCCCAGTTCAGCAGGCATGATGAACTTTCGGAACAACTTAGCAGTCATATCACCTTGCCTCCCAGTGAGCCACATCCAACTAAGTTTAAAACAAAGCAAAGACTTTGCTCTGTCACAATCACCTCTACAAAGACATCCTAAAGATGCAGTGGGACCTATGGCAAGAGCCAAAGCACTGATACCTCCCTTTGGCTCATTTAACTGAGCTCTGCTGATCACCAGTGAAATGGCAACAACCAAATTAGCACCACTGAGACAATCAGGATCTCTGCAGTTGGATTCTTGGCATCCACTTTGATATTACATTTTCTCCAGCTTTGCTAATTCTAATCCTTTACCCTGCACTAGCTTCACTAACTCTGCAGCCTAGGGTGCAAATCTAATCACTGAAATAAGGCATTTTGGTTGTTACAGTTAAGGGTTCAATTGGAAAACAAACAAAAAAGTATGGGCAGGTCTGTAATGGGAAGGGGAGCAGCCCTCAGGGATGGATAACTGAAATATCTTGAGCCCTCTTTACTATTAGAAAAAAGATAGCACTGAATAAAATCCTTGCTTTATCAGTACTTTTACAATGTAAAAGAATTTCAGAGCTTTGCAGATCATTGCTTTTTAATTTATCTGCAAGCTTTTGCAGGAAGGAAAATCCATCCTCGAAGGAAGGAAAAACCCATTCTTGCAGGAAGGAAAAACCCATCCTTGCAGGAAGGAAAAACCCATCCTTGCAGGAAGGAAAAACCCATCCTTGCAGGAAGGAAAACCTATCCTTGCAGGAAGGGAAAACCCATCCTTGCAGGAAGGAAAAACCCATCCATGCAGGAAGGAAAAACCCATTCTTGCAGGAAGGAAAAACCCATTCTTGCAGGAAGGAAAAACCCATTCTTGCAGGAAGGAAAAACCCATTCTTGCAGGAAGGAAAAACCCATCCATGCAGGAAGGGAAAACCCATCCTTGCAGAATCCCCTTCTCACAGGTGGGCACATCACCCTGGGATGTTCTTTTGCAGCACGGGCATCACACCAGAGCACTTCTCTGACAAAGGTTTTCTGAAAATGTGAGAACAGGGTTGGTTTCTTTTCTCTGTATCTCTGAAAACAGTCTCTGATGTACACTGCTCCTTCCAGACCTCCTGCCTCCTTTATTTTCTGTCCTTTTTAATCATTCCACATTTCTCTTTGTTAAAATCATTAGTACTTTTAACACATTTCTTCCAAGAAACAGGAGGAGACTGCCAGCTACTGGAACACAGCAGTGTCTGGGGCCCTGCCAGTTCACTTCAGCTCAGACACACAGCAATAGTCACCACCTTTTCCTTTGTATGAAGGCAAATTCTGCATTCTTCCTGACTGGATCTCCCTTTGGAGCACACAAATAAATGTAAGTTTGGGTGTATATACCCCCATATGTGATATAGAGACATAAAAGCTACCATCTCATGAAGGAATCCCAGTGTTCATTCCAGAGTGTGAAAAGCAACTTGTAGAATTAAGTCTGGGAAAGCTGGAAAACTCACTGCCTTGGAAATTATATTTGATCACCAAGAAAATCCATTTTCCTTCTCCAGGACTGTGGGGCTCCTGTTTTACACCCCTCATTTCCTGGGGGCAGAGACACAGAGCCTATAAATCCCCCTTTCTCTGGGCTCTGATGGCTCCTGCAACTCATCTTCCAAACAGCCTGAACATTTGCTGCTAGAGATGCTTTCTGCCTCTGGATAAACTTTACCAGCCTGACAAATGGCACAGTTGGGTTTCTGGGAATAATTCAAAGAGCTTCTCAGTAGTTCTATAGGTGCAACAACCAAGTCAGGCTTGAATAGCCACAAGACCCTGCAGGTGTGTTGGTGAAGGTGATGACCACACATACTCTGCATCACCTATTATACCTTTCCATTTATCTCCAATATAACCACAACCTCACACTTTAAAAAAACAACCAAAAAAACCCCAAAAGCCAAAAAAAAAACAACCAAAAAACCCCCCACCAAAAATACCCCAAAAAAACCCCCCAAAATTTAACAACTGATGGGAAGCTCTAGGATGCTCCATTTCCAGAGCCAAGCTCTCTCCAAGCTTTTGACTACTAATGACCTCAATGAAAAACTGCAAGCATGAAAAACTTGCATGACTGCAAGGCAAAAAAACTTCATCAATGTCTTGTATGGTTTTTATGTCCCCTCTTCATTACCTCCATGGGTGACTTATTTTCTAGAGCATCAGTCTGTCAGGTGCCAGGAATGAGACAGGCTGGGTGCTCTCTCAAATCTTAACACAAATCACGTTCCCCAGAGCAGGTGATAATTCTGTGGATGTTTCTGAGGATGGTTTTGCCTCTCAATCCACTCCCAGTTCACCAGAAGGCTTTTGAAATTTAACAGGAGAAACCCCCTGTGCAATTTGGGATCTGCAGGTTCACACCCATTTATAGTTTGAAATAAACCCTAATGGATTTATAATTTTTAAAACCTACCTAAAGCTCATCCTCTCTACTCATCTTTGATGAATGCTCTCCTACAATTAATCTTCATGCTTTGAAATAACTGAATTAGCAACTTGAAGTGTTTTCCCATCTTCAGCAAGGTCAGGAGGTTATGGAAAAAGCTGAAATCATACCTGGCTCATAAAAACACTCTTCTTCCCTCTCTAGTATTTTACTCACTGTGGGCAGATTACATTTCCCACAGGAGCTCATTAGTGCTGCTCTTTGCTCAGCATCAGGAAATCTTTTGGAGTCATCTTTACTCCCAGCTGACAAAAAAAATCCTTTTTGTTTCTCCTGCCTGCCTGCCCACAACCTTTAGTTCTGAAGTGGCATTTTTAGAAAAGGCAGAGCTTTTGGACCCAAACCCCCCCCCCCCCCCCCCCATGCTTCTAACCTTGATGGTGACAAATGAGTCCTCCAGTTAGAGCCAAGGAGCAATGAAAAGATTCCCTCCCCAGACCAGCAGGTTCCAACTAGGAAGTCAGGTTCCTTCCCAGAGCAGGCAAGGAATTATTCCAGTTTTAACACTTCTGTTGTAGTTTCTGGTTTACAGAGGTCATATATAAATATCTAAAACCCAAGGACACACCTTGAGTCCTGTGTCCAGTTCTGGGCCCCCCAGTTCAGGAAGGAGATTGAGGTGCTGGAGCAGGTCCAGAGAAGAGCAAGGAGGCTGTGAAGGGATCCAGCAGAATTGCTGTGAGGAAGGGCTGAGGGAGCTGGGGGTGTTGAGGCTGGAGAAGAGGAGGCTCAGGGGAGACCTCATCACTCTCTCCAACTCCCTGAAAGGAGGTTGGAGCCAGGGGGGGGTTGGGCTCTTTTCCCAGGCAACTCTCAGCAAGACAAGAGGGCAGGGTCTCAAGTTGTGCCAGGGGAGGTTTAGGTTGGAGATGAGAAAGAATTTCTTTCTGGAGAGGGTGATCAGGCATTGGAATGGGCTGCCCAGGGAAGTAGTGGATTCTCCGTGTCTGGAGATCTTTCCAAAGAGCCTGGATGTGGCACTGAGTGCCATGGGCTGGGAACCACGGGGGGAGTGGATCAAGGGTTGGACTTGATGATCTCTGAGGTCCCTTCCAACCCAGCCCATTCTAGGATTCTATGAAAGCACTCTCCCTGGCTTTCACTTCTAAAATACTGCAGAAGTGAAATACACCCTGATACACCTAATTTCTTTTGTTCCACATCTCTGGTGCCTGATCTAGCATTAATGAAAACCACAAAAACCACTGCAACACCCTGGCTCCAAAGCCTGAAAAAAACCTACCTTAGTTAAGCAGGTGCTACATACAAACCAAGGGGTAATGAAAAAGCATTGAATTTGGGGTCACCAATCCCATGGCCACCCACCTGCTGCACACAGCTCAGCTGCAGCAGACAAAAATTCAGTATTTTGATATAAAGGGAGATCTCAAAGTTATGCAGCCACTTACATTTGGAGTGAAAATGGTAAAATATGAAAAGAAAAATTCCCAGGATGTGCTCAAGCCAGAAAAGCTGTTTTGCTACCTCCCAATTCAATACTGGCCCAGAACTGGAGTCTTTACTGGTAACTGCTGACCTTCCAACACCTCCCCAGCAGTGAGCAGCTTCCATCGTCACCCATCACCTCCTGAAGCTGCTACCCCAAGTCACTGCTCTCCCTCAGAGCATCTCTGGAAAACTAAAATATACCTCCTTTAAGGACTAAATTGTATAATCTTTAACAGTTCAGAAGACCCACATAATGGCCCAGTTTTGTTATCTGACCTCATTTTCCCTGCCTTCCATCCAGGCTGTGGCCTTTTCTCCAACCTGAGCAGCAGAAATGGGAATGATCACAGCTTTTGTGTATTCCAGAGTACCAAAAAGGCTTTGCATGAGTAACAGATCAGAACAGAAGGCTAGAAAGCTTATCAGATAGTTGTACTTAAATCATTTCTAAGTCTTCATGCCAGAGAGCAAGAAATGCCACAGGGATACTTATAAAATAAGGTTATTACAAGCCAAAACATCAAAATACCTTGTTCTTCCCCCAAAGTGCTTTCGAGGATTCCTGATGATCAGTTCATTAAAGTGTCCCAAAGCCTGTGCTGACAGCTTTTCAGGTTACAGATCTCTGAAGAGTTCTTCCCCTTAAAAATCAAACTATCTTTACTCATGCAATTATATTTTGTCACTTTTTTACAAATTTACACAACTCAGATTTACATTAAAAAAGAATTTCAATGCATACCAAGAGGGTAAAAAGCCTGAACGTGCTGATCCTCCAGAAGTTCCAGCCCAAAGGGAGAGAAAAAGAAACTGCTCTACCTCTAAATCCAACTTCCAGCTTGGTAAACCTGACCCCACTGTGCCATGTGCCCGGCCTTTAATTAGAAATCAATCTCCAGCCAGGTGTAGGCAATGATCTGCTTCTCTTCTTCATTAGCCTAATGACATCCACCCCTGCAAGGCTTCATCAGAGCATCATGCCTTCAGCTGCAAGAAATCAGTGTTTTCAGCTGCTACAGGAGAGCCAAGAGCAGCAAGAACACTTTCCAGCTTCCCAAGAGGGTTTGCAGATCGCTTTCAGAGCTCTCTTAGAGCTTTAGGTGTCACTAATGATCCATTTGCTCACACTGACATTTGTGGATCCCCAAGAGCAGAGTACTGAAATCACAGCAGTATAGAAATACCCTAATAAAGGGACTTCACAGAAAGTACAAATGATGAAAAAAACACCCTAACAATATCCATGTTGAATCAATAAAATTTACTTTTTTCCTATGCTCACCCCACAGAATGGGGAGGGAGGGAAATCAATGCTTGTGATGTGTTCCTGCCAATATATTACTGCAATAATTATCTAAAAATACCTGGAGAAAGCAGATTTGGCAAAACAAGTATTTACACCTCTTTCACACTGCCTTCAATCTGGAAAGCACAGCAAAACACCAGATCCTACTGATTTAGCAGCAGTTGGACAACTTTAGAAATGGGTTTGGTGAAGACTTGACTGTCTGTTGTCATAGTAACATCCCAGGTAAAAATAATTTCTTGGATAAACAGATGGCATAAAAGCTCCACTCTCCAAATTAAAGGAAGTTCACTGAAAGACAATGTTGATGCCAGTTCTACAAACATCCTTCCTGTTGGAGAAAGCTCCAAAGTCTTCCCTGTGCTGTAACTCACCTCAGGAACGTGAACAAAAGGGAGAGCTGGGAATTCAGAGAAAGTAAAATGATGATACAGACCTCCCAGCAGCATTCTGTTTATGGAGGATTTCCCAAGAGATTACAAGAGTGCCCTGGAATTATGATCTTCCATAAAGCAAGGAAATAATCCAGTATCATCTCATGGAACAAAAGCTGTTCCAGAAGTCCTGCCCTGCTTAGACTCACTAGGACACAAAACAGATCACAGGCTGTCACCACATTGTGTGTGCCACATATTATTGCATAGATAAAGTCATTTTCAAGAGGTTTTTTTCCAGTTTTTCTGAAGACAGGAAAGCTGTGAAAGCACCAACACACACAAGACAATCCCACCCATCCTGACATTAGGTCTGAGTGGCAACAAGTGTGACCTGGAAGCAGAACCATGAGAACAATGTCAGCAATGGACCAATCCACAGAACTGGTGAAATCCAGAATCTCCCTCTGCCAAGTCACCCCCCAGTTAAGGAATTTCAGCATTTTCACTTGAGTTCTTCTAAAAATAGGCTGAACAAGAGCTGTTCTTTCTCAGGGGAACTGTGGATGAGGCAGGCTCCAGCCGAGGTGCTTAGCACAGAAAACACAACCACTCTCTCGTGCTATTCTTGGGCAGCATCACAAATTCCAATTAAAAATCTGCACTTTCCCTAAAATAGTGAACAGCTTTCCCCTGAAACGAGCAGATGCTGAGCACTGTTGTCAGAAATAAGCCTCAGTTTTCTTCCAAGTGAAACAGATTGTTCAACATCAAGAATTCAAAGTAACCCAGAGAGCAGGAAAAGGAGCATTAAACCAGAACTTTTCTGCTGGTTTTTGCTGGTTATTATTTGGGCTTCAGTCTTGCATCTGCTATTTTAACCAAGGCTCCTTTGCTCCTCCCAACTGCTTTTCTCAACAGGTGTACAAGAAAACAGCTGTAACATTACAAAGTGCTTTGATTCAGTTTGGTAATAACCTTTCCTACAAGTTTCTTAATGCCCACATTAACTGGAATTTCCATCTTCCCTGGCCAAATAAAATCACTCCTTAGTAAAGAGGAAAAGCAAAGACAGGTTGTGTCCCAACTTGTCCATGCCCTCTAGTGCAGTGTAGTCAAATGTTAGGAAATAAATCCTTTTTTTTTTTTTTTTTCACTGAGGTTTCACTCAGATCTTTGAGCAAATCCAGGAACAGGTTTGAGTTCATTCTCCTAACAAGGATTTTGTGAAGAAAAGCTCACATCTTCTACTACCAACAGTCCTCTAAAGAGTTAAAGAAGAAAATCAGGAGTTTTACACCCCCAATTTCCATCTCCCAAGAACGAGTAAGGAAAAAAACAAGGTCTGATCTTAACTCACAAGCATGTTGAGTTACAGCAGAGCAGTAATTTGTTTATCGTTGTCTGCTTCTTTCTGCCCTAACACTTCATTAGTTTAAATCGACCATTTTCTCTCCAAACTCCAGTCACTTAAAGCCATCCTTCACAGCAATATCATCTCCAAAGATTAAATATTCAAAATTATGACTTTTGGTGTGACTACTGCCAAATGAAGAGTTCTCCCCCAGTGATAGAACACTGCCAGATTCAGACAACACGATCCCACTGCCATCACTCACCAAGGATCCAGCCAGAGGAACAGCTTCACCCAACTCTGTAATCAGTATTTGGTGCTCCCAGCTACATTTCTCTTCACACAAACTCTAGGAACATCAAACAAAAACAAATCTAAAGGGTGAATTTAAGCATCAATTCCAAAAGCACGCAGCCAACTTTTTATAATTATTACTTGGGCTAAATAAAGAGGAGGCAAGACCAAAGGCATGAAGTTACAACAGAAACAGGAAGAATTAACCCCCGATACCCCCAGTATGATTTAAACACTACAAAACTAAAAGTGCATCTCTTTAAGCTGAGATAACAAGGGACTGCAAATCAGAACCACCACCCTGCATTTCATTTATCTTAACACTGAACTTGCTCATAATGAGTGATTATTTTACCTGTTTTCTCCCCACTTTTAACTCAGATGCTCCAGGATCTGCAAGAAATCTCTGTGTGCTGGAGCTGTTATGAATCTTTTCCTGCAACCCACAAAGCAAGTTGAGACAAAACACTTCTTAACAACACAGCCAAACCGGTTTCAGCTAAAAGCTCTCAATTTGTTAGTGGTTTGGGGGGGTTTGCTGTATTTTTTTTTCCAGAAAGTGTTTACCTGAAGACTAAAGGTTTATCACAAAGATTTCTTTTTTTTTTTTCTTCACAGATCTAAAGAAAGAAATAAAAGTTGTGTAGCTAACTTTTCTCTTCAGGGTCCAGATGGAGCTGAATTCATTTTGGCTCTGGAATAACCACTGCAAGCTTCCTGCATTAAGAACCCAAATAGCAGGTGCTTTTAATAGATAGCAACATGTTTATAAAATGCAGCATTGCTTCAAAAAGGCAGTTAAAAAAAAGATGTCAAGGCAAATTATTAGTTAAGAGTTGGGGAATATAGCCAACTGCTGTAAAATGAACTGTTCAGAGCTCTGCTCCCTTTTGGAAAGTTCTCATTCTGGTGAGCCACACCTGGGATGCTGCCTCCTGAAGGCAACTTCCAGCTCTTCCTTCAGCTTCTCTGCCATATAAAGAGAAAGCAAAGTAACCCAGAGAGCAGGAAAAGGAGCATCAGAACAAAACTTTTCTGCTGGTTATTATTTGGGCTTCAGTCTTGCATCTGCTATTTTAACCAAGGCTCCTTTGCTCCTCCCAACTGCTTTTCTCAACAGGTGTACAAGAAAAAAAGCTGTAACATTACAAGGTGCTTTGCTTGAGTTTGGTAATAACTTTTCCTGCAAGTTTCTTACAAGTTTCTTAATGTGTACAAGTGACAGCCACTGTACACACATGCATTTCTTTTGAGGAATAACAACATCCAAAGCAGCTCAAATCTTCTGCAATCAGGTGTGCTGATAGCAGACATCTAAGTTAAAACACTTCTCTAATCATTTAATTCATGAGTCAGCACAAAGGGTGATTATAACAAATGCAGGCAAATGAAAGCAGTGAAAAAAATGAAAATGACATCAAACTTGCTAAATATGTATTGTTTATTAAGGCTTGTATTCTCCTAGAGGAAAAAAGTTAATCTGATGCTGTCCATTACCCCTTACAGGCAGTAACAGTCCAGAGACAGAGTTATACGTTCTAAATACAAGTCTAAATGATACAGATTAAACTTTATTTAAATTGGAGGTCCTTTTGGAGTAAATAGTATTCAGAAGATACTTGCTTTCTAATATAGTAAAAGATCCTCTACAATAAACACGTGCAGATTCAGTGTGCTAGAGCAGCGGACATGAGCACCATTTCCATGCTTAATTGGAACTCCAGTTGGTGACAGGTTCTCCGTCGGTCCCCTCACTCCACAAAAACATGACAGCAAATTCAGTTTCTTAAAACAGGTTTGTTTTTTTTTGTTTTTTTTTTTTTTACTCATCCAACAGAAAAAAAAAAAATTAGACATACACACTGTCAATTTTCAACATCTGAGGCATAATCCATTATCCATACTATTAGTTCCTACGTTAAAGCTCAGCATTATTGGTATAAAAACTTTTAAATGGCATTAGGATCTGGGGGGAGAGGGAGGGAGTGGGAGGGGAGTAATGAAGGGAAGGATTAAAAATGATCTGCAATTAACTAATAACACCTGAAAGCTGAAACAGGTTTAAACACATTGTCCAAAACCCCTGCAATGTTGATAGCATCACATTATTATTATTTAATTAAGCTACAAAAACTGTAAAGCAGAATTATGGCTGAGAGAAAGCATCTGGCTGACTCCCGGCAGGATATGGTCTAACAAATGCACACTGAAGCACTGCTTAACAGAATGGGAAAGGGAAATATTTTCCAGAGAAACAATTCCACTGACAATTTGATTTTTCCACCAGACAGAAAAAACCAACATGGGCGCATCAGCAATTTCTGAAAGTGTAATTGTACAGAGAAAGAAAGAGGCTGCACAAAGTGATCAGAAATTGAGGCTTTTTTTGCTTTTTGAAATTCTGAAGTGCAGTATCTTGAAAGTTTTTTAAATTACAAAAATCAAATGTATGTTTTCTTACTTCTGCCATGAAGAAAAAGGGTTTGGGAGGAGGATAAAGGAAGATTTGTCATGTATTCTCCATAATCTCTGTATCTGGCTAGGAACATAATTTGTGCCAAAAGAAAGTCTTTGGGAAGCATTGACACTTTAGTATGCTCATGGATAGGTCCACATTAGGTTAATATAACTGTTTACCAACTTAAAAAAATAAAACCAGACACACCTTTATTAATGATTTCTACAGAATTTTACATAGAAAAAAAAAAAGATACAAATTAATGCAGATCCACTTGGGCAAAAATAAACTACAATGTACTTAAAGATGCAACAACTTAATTTCCCCTGCACGAGAAGATATATTGGAGCTGAAAGCTTTTAGTTTGTCCTGATGCCAGGATACAGCACCAGCATACTTAAATTTTGTTTCTCATAATCAAATTCAATATCAGTTCTAGTATATATATCAAAGTGTATAGATTTATTCTTATTGTTTGTTGCGACTCTGACGTTCCTGCAAAGAGAAAAAAGTGGAAAGTTAAGAAAGCTTTTACTCAAATGAACAAGCAAAAAGTTCTCTGAAGTGTAACAGCACTAAAGTGATCCCAGAAAATCACACACTTTGTTAGAACACTGCTGCTATGTTTTAGAAATATATTCTATATACCTGAAAAGCCCAAGGACTTGATAACTTAAGCAGAGTCTCAAGTGGAACAGCTGAAAGAATACCTGCACAGTCACTTCAGACTGAAAGCTGATGAAGGTCACAAAAAGAAAGGTTGGGAGTATCAACATTCCTAAGCAGAAATAGGAGCTGCAACTACTCTGCTTTCTGGATTGTTTTAGCTCCTGCAGTAGTGGCACAACCAATACAAGAGCACGAAGTAAATGGCTGATTAGTGAATTCAGAGCTGGCATCATTTTGAAGCATTCAAATGACTTCAAAGTTCAGTCACATTCCATAAAAGTAGGATTTGAACTCTCTCAAAATTCTCTTCCTGATTGTTTCTATCTGTTCAACAAATCTGGGGGGCACTGTGAAATAGTTGTCAAGTCAGGGGGAAAAACAACCAACCACAGGTAGAGGCAGAGTTATGTAGTTTTGCAAAAAAAGTGTGAAAACCCTCACAGCTAAACTTAAAGCCCAAAATTTCTAAAAGCATTGCAGTACAGAAGCCAGTAGCCTCTTGGAGGTCTCTCTCCACAACAAACAGGTAAAGGTCATGGAAGGGATACCTTGATGGCACTCCTCAAATGCTCTCAGTCTTGTTCTGCCTAGCTCACAAATTCAGCCACAGCTCTGCTCTGATTTGCAGCAGCTCTGCACAGAGCTTCCAAAGACAAGTTGAACAATGCAGTAAAAAAAGGGGGGGAGTTTTTCCAGTAAACATTTCAGGAGACCTGTAAACTTGCAGAAGACAGCAAGACAAGCTGAATATGCTGTTTTGTCTTATTCTTCTTTAAGGCAGCAGGCACATTCAATAGGAAGAGCTCAGCCTGCTTGCCATCTCATCCTCACAGTGTTCAAGCTGCACAACAGGCAGGTAAGGACTCCGTGTTTATGACACCAAATCTCATTTCAAGCAAGGAAATTGTGAGCATGAACAAGTCAACTCCCAAATTTAGTGCATTTCCATTTTACTCGTTGGGTGGAATCTTTATAAAATTAATCTCAGGTTTATTTCTGTTGGATGGAAAACTTATTTGCAAATACAAACATTAGAAATGTAAGACTATTTTTCAACCCCATTTTCAGGCTTCCAAAAAAGCAGTTGCTCCACCCTACTTCCATTTCCAAGGTGAGAAATCTCCCTTACTCTGCTCCTCAGCCCTCCCACACCCATCAGCCCATTCTTTCCTAGTGCTACCTTACAGAACTTATTTTTGCTTTTCCACTGGACCTCACAGTCCCACTGTCTTTAGAAGTGGGAGTTTCCTTCTAACACCACATAAATAACAACAGGCTAGCAGCCAAGCCTACCTTGTACCTATAAAGTATGCTCATGGCACCCAGAGACTTTGTAATTCACTAAAAAGTGTTATTTATGAGGCAAGTAGTACCTGCTAACTTGCTGCTGGCTTTTCCTCCTGGAGGCTAATCTGAGTCTTCCTTTTAAAAAATGTCTGAAACCAGACAAAAGTGACAAGGAGGAAACTGATGCACAATTCTCCATGCTCTTCAGCACAGCTGCTTTTCAGCAGCTCTTAAATTCTCTTTCCTACTGCCTTCCTAGCACTCCTGCAAGCAAGACTGAGCAGTTTTGTAAGCAACTAGCAAAGCTTGTCCATTTTGGTTCTTAAGATTCACCTGGAGCCTTCAGAGTTTCTCTTCTCCAGGGGAATTCTCTATCTCAGAGGGGAGCTCCTGTTGCATACTTTTCTTTCATGGCATTAATATGTATAATCTTCAGATACAGGAAAAACTGGTTTTCATAAAACCTGTAGAAGCTTCCATTTTAGAGACACTCATCCCTGTCAAACTTCCATTCACCTCAGTTTGAAGTAGCTGTCAAACTTTCTACTAAACTTTGTTATGGTCAGTGTGATGAAAGCATTCATCTTCTGACAGAAAAGTGTAACCTATCAGGAAACACAATTAACATGAACCTTAAAATAGGGATCTTTCTTAATTACAGTTTGAAAGAAGGATAATACTCCATCCTTGGAGTTCTGCCTCACTGAACATGCTCACAGTGAAAAGAAATCACAGTGCAAGTGCCACCACAGAGCAGCTGACACCACTGTATTTAACTACCCTGAGGACAAATGGCAAGCTTGGCAACTCAGGAGCTTTCCAAGATAAGCAGCTCTCCCAACACAACACCAAGGTGCAGACCTTGGATTTGCTGAGTGCCCTGACACAGAGCAGCAGTGACAGCAGTCACTATGACCATCTAATTAAATATAGATCTGGATCAGAATTATCTGCTGACAGCAGATCAACCCTACCACACAAGATGCTACTAAAACCAGCAGCATCTGCAACAAGTTTGTTTTCTTGAGGAGCTTTTTAACTTTACAAGACAATTTTGTTAAGACTATGCAAGCATGTTCATAGGGAATGTTATTAATGCCATATTATAGTGTATTTTCTTTTTAAAGAAGCTCTCATGCAGATTGCAACTTTATGTTTTAAGAACATGAGCTTAGATCACAGAAGTTGCTTTCTTTGTGGACATTGTAGTGGCCCTGGAAAATAACTGAGAAATGCCAGAAGGGCAGGAGAAATTTTATGCCTGTCACTTTCTAGCCAGTGCTAAGGACAGTAACCATCTAAAGAACAGAAATACAAGTGGCTTGCATTGTACAGATTACACAAAATTATTCTTCCCTACTAAATATTTGTTTATAAATTAAATTAAAGCATTTAAGCCTTGCATGTGGAGATTTTTAGGAACCCTGCCATGTGAAATTAGTTCATAAGATGGCTTAACAGGCAGTAAAACTGGTAAAAAAGTGTCATAGGATGGTTAATTTTGTGTAGCAAGAAGATATCAATTTCAATGGTACAAACTTCTCAACAGTATGAAGTTTAAGAGTGCACATCCTGCAAGAAATCCCTCTAGTAATCAGCTGGACTTCTAAAATTCATTCAGCTAATGAAGGGGAAAATATTAACTTCCTACACAATAGTTTGATAGAATGCAATCTGCTATACAGTATCATATGCTTCATGTCTGATCTGCTTTACTTCTCTAGTACTGTTTCATTCCTTAGTGTATTTGTTATCTCTCTATTGTCCTATTTTCTAAGCTATTTGGAGGAATCTAAGAATGTTAAGTTAGACTTTGTAGTTTATTTTCAGAATATGTCATACAAGATAAATGATCAGTTTTAAATGAGGTAGAGAAAATGATTATCTTACAAACCAGAACCTGTCATACAGCAGTGACCTGGGTAAGAATATGGTATCAGCACCTGAAGTGTGTATGAAAATAACCTAAAGAGGGATCAGTCCAAGAGCTGAACATCAGCACCCTGAGACCCTACCAAGCAAGTCTGGTGTTTGGTGTACAACCACCTGGATCTTCCTCAGCCCAAGAGGTTCCCTCTTCAAGACTACATTTCCCATCACTTTCTGGGTACTCTCAATCCCTAAACACACCCATTCTTCTCCCCTCCAGGCTTGGCAGCAAATCAGAGGGAGACTCAGAAGTAAAAAACCCCAATCACCCACACACACGCTCCCACACCCCATGTACACTGTAAACATTGGACAAGAGACCAGTGGACCTCTTGACTTAAGCAAGAATCTCTCCTCCATAAGGGAACATTTCAAGATGCAGGTTGCATTAAATATTGAACTGCCAGTTTTCTACTGAAGGAATGAAGTGCTGACTGAAGTAAAAGCTTTTAGGTTTTGCCTTGTGGAACCCTGCAGGGAGTACATAAAAAAACCCAAACCAAATTGTATGCTCCCCTTCCCTGCTCTGCTGAGGTATGTTATGCACATCATATCTCATGGCTACAAAAAACTGAGCCAAAAAGTCCTTAAGACACTGATCTCCTCCTCTCTCCTAATTCTAAGGCACATTCTATGAAGATAGCTCAAAGCAATTTTATCTGAACTTTTAAACGGCAATAAAACCTTAAAATGGCAACTTCAGTTTAAGCTCCAGGAACATCCATTAAGTATTTGCTACAAAAAATTGAAGCAAGTGTGAGCTGCACTGAACTAGTCTGTCAAATAAATGCTTTATTTGAAATGCTCCACAGAAAAAGTCTATGGAACACTATGAACAAGCAGCTTTAAGTGTTACTTAGTTACAACTACACACACCTATTATTATTTTGTCAGTCTATTACTTCTAGATTGCCTAATTAGAGAAAGGCATTCTTGAAACTGAAGTCACGGGATGGACAGGGACAGATGTCTCTTGTGGGAGACTTAGAGCCATGAAATGTACATACATCTTTTAAATACACTTTCTCAGTTACTGCCCAAATTTCTCTTCCCACGTCTTCACCCCAAACTTCAAGAATCAGAGAGATTAGATCTAGGAACAGAAAACCTTTATTTACCCAAAAATTAACACATGGTTCTTCAGCAGCAGCTGAAATGCTAACTTTCTAGCACTACTCCAAGTCATTTTATGCAACTCTTTCCTTTCCAGAGTGATCAATGGAAAGAACAAGATCAGGCTTCTTGCTCTGAAAATTTCAAAAGCCAGTATCAATTTTGATAGCCCAGTTCCAGCCATAAAGTGTTAAAGCACCTTATAAATCTTACACAACAACCACTGGCAGAAATGAATTCTGAAACTATTTACTGCATAATGAGCCATTTTAAGATAAAAAAAATAAATCTAACTCCAAAAAACTGGACATCCTGTCCTTTACCTGCATCACTGCTCAGCTTCTTGCTTTGAAACTCTTTAGCTAAGAAATGACCACAGGAAAGTATCAGTTTATCTGTGCTGCTAAACAACACAAAATCATCAAGTTGAGAGGTATTTAAAACTTTCTAAATTCCTACTTACATTTTTTCCACCATAGCAGCCTTCACATTTCACTTTCCCCATTATCTGTGTATAAAATAAATTTTTTAAGAAGTTTACCTTCCGCACCACCTCCTCCTCTTCCTGGCGCTTTTCATAATGAGAAAAGTCATCAAAGATGGAGGTCGTGTGCTTGTAATTAGCAATAATTTTAAGCACTTGTTTTGCTTTTTCTAAGGGCACCTCCTGTGTATCACGGGAGTTTGTAACGGGTTTGTTGTCATTGTTCTCCAGCCTGATGTGTCGGAGCTGGTTGTTGGGCACATCCTTCACAAAGATCCACTTGACATCAAATTTCCCCTTCCACTTGTCCTGAGACCAGACACCTGCACTGGTGCCGTAGTCCACGGGTGATTTCATCTCTGCTACTCCACAAAAATGTCCACTGCCATTGACACTGAACAGCAAGTAGACTGGACCCTTGCTGTTCATGGACCGAAAAGCACTGTCCAGGCGTTTGTTGCCGTGTTCCGTGCTACACCAAATAGAATACTTAATGGAACGATGAATATCATCCTCAGAATAGCTCTTTATGATGAACACACGTCCATTTTTAAGGTTCCATTCGAAATCTTTAGGGTTATAGCTGTGAGCAGCTTTCAGTTTTTCAAGAACAGGATGGGACTCTCCACTGGGGACAGGGTTAGGCTGGGTAGTGCCAGCTGAGCTGCCATCGTTCCCGGTTCCTCCGCTTTGGCCGAAAGCTGCGTTCCTGTTGCGAGGAGCTACCCAGCGGTTTTGGGGTTGCTGCTGAGGGGTCTGATACTGAGGCTGGGTCAGTGCAGGAGGCTGAGTTGGAACAGGCTGAACAATTTGTTGTTGTGGCTGTGGAACAGACTGAGGAGAAGGGATCTGTTGAGGGGCAGGAACTTTTGCCACAGGACCTTTATTGTCCCAAGTACCGATGTCCATGTTATGCTTTATAGGAGGAGGAGGCAACGCTCCCCCGATGACAGGTATGGATTTTGTTTTCATTTTAGGCTGTGGTTTTGCAGGCTTGCTGGCTATAGCAGCCCAAGAAGTTGGTTTAGAGACTGGCAAGTTTACATTAGAACCCCCATTACCAGAGAGGGCACCTGTCATCCCAGCACTGTTGACAACAGAACCTACTGTTTTCACTGCAGAAGTTGTAACATCTCCACCAATCTTCAGTCCAACCATTCCCTGTTCAATACTGTTCATTCCAGGAGCTTTATTTAATGTATCATTATGAAATCCTGTTTGTCCATCCACAATGGTACCACCCAGTGAACTAGGTGGGTAGCTGTAACTGCTCCCATAGGCTGAACTTTGAGTCTGCTGTCCTTGGGATCCACTTGTTCCCCAAGCAGAGAAGGCAGGATTTTCAGGGAAAAAGTTAAACCGGTGTTGATAGATGTTATTTCCCAACCCCCCAGGCTGTCCAAAAACAGCATCGTGCATAAAATGATGATCTCCATTACTGAGCTGTCCATAGGTGGTGAGATATGGGATAGGAGGATCTCCTCCTGTAGACCATGGTGCTTCACTGAGAGAATAGGGGAACCCAATAGATGGTGGATAATAACTGGACAGGTAAGGATCAGTCATTGATGGATAGCTACTGTTCTGTTAAAGGAAAAAAAAAACAAAAAAGGTAACTTAAAATGCAAGAAAACTTCATTTATAAACCACAACAATATCACCAAATAGAAAGCCAAGAGAGACAAGGTAATTTAAGTTCTAATTACGTAAGTCAAAGATAAATTCAGGGCTAAAATACAGGATCTGGGCATCTATAATACACACCAGCACTAGTAAGATGTTAGTATGTAAAATTTTGAGACTCAGTAAGCTTAGTTACACTACTAAGAGTATTTAGTGTATATAATATAGAATTATATAATAATTCTATTACATAATAATAATTCTATATAATATAGAATTATATTATCTACCAATACCCCAAAATATTTCAAGAAACTTGTATAACAACATATCCTGTGTCCCACAGCACTAGAGATATTTAGCATTTCCTGAGCTCTACATGGGAGAAGTTTTAGATTAAAACACTTTAAGATTACAGCACAGAACAGAAACTGTGACTATGGTCTTCATTATGGAATGGTTTTGAGGAGCCATCAATTCCTGACAAGTAAAATATATCTGAAGAGGTAAAACATGCAAAAGCTACTTCTGACACAGACAGGACCACAGGACACACTGAGAATCATGTTTCCTGTGAGTAGACCTCATGATTAGAAACTGAAATTAAAGTCTACTAGAAACAAATATATACAATTGCAGCCTGTAAGAACCCATATGAGAAAGACCCTATTCAGTCTTTTGCACAAGTCTTTTTCTCCCTCAGTAGTAAAGTTAGAGCTGTGCAAGACTGTTTCTGGCTGTCCTTCCAAACATCCCATCTTTTCCACTCTAAGAAGTAAGAGGCTGACTGGTTATAAACCAGCAGATCTCCCTCTGAGATTTTTTTCCAGGGTTTTCTTCCCTTTCAGCTGCTGCTTAGACCCAAGAGTAGCCTTTTCTTCTTCTCTGAGACACCTGATTTTGAAGCATTCTGTATACTTCTCCTATCCCACAATGCAAAAGAAAAAAAAAGAAACATGGGATATTGAAAAACAGGTTTTATTCCTCTTTAAATCAACTTGAAGCACATATATTGGAAACCTTCCAAACTGGCACTCTAACTGTAATTACCAGTGAGGGGGAGGGAAGGTCAACATCTCCTGTTAATGAGTTGAACAGTAGTTAGCCTTTCCTTACTGATGGAAGATTATTATTTTAGGTAGAAGATTTCTCTCAAACTACAAGATTTCAATCTTGAATAAAACCCAAAACAAAACTGCACTGAAATTTCAGTCATTTTTTTTCAAAAGTCAGATTATTTCTCAGCTCATTCAAAAATATTAAGTAAAAAAACCTCTTTCCTGAAGGCAAGACTCAACTGATAGTGTCATTTACTCCAATCCATGACACCCCAAGCCCTAACCCAAAGCCCTGACTTTCCATATACAGAGTAACACCATAAAATGCCTCCAAAACTTACACACAGCACTGCAAACACTTGATCTAAACAGGATATTGATTCAAAACCAATAATTTCTGCCACTGTTCATGCTGCCTTTATCTATGTACAAATTTTACCATTAACATGAGGTACAGCATCTACTATCTGTGGAGAACCCATCTGTGAGAAGATCCTCTAAGATACATGGAATTTTCTGAGATGTCCAAGCTAAAATAACCATTATTTAGCTTATGAAAACATCATTTTTCTTAAAGGCTTTGAGATCGTTGTGTTATCTTAAAAAAACAATGCAGATGAAAGGGAGGAAACATGAATAGTTCTGTATTTGTATTTTCTGCAGGTTTAGAATTTAAGACAAAAAAGAATAAGCCTTCCCAAAACTCCAAAACCATTTTTTTCTAAAGGATTCTAGAAAATTTCTGAGACTGTCACCTCCTGTCAAACAGTGAAGTTGCCACAAGGATTCTAAGAAGATTAAAGGAAAGTTTCAGCAGACATCCTTACAAAACATTTGATCTATTTTGACTGGCTTGGTGCCAGAGTGTGTAAAAGAAACTCTGACCAAAGTCCTTCACAGCAACAGCAGAACATTTATTTCAACAAACTTATCCTTGACCTTTCTGCACCATTCTGTATTTCTTAAAAAAACAAACAAACAAACAAACCAAGCCAAAAATACAACAACCTAAGAAAACACACACACACACAAAATATCCCCAAAATACAACCATTCTGTTAATTAGAAAGAATCATTTTTTTCTGCCAAAGTACACTGCTTGTGTGGGATTTTCTGTTACCTTTTGATTCTGGAAGACATGGGAGATGTGTTTCTTGCTTTGCATGTAACTTTACACATGAACACTGCATCCCACAGTTCCCTTTGCACCTCAAAGCACTTTTAGGGTGCTTTAAACCAAAAATCACACCTCAAATTTGGTCAGTATTAACTACTTGGAAAGTAGAATCTTCAAGAAGACATCATTCCTTTTTCCACTGCACTTTTCAACAGAAAGATAGCAGAGAACTATATTTTGTTTGATTCTATGAGATGCTCATTACTCATTTTAAGGACTAATTTGTACTTTAAAAGCTATTTTACCAACCTGCAGTTCATCTTTAATATCAAATGTATTGCTGTGTCAGCTGGGGGGGTTTAATTTCTTCAGCATGCTTTTAATTTCTTCACTATTTGTCTAAAACCTGCAGTCAGCTCAAAATCTTTTTCTGTAAATCACTTGTAATTTACAGGAACTTTAAAAGGCTGAATAAACCTGACTGAGTAACTAGATAATAAGGCTTTGTTCAGAAACATGGTTGTCTCCAGCACAAAATCTCACAGTCCTAATTAATGCTACTGTCACTTTCCACTTAAAATTGTAAGACAACCTACACAATTGTTTCTTGTAGCATGCCAGCTTCTTACTGCAGCATAAATAAAGTGGTGAATGGAGCTCCATTTTCATGGAAGAAAACTTGATTAGAATTATGGAAATTCTTAGTTGCAGCAATTTTTTCATTTAAGCCTCATAATTGGGCTTGTTGACAGGTAAGAATTTTCCTATAATTAAATAAATTGTTCTATTTTTATTCATGTTTGGTGTATTTCCCATCAGAAAAACTCACCTGGGTTTTAAGTAATTAAAAATTATATATAAATGAGATGAAGTGGATTTAAAAAAAAACAAAACTGGAGGAAGGTGAAAACCTCAATTCCTTACAAAACTAATTTTGCATTAAAATCTTTGCTTTGTTTTTTTCCTCATAAATGTCCTTCTTAAATACCTGCTACCTAATTCCAGAGAAGAAGAAACTTCCCCAAAAACTGTTTTAACTTTATGTAAGTCTAGAGAAGACATCCACTCATGATCAAACACAAACTCCTAAGAGTTCCACCCATCCAAATGCCCCCAAAAATGTTTAATACACCTCAAAGGCACAGAGCAGAGGCACACTTTGCAAGCAAGTTCAAAGATGTCACCAACATTACCTTGGCATCAATCAGTTTCAGGCCAAATTATGTATTTCCCTTTTGAAAAATTACCAATTAGCCCTTCTGCCAAGAAATAATAAAGCAGTTCTGGCAGATCTCTCTCCAAAATGGCATTCTACATTTGCAAAAGAAAATTTTGTGCACCTCCTGTTTCTAAGCATTTTATTCTCTTTGGAGGTTTGAACGTTAGCTGAAAATTCATTGAATTAGAAGATATTTTTAATATCTAAAGTGTGGCTGATGAGTTAACATACTTGAAGATGAAACTGGATTATACTGAGTTCACATCACAGTGCCTTAGTCTTACTGTTAACACTTTAGACAGTAAATACCCCAATATTGATGAAGTGTAAAAAGCAAAAGAGCCAACTTCACAAAGTACCCAACCCAAATTTCAGCTACACCAATTTCTAGGATTATGCAGATTATCCAAATCAGGAGAACCCCAAACCAGATCTTTCAGGCTCCCCACACAAAGAAGTGCCAGCTCGACTAGTCTGTCACAGCCCAACTGCATCAATCACCTCCAATTTGTGGGGCAATGAGCAGCCACTACTTGGAGCATTAATTTCCTTTTCAGTTGTGGCCATCTGGATATTCAGAGTAATATTAGCTTTGTGAGCACAAATGCTAGTTGTATTACCCAGTAACACAATATGCCAGTCATTTCTTTTTCCATTTCTATTTAAGGAATTTGCTCCCTCAACACAATCCCATGAATTGAATGCCAACAGCATGCCTAAGAAAAAAAAATCCTAAGTTAAAAATACACTAACCTGATTTGACTGCCCAGAAAGGTAAGGTTCAAAATCGTTGTCATGAACTGTATCCTTCTGATGTAAGGAACCATTTTGTACTAGAACAGAAAGGTTACAACATGTTAAAACCCTACCTAGTAGCATTTAAAGAGTTTCAGCTTCTTATTTCACAGAAAGCTGTACTATTCCCCAGCAGGGAGAGTCACAAAAAGACCAAGAAATGATACTTTTCCTCCAAACAATTTTTCTTAATACTTATAAAACTAAATTTGATTTTTAAATTAAAAAAAGAAAATGCTCTACATTCAAGAGACAACTCACATCAATTATCTCCAAACAAGAAATAATTAGTGACAAGAATTTTGTGAAAAAGATTGGGAAACAACAGCTATTGTTCTGGACCACAACTAGAAGTCTCAGAAACTAATTCCCAGTTCTCCCAGCATGAGTTATTCACTGCTTGCTTAAGCTGGTTAAAATAAGATGAGGTGAGTGCCTTGTTATCTGACATTTTCAGGAAAATCTGCATTTTCTGATGTGTAAAAGGGAGATATCTGCCATAATCAAAGGTCTACTTAGGTGTAAATTAATGTGTGAAAAGCATTCAAAAGTAATTACTGAGAGGTATACAAACCAAAACCTCTTATTAGGTCACTTGAAATAATTTCACTGTTTAAATTCAAAAGGTGACACAGATGATGTGCCAGTTACTTTATTCACCTCTTTCAAGGAACAGCTAAACTAAAAAACTAACACAAGACAAAGAGGAATTTAGCAAACAAGTCTGGAAATTCACCAGAGTATTTCTGCAAAGTTTGTAAGAGAGAACAGAGGTAAAACTGGAGTTACAAACATTGGAAATAAGTGTCAAGCTTCCTGTGACTAGAAGCAGCTGGGTTTTCAAGGCAATAACTGCTACAGAAAGAAACCAACTCACATGTGAGCAATCACAGTAATAATCAAGGTATTTTCTTCATTTGCTATTATTAAATTTAATTTCAATGAAGAACAGAAGTTATCAAAGAATTTACCAGCTCAGCAGAAGTTAAACTACTTTTTATTTTAAATTCCTCAAATAATTAAGATCTTAGGGTTATATATGACCACTTGAACACACCTCTGGCAACAGCAGACCAGTAACACCATTGTGTTCGTGCAGCAGGGAGAGACTGTGAAGAAGTATGTAAAAATATAGAGAGAATTGGGGCATTCCTGTGACTTTCTTTAGAAACCTGCTGGCTTTTAAGGTAATTAAGAGCATTATTATGTTTAGGACTCAACTGATGCTCTTCCCTACTGTAAACTCAACAGCACTAAGTGGGATAGAAATCAACCTCTTAAAAAGAAGAGTTTATGTTATTTCTGACACAAAGCACAACTCCTTTTGTTCCTGGTATTATCCATAGGGACTAAGAGTGAGATTGCTCTGCTGGCCCACAGGTACCTGATTGATTCATGTTACAGTAACAATTTAAAGGAGCAGATGGGGCAGGGATCCTCACCTTTATTATCCTGTCCTTTCGGTCTCTGGGAAACCACGGTACACGATGGGGTGAAGGAAGACGAAATAAGGGAAAAAAAAAAGGGAAAGAAAAAAAGTTTATGTCAGAAAAAGGCTTCCATTGCCACTGCAGAACACACAGAAAGCATTAAGGATTGATGAAAATGGCTAAGGACACATCAGGGGTTGAGGAGGGAGTTTCACCCATCCTTCAGCACTTGCTCTTCCTCAGAAATGGCCACGGCTCTCGAGAGGAGGTGGGAAACGTGCTGCGAGCAGGGTGGAACTTCAGGAGGAAGATTCATCTCCAAAAAGAACTCGGGAGGGAGAGGAAAAGCCTCTCCCGGGCCAGACACAAGCACCGGCCTGCAAGGGAAACCCCCCCGGGTTCCCCCCCCCATCCCAACCCCCTCTCAGCGCCCAGGCGGGGACCAGGCAAGGCCCCGCGCCTCGCTCCGCCACTTACCTGAGGGTCAACGCTTGTGGCAGACATAATTCATGTACCGGGCCGCCGTGGTTCAGCAGAGAGGCTACCGGAGAGCGGGCGGAAAACGAGAAGGGAGCTCCGGGGCCTGGCTGAAGGGTGGCGGCGGCTCCTTTCCCCTCAAGCAGCAGCCGGGGAGGGGAAGGGGCCGGGGCCGGGGCCTGGGCTGAGGGGAAGGGGGGGGGGGGAAGGGAAAAAGGGGGCCGCGGGCTCGCGCGCGCCGCCGCCGCTTCAGCTTCTCCTCAGAGAAAGGCCCGGAGGGAACCGTAAGGCCGGCGCCGTTGCCGCGCCTCAGCTTCACCTTCACCCTGCCGGCCGGCCCCCCCCGTTTCTTTCACATACCCCCGGGGCCTTGGCAGAGCTGCCCGGGCCTTGCCCGCTGCCGTCGGGGCCGCAGCGAGGGACGGAACCGGGAGGCGCCGAGACCAATGGCGGCGGGCGCCGGGCTGCGGTGACGTCAGCGCCGAGCGCGCGCGGGGGACGCCGGGAGAGCGCGGCCGAGCGCGAGGGGCGGCGGGGCGGGAGAAAAGGAGGAGGAAGGCGCGCGGAGAGAGGCGGCGCCTACTGCGCATGCGCGTCCGGGAGGGCGGGGGAGGAGGGAGAGGGAGGCCACGCCCCTCCACATTGGCCACGCCCCTCCACATTGGCCACGCCCACTCTGCTCCGGTCCTGGTGCTCGTCACCTCGGTACCGTCGTTCTTCACCGCGGTCCCGTCGCTCCTCACCCCAGTCTCGTTTCCTCATCCCGGACCCGTTGCTCCTCTCCTCGGTCCCGTTTCCTCACCCCGGCCCCATTGATCCTCTCTCCGTCCCCGCTGCTCCTCACTCCGGTTCCGTTTCCTCATCCCGGTCCCGTCGCTCCTCGTCTTGGTCCCGTTTCCTTACCCCGAACCCGTCGCTCCTCATTTCGGTCCCGTCTCTCCTCACCCCAGTCCCGTTTCCTCTCCCTAGTCCCGTTGCTCCTCACCCCCGTCCCATTGATCCTCTTTCTTTCCCCGTTGCTCCGCTCCCCGGTCCCGTTTCCTCACCCCGGTCCCATTTCCTCTCCCCGATCCCATTTCCTCTCCTCGGTTCCGTTTCCTCACCCCGAACCCGTCGCTCCTCATTTCGGTCCCGTCTCCCCTCACCCCGGTCCCGTTTCCTCTCCCCGGTCCCGCTGCTCCGCTCCCCGGTCCCCTTTCCTCTCCCCGGTCCCCTTTCCTCACCCCGGTCCCGTCTCCCCTCACTCCGGTCCCATTTCCACTTCCCGGTCCCGTCACTCCTCACCATGTCCGAGCCTCCTTTCCCTCGCCTCCCTCCCGTGGTCTCCCCATCACCCCCTGTCACATCGGTCCCGCAGCTCCCCATGGAATCAAACATAGAATCAATCGTAGAATCGATCACAGAATCGATAACAGAAAATTCAGGGTCGGAAAGGACCTCAAAAAACCCCCAGCCCAACCCCGCTGCCAAAGCAGAGTCACCTGTAGATGTTTTGTGATTAAACTGAAGTCTGGATCGGTTTGCTTTCTTATTTCTTGTGCCCTGGTAACCCCCAGAGGCCTTGCTGTCCTGCTGAGTAAAATAGAAGAAATTATTATGGCATTAAGGCACAAGAAATCGAGTATGGGGGGGTTGGCAGCCTCTGGTGCCAGAAAAAAATAAAATTTAACTGCAGTGCTACTAAACCCCACTGGTACCAGGGGTTGGCAACTCATTTTGCAGACTGTAGGTCTGTAGAATGTAATTCCTTTGACTTCTTGAGAAACTGAGGTAGGTAAAAGATGAGTAATGTAGATTTTTAATTGATTAGCAACATGTCACTGAGATTATCTTTGAACATGTTACACAGGTATCTGACATCTCTTTGGAAATAATTGGCCTTAAATTGGCCAGAAATATCATCTTTTTTCCCTTGAAAGTTCAGAATATCTGCAGAGATTTCATTTGGTAAGTCTCTTTTGGCTTTGAACGTGCTTCTTGTGCAGATTTCTTGCATAAAAATACATTTACTGTGTCTAGCTATGAGCAAAATAAGAACATATTTCCAAGAAAGACTGAAAAACAGGCCCTCAACATGTGTATTATTTTGTTGCTGGCCTGAGGTAATAACTTGAGGCCCAAAGTGATGCTTTTCTCCAGTCCCATTACTGCATTTTCAGGTATCTGTAGCTCTGAGCAAAGTCATTAAGACTCTGCCATACCAGACAGGAATTCCAGAATTTACAGACTCTTCCTTGAAACATCTCCATGCTTAATTTGGGGGGTAAAAGGGGCAAATTCTAGTCCTCAGGAAAGATACTAAACAATATAATCATCCTTTCCTTTAGATGCAGTTAAACCAGAGTCCTCTCTTTGTTCATGTGCTTGGAAATTGTTAGTTTGAGTTTGTGTTTATTATTCTAATAAAATATCTGAAATTAACAGTCCACTTTCTTTTGTCTTTTTGGTGATCACCCAGTGGTAAAGGAGTTTTGCATTAATCCTCAGCACCTGGAAACACTTTGAGTTCCTTCTTTGGCTTAGGTAGCAAGTGAAAATTACCATGTTTTATCTTAACTCCATCTGCCCTGGGCTATAACTATGCCCAAAGAAAGTCTTGAGAGCCCCTGGATGAGCTGGAAAAGCCACAGAAAGTGCTGCAAAAAATAAACATGAGATGAGTGAGCAGCAGTGGCTGAAGAGTGGAATTTCTGCCTGGGAGGAAGAAGGAGAGGTTTGTCCTGGATACCTGAGTGATGAGCACTGAAGTCCATGTGATTGGGTATGTTCAGCAGGCTTGATATAGAAACTGTGTGACTATGAATCATCCCAGCTAGGGGTGGATGTAGGCAGAATGTTAGAACTCTGTTTGCTTCAGCATCCCAAGGTACAGGGGACAGCAGCCGTGAGGCCATAATTATTGGGTTGGATTTAAAGACAGAGCATGTCAGACACATATAGGAATCCATACAGTGCATGTCTGAGTCCATTTTTATGGGAACAGGGCTTTTTTTCTTCCTTTTGGGTTAGGGAAATAGGAATTCTCTCTTCTTGCCTATCATTGAGAAGACAGAGCATGTCAGGCACATATAGGAATCCATACAGTGCATGTCTGAACCCATTTTTATGGGAACAGGGCTTTTTTTCTTCCTTTTGGGTTAGGGAAATAGGAATTCTCTCTTCTTGCCTATCATTGAGAAGACAGAGCATGTCAGGCACATATAGGAATCCATACAGTGCATGTCTGAACCCATTTTTATGGGAACAGGGCTTTTTTTCTTCCTTTTGGGTTAGGGAAATAGGAATTCTCTCTTCTTGCCTATCATTGAGAAGACAGAGCATGTCAGGCACATATAGGAATCCATACAGTGCATGTCTGAGCCCCTTTTTATGGGAACAGGGTTTGTTTTCTTCCTTTTGGGTTAGGGAAATAGGGGTTTTCTCTTCTTGCCTATCATTGAGAAGACAGAGCATGTCAGGCACATATAGGAATCCATACAGTGCATGTCTGAGCCCCTTTTTATGGGAACGGGGTTTGTTTTCTTCCTTTTGGGTTAGGGAAATAAGGGTTTTCTCTTCTTGCCTATCCATTGAGAAGACAGAGCATGTCAGGCACATGTAGGAATCCATACAGTGCATGTCTGAGCCCCTTTTTATGGGAACAGGGTTTTTTATTCCTTTTGGGTTAGGGAAATAGGGGTTCTCTCTTCTTGCCTATCCATTGAGAAGTACAGAATCTTAGAAACAAACCCACTAAGACAAGAAGTCTGAGTTGAAGCATATAAATAAGAGGCATTTATTCATCTTTTAGATACACTCAGGGTATTCCTGGAGGTTAACACTGTCACCTGGGGGGGTAATACAGGTTTTTGTTTGGTTTTGGCTTTGTTGAGAGAAACTCAGTGGTTTGTACATCTAGAAGAAAGAAAAGAATATTTTTCCTTCCTTATTAACACTGTCTGAAATCTCAGAAGGTTTCAAGTGGAAATTCCAGAAGACTTTCTTCTCTTTTTCCCCAATTCAGATTTGACAGGGATTTTCTGCTCTGAGCAATCCAAACCAAATGTGGTCATGCTGGAATCATCTCCCTCTTGCACCCCACATCCCTGTGGAATGGACCCAAAGCAAGGTTTCAGCACTGCTTTCCACTGTTTTAAGGTGAAAAATTTAAGCACACAGAGAAAACCCATTTCTCTTCTCTCTCAGGGTTTTGTATCACTGACACATTTGGAAAACATGAGCAGGAAAATAGTTTCTAAAGAGTGTGGCCTGGGGAGATGGCTCAGCTGACATCATAATTTCATGTGCTGTTCTTTGCAAGACAACTTCATGGAAAACTGGGGTGAGGAGCTCAGCTGAGCAATGATTTATCTCCAGGATTCTCCTGTCTCTTGGTTCCCTGGTTGTCAGCTCCTTGTTGCTGCTCTCATGTGGTTCCCATGACACTGCAAGCTCAGGCTTTGCTCATTTTAAACTCCAGATTTTGCAGAGTGGTTTCGTGTCTTTCTTTCCCATCTTTCAATCTGTCAAAATCAACCCATTCCAAGGCAGTTTGCATGGAGAAAACCAAATGATTGCTGTGATGGAGAGCTTGAGTAGATCTGCCTCTCATCCAGGGGGTATTCAGGCAGCCACACATCAATTAAAACACATTCCAAACTGCAGCAGAATTTAATTGGAATATCAGATGTTCCCTGCTCCTTGACGGCTGATTTTCCACCAATTAAAAAGTAGGATGAGCTCCATTAGAGTCATAACAATGCCTGACAAATCCTTCTTTAAGGGTAATTAATGGCTGAAGGGTGGAATGTTCATTAGTCACAAGATGAGAGCAATTTCTTCTTTAGTTTTAGTTGTGAGCACTTGGGAGTAGCAGTGCCACCCAGATGTGAGTTGACACCATCAGGTTTTGTCCTTTCTTTTTTCCACATGATGTTCTGTGTTCACTGGCAAATAAAGAGGGGAAGAAGCCTTTAAAAAAAATCCAATTTTTCAGTTTCAAGAGCCAGTTAGAAAAATAAAAAAGGAACTGTTTTCTACAACCAGTTACCCTTTGGAAAAAACATTGAACAATTTTCAACCCTCTCTAGAGGCATTTTTTATGGTAGGCTGGGCACTGAAATCAAGAAGTTATGGAAGAATATAAACCATAGGAGTGGTTTGTGGCAGAAACAGTTGAATTTTCCCCATCCCAAGGAACTAGCATGTTAGTTTGCCTTCTTTTTAAATGTTCCTCTATTGATTTGATGAGTAGCTGCTGTGCTTTGCAGAGTTTTGGTAGGTGCTGTGTACTCTTCCTGTGGGCTGGTATCTGATTTTAAATACTTTCATGAATCATAGAATCCTAGAATTGGCTGGGTTGGAAGGGACCTCAGAGATCATCAAGTCCAACCCTTGATCCACTCCCCCCGTGGTTCCCAGCCCATGGCACTCAGTGCCACATCCAGGCTCTTTGGAAAGATCTCCAGACACGGAGAATCCACTACTTCCCTGGGCAGCCCATTCCAATGCCTGATCACCCTCTCCAGAAAGAAATTCTTTCTCATCTCCAACCTAAACCTCCCCTGGCACAACTTGAGACCCTGCCCTCTTGTCTTGCTGAGAGTTGCCTGGGAAAAGAGCCCAACCCCCCCCTGGCTCCAACCTCCTTTCAGGGAGTTGCAGAGAGTGATGAGGTCTCCCCTGAGCCTCCTCTTCTCCAGCCTCAACACCCCCAGCTCCCTCAGCCTCTCCTCACAGGATCTGTGCTGGATCCCTTCACCAGCCCAGTTGCCTCCTTTGGACCTGCTCCAGCACCTCAATCTCCTTCCTGAGCTGAGGGGCCCAGAACTGGACACAGGACTCAAGCTGTGGCCTCCCCAGAGCTGAGCACAGGGGCAGAATCCCTTCCCTGGACCTGCTGGCCACACTGTTCCTGAGCCAGCCCAGGATGCCATTGGCCTTCTTGGCCACCTGGGCACACTGCTGGCTCCTCTTCAGCTTCCTGGCAATCCAGACTCCCAGGTCCCTTTCTGCCACTCTGTGCCCAGCCTGGAGCTCCCCATGGGGTTGTTGTGGCCAAAGTGCAGGACCCGGCACTTGGAATGTTGAACCTCATCCCATTGGGATCATCCCAACTCTCCAGTCTGTCCAGGTCCCTCTGCAGAGCCCTCCTGCCTTCCAGCTGATCCCCCCCAGCTTAGTGTCATCTGGGACACATTGCAAGCTACATTTAGCTGCTCCTGACTTCTGTAATTCAGGAAGTTTTGAGATCATCAGGTGCTATGTCAGGCCAGAAAAATGATTCAGGGGAGGAGACTGAAAGGTTTGAATCCCTGGGAAATCACAAAACACCTCTTTTAGTTCTCTTGGCTGTTACCTCTTCTGGCTGTAAGTATTTGTAGGATTTATAATTACTTTACAGCATTTTTCAGGCCTCCTCAATTTATGATTCTTAATATTTGGATATATTAAGAATATATATATATATTTGGATATATTTATATATATATAAATATAAATAATTTATTAACCTGTTCCATTTTTTCTTCACTGTTAGTGAAAAATCCAGTGGGGAAAGTGCAAGGAGAGAAATACTGATAAACAGAGAAAACCCCTTTAAGATGTATAGCAGTAAAAGAAAGTCTTTTGAGCTGGATAAAAAGGCAAAATGAGGTTTTTGGGCATCCCCTCTCAAGGCACAGCAAGGAGCCTCCCATGTTCTCAACACCTCCCAGAATCCCAGCTGGGAACTAAGGTGGTTGTAAGCAGCACAAGGTGAGTTCATTGCTTGTAAAATGCTGCAAAAATCAGAATTATTGATCATTTTTCCCTATTAACAGGTGATTCACTACAACCCATCACAGAATCCCCAAACAACCTCTGTAAGGAGGATTTGGTTAAAGCTGGAGCTTATATTTTTAGGATACATTCTTCAAAACTCAATAGAGGCTTTTGAAGAGCAGGATCTGAGGAGGAGAAATAATGTGCTATTACATGTGGAAGTTAATTACAGACACAGAAAAAAAAAAAAAGAACCCCCTTTGCTTGCTCCAAGCATCTGGAATTGTTGTATATAAGCACTGCCCTCTGCTGCTCAGGAGTTTTCATTAGCAAGTATTTAATTAAAAAAAAAAAAAAAAAAAAGGAAAAAGTTTAAATACTGAGTTTTTAAATTAAAATATTTGTAGGCTTGCAGGTAAGAAAAGGGCTCTGGATCTTTTTGCTTGCAAGAAAAATCAGGTTTTTTTCTGGAAGCCCAAACAATTGTGTTTCTTTTAAAGGAAGTTTAACTTTGGATTTTTCCCAGGTGAATCCTATTTAAAAGGAGGAAATTAGAGAATCTCAGCAGGGAACCAATCAGGGAAGATGAACCATTAGAAATGCCACCTGTGGCAGGTGGGGGTCATTAAACCCTTGGAAGGGTTTTTGCTACCTTGAGAGGGGTCTTAGGATAGCCTGGAAGAGAAGAGGGTTCCTTGAAGCTTGGAGGGTTAAGAGTCATAATTCTTGGAAAAGTTGCAGTGGTTTTGGGGTTTTTTTAAGCATCTTGCAGGTAACTTTCTCTCTGTGTGTTGTTTTAACTGTGGTTGCTTGTTTTGTGGTTTTCTTTTAACTTGTGTGTGTTGTAGGGAATGGTTGATAGCAGCCTTAGCACTGCTTTGGGAGGTGTTAATCCATAGGGAAAAGGTTGGATTTTAGTTGTGGTGTGACTATTTCCAATATCCATTGGCTTTGGAGAGCCTTGGGACCTAAACTAATGTATTTTCTGCAGAATATATGATGGGCTTCAGTGTAGGTGAACCCTCGGGGCTTTCCTGCTAAGCAAACATTTTTTTTCCTACATCTTTATTCCTGAATTCTTTAAAAAAAATAAGTAAAAGTAAAAAAAAATCAAAACCTTCATTTAGCTGTTAAGCTTTGGGGTAGAAAAATTCATTTTATTTCTTTGCATTTAGCTTTGAAGCTTGGAAGTGTAATTCCAAGGTGGGAATAGGCTCAGATAACTCAGTTACCTTCTTGGTGGAAAGCAGCATCTGCAGTTAAAGAATTTTAGCTTTTTGTCTTCTTAGTGCCCAGGATGAGAGTAAAACTGATGTTGTGGGGCTCTGCCTGATTAACAAACCTGCTTCTCTCTGCTCTGGGAGCAAAAGCTGCTGTGCAGGCTGAAAAAATTCAGCACTTAAGTCTGCTTAGCTTGCAAATTCTTCTGTGTATTAGTGGTTAATGGTTTTTTTTTCTTTCTGGATGGGTTTTTCTTTATACCAGTAACGTAGTTCTTGAGTCCCAATGCTATGGTAGTGAGTAATTTATGATATTAATAGATTTATAAACCAAATTTTAGAGCCTTACTTTCCTACAACTTTGCCTTCTGGGGTTCCAAACAAACCCAGTTGTAAATGAATTTTCCTCCTTTTACTGGGAGAGGCAGATGGTTGAGTAAACTTGATTTTATTTTAAAAATATCACTAAACTTCTAAGACCTGTTAAGGGTGGATTTGTTAACTATGGCTACAGGGCTTGAAACTAAGATGCCATGCAGGTTTTTTTTTTCTCTGAGTGTTCTCCAGCACCTAACAAGAGGAATATTACTTCAGGGATGATGTTGTGCCTACTGAGAAGCATTCAGCACTAATTATCTCTCTTAATAATGTCATATACCAGATTTAAATACTGTATATCTTCACATGTGTGTATTTTTCTTTTTAATTTAATATTTGCCTGGGTGATGCTTTGGCTCTGCACATGACAGTGCTTAGTTCTGATGAACTGACCTATTGAGTTAGGTGGGGAAGGGACTTTCTGGGCACTTAAAAAAAAATGGTTTGATTGCACCTCCCACTCAGTCACCTGTGTGTGACTTCACTCCAAAGGAATCCTTCTAGAAGTGATTAGTTAAATTGATTCTGATTTTCAGCTGTGTAGTTGTATGACCTTTGGAAAATGTATTTGCTGGCCATATAGAAAGCAGCTGAGTTAGAGTTTAGCTTACTCAGACACTGAAAAGAGGCCTTTTACCTTAAGTAAGACGAGGGTTTGGATAATTGGGCACTCAGTAACTTCTTTAATTTCATTCTTCCTCTTGCCCAGAATTATCACAGGCAGAAAATGCCTTCTCCTTGAATTAAGGCCACCTCCCTCTAGAAACCAGACCTCATTATTTTAGACTGTGTCCTGCAAAAGGGTTTTTTTTTTTGCAAGAGATATTTCTATGTGTTCATTGCTAGCATAATAAGGTTAGGAAAAATCTACTGTTATTCTGTGTGGTGTTTGGATGTAAAATGAACACCAGGAGCCACTCTTTGGTTGGGTGGGGTTGTTCTGCTATGGCATGCCTCCTTAAATCTTTTTTTTGTTTTGGAAAACAAAGAGCAGGGTTGTTTAGTTGGTTGGTTTTTTTTTTCATTTAAAGGCTGAGCAAACTGGGGATTGGCCACACAGATAAACTGGATGGGCTGAGCCAGGGAGGCAGCAGAGGTTTTGCATCCCCCTCCCTCCTCCCCCAAGCATCTCTCCTGTGAACTGGCAGAGGGGCTCAGAAAGCACTGGGCTCTTCCCTGCAGTGAGGACTCAGCAAAAATTCCCCAGCAATGTCCAGAAACCCCAAATCTCTGCTTGGGCTGCAATTCCAGAGCAAGCTCAGCTTTGTCAAGATCAGGAGCTTTCCGGAATATGCGTGGGGATGAGGAACAAATAACAGGGGGTGAGTGGTGCCTGGCATGGGGCATCCAGCTGACTGCTCGGGGTTTTCCCATCCTCTCTTTTCAGAACCAGGCCATGGGGGACATGACACCAGCAGAGGAGATGGAGCTGAGGGCTTCTCACTGCCATCTCTTTGATTCCAGCATGAGGAGTGAGGCAAGAAGGCTCTCGACTTTTTGGCTCTGGCCAAGCACCTCACCCGTGGCTGCTCGAGATCTGGTCAAAGCTGGGTTTTTTTTTGTGGGTCCAAGAGATGAAGTGCAGTGTTTCTGCTGTGGGGGTGTCCTAAAGGATTGGGCAGCTGGGGATTGTCCAGTGGCTGAGCACCTGAAGTTCTTCCCTTCCTGCAAATTCATCTGTGGCGAGGATGTTGGGAACCAGGAGATGTTTCCTCTGCAGGAAATCTTTGACACTGTGGATGGACAATTCCTCAGCCTTTTGCCAGGGATAGAGAGTGAGGAGACAGCTCTGCCCAATGAGCCAGAATACCCAGAGCTGGGCACTGAGGAGATGAGATTATCTACATTTCAGAACTGGCCCCAATCTACTGATCTGCATCCTGAGCAGCTGGCTAGAGCAGGATTCTTTTACACTGGTAGGTGCTCTGGGGAAATCTATTTAACTTTATGGAAGTTCACTTTTGGAGGTGTCACTGCTTTAATTACTTGCACAGATAGGTGCAGGTGTGTGTTGTGTAGTTAGAAACCATGTCCTTCCTTCAGCTTGGGCTGTTTCTCTTGCTGCTTGTGCATATTTCACTATTTTAAGTCCCATTTGGGGGCTGAAGGGTTCACTAGGAAGTCACTCTCAGTTCTCTTACCAGCAGGAGTGGAAAAGGAGTCGTGTTTTAAATGGGATTTACTGGCAGAAAAGTGTTTGCTATAAGATCCTGTTACTTCTAGGAGGACTTGAGGCACTTCCTTGGCTTGTCCTGTTTTGTGTAATCTCTGCCTTGCACTGTAAACTTCTCAAAACATCAAATCTGAGTGAAACCTGGAGGTAATCAGCACAGTTTGCTCTCACAATGACTTTTTGCCATAAGGACCCTGGGCTTAAAATGCAGAAATAAAAAACACTGTTGGTTTTGAGGAAAATAGGCAATATTTATCATATCTATGTGTGTATTCAAGGTGATTGTTTGCCCCTAAAAAGGTTTTGCTGGTTAGGTAATAGCTTTGACTGTGCTTAAAAGTACCCTTTCCTGGATGGACCAGTCAGAGGAAATACTTATAGTACATTAATACTTGCCATTAATACTTAAATATTGTGGCAATAATTGTTTTTTTGAAAGCTATTGATATTTGTGTAACAAGTGTGACTCCTCATCTGAGGGAATCTATTCATTTTGTATTTGTTCATCAAACAAGAGACATGGGAGGAAGTGAGAGGCAGGATCCATAACCCCAAGATCCCTTAGGGGAAAAACCTCTGCAGTCCCCTCCTGTCACCTGAACAGTGATTCACCAGGAGAATGTGTAAGGTTTATGTCACCCATCCTCACTGGCAGCCTTTACTGGTATTGATTCAGGGTATTTGTTGGCAGTTGTTAAATATATTTGGGTTTAATCCCCTACTCCCAAGTGACTTGTGTGGAGAGGAGCCCAGCAGCAGGCTGGGAAACCTTGGGAATCTTTATACCTCTGAGCTGGAGGCCATTGCCTGAGCCTGCTGCTGGTTGTGGCACACTGTGGTTAGGAAACAAAGTCTGTTTAGAGGTATAATTAATTACAGCTTTGCTCTAAATGCAGGCAAGAAGGGATTTGGGGTAGGTATGTGCATAGCTGGGAGCTATGGTGCTCACATCCATGCTCTCTGGGACCCAGGTCTGGAATAATCTTAGTTGTTGCTGCTCTGGGAGTTGTTCAAACTTTTGTCAAGTTTTTTGCCACTCTACAACTTGCAAATTGTTAAATTCTGTGCTGGGTGTTTGTGCTCATCTCAGGCTCTCATATAGAGCATTGCAGGTGTCAAATAATCTCCTGATCTCTGTTTCAGGACAAGGTGATGTAGTGAGGTGTTTTTACTGTGATGGAGGTGTGAGGAATTGGGCCTTTGGAGATGATCCTTGGAGGGAACATGCTAAATGGTACCCAGAGTAAGTCAGCCTTGCTTGATAAATGTCCCTTGTAGCAAGACCAAAAAATTATTATTATTATTAATATTAATATTATTATTATTATTATTATTATTCAAACTACTACTGCTGCTTTCACTTGAGTTATCCTGTGCTAATGGAGTTAAATCTTCCTGATTCTAGGTGTGAATTCCTATTGCAGTCAAAGGGGAGAGAATTTGTTAGAAGTGTTCAGGATTACTTTTCTAGCACCTCAAGATCTCCAGTAAGTCATGAATATTTTGTCTGGAGTGCACAAGGGGGTTGGTAACTAACAGGGGGAGTTCTGAGCTCGTGCTGCTCTTTTGTGACTGTCCTGTGACATTTTCAGGGAGATTCCTGGGATCAGCTGGAACACTCTTCCTTTGCTTTCCAAGGTCAGTGCTATAATTACATGGGGTTTTGTCTTCTGAGAGTGGTGTAGTCTTACTGCTTCTGCCTCACCCCAGCTCCTGTGCACTCTCTGTGGTGTTTCAGGAGGTTTTGATACTCTTTGTTCACTTTATTTTTAGGAAATGGTCTCTAGCACAAGAGGCAAATTGCTTGGTTTTATGAGACTGCTTGGTCTCTGAGCAGAAACGTTTGGCTAGCCTGGATATTATGTGACACGTGCTTGGTGTGACTTGTCCCATCCTCTTGATGTTGTCTGTAGAGTCTTTCAGGCTACAGAATACTAAATGGAATTGGAAGCAGACTAGAGGGCAGCTAGAGAGTCCTGTTGTTGGTGAAAGGGTTGATCCTGGGGATCTGGTCCCCTTCCCCATGGCTGCCAGAAATTTAAGGAGGTGAAATTCAGCTGTGGAAGACTTTTTTTTGTCATCCTCTCCAAGAACCTATCTGATAGGATGAAATATTTAATCCTTTGAACAGGCTGCCAGCTGAATTTCCTCCTTCTGTCTTTACTGATGAATGGTTGGGCTAGGCTATGAGGTAGGAAAGGCTTCTATTGGGATGTCCCTCTTGGTCTTCAGGAAGCAGTTTTGAGGCTTTTCTGGGATGTGGAAAAAAAAGATCCTGGACTGGGGCCAAACATGGGACTTGATTTACTAATATGGTAGAATAAACAAGCTAGAATTTGCCTCTTGGCTTTTATGGAATTGGTTTTGACTTCCTTCTGTATTATGATTGGAAATAAAAACTAAATCTGGATGTTGATCTAGCTACAAACAACCTTGAGAAGGTTCTAGGCAATAATCAAGGCCAGTGAGATGCTCCAGGGAGCAGGGCAATTCTTGCCAGAAGCTCTCTCTGCTTTTTGGTGAAGCATCTGCCCCCTCCCTGCTTTGCAGATCCTCTGAGGAACTGGGAATTGCAGGCTCATCCTCCTTGGGATCAGCTCCCTGTGGGGCAGGAGGGCTTTGCCCCCAGCTGGGCAGCTCACCCAGGAGAGCAGAGCTGGAGGCTGAGTGGGATTTTCTGCTTTGCTGAGCCTGACCCTGTGTTTCAGCTGCTTCTGCCAGCCTGGAAAGTCAGCAGCAGTGCAGAGAGAAGCAGAGGTATGCCAAGAACCCACACCCACACTTTGGGTGGATATTTAACCTCCTACTTCATCCTGGGAGTGTCCTGTGGGTCTGCCTTCCCTCTGCCTGGAATTATGAACAGTGATGGACCTAAGCCTGGCTTTGAAAAGAAACCTGAAGGAGCTGTGGTTACTGGGGGACTAAGAGCTAGATTTGCCTCCAGAAGGCTGTGGTGTGGATTTTCCTGGGATTTTCTGCTGGCCTTAGACCTTCATTAGGAGATAGCTGGAGTTTTGGGTGAATTTCCAAGGGGTGCAGACAGAGGCAGCTGTCTCAAACCAGGCTGCTGGGATGGATGAGTTCTCCAAGCCTATTGAAAACTGAATCAATGACCTGATCAGAAGTAGCCATAATTCTTCTTAGAATAATATATATTTTCCTTAGCTTATTTATGTCTGTCTTCTGTTATCTGTTTTATGGAGTCTGTTTTCCAAGTGAAGTTAATTTGGAGATGCTGTTCCATGTAGCAAGCCAAAGCTCCTGTTTGCCATCTGTTTAGCTAAGGAAAAAAAACCCTCCAACAAACAAAAGTGGCATTAAATAGTGGCACAGAGGCAGGAATAAGCTGCTGATGGCTCCTGATAAATAAACCAGCAACTTTGCTGATGTTGCCACTGAAGCATCACAGAGAGCATCAGCTTCACCAGGCTGAGTGTGTGGGATTAACAACAGAATAAAGAAGTGTTTGACCTAAGAAATCCAGGATTTTTCAGTCTTTTTAAACACCACTTGACTGAAGAAGGAGGATGGAGTTTGTATTTAATGCCATCTTTTTTTCCTGATTATACAGATGCTGATCAGGGGGAGACTGAACCATCGAGTTCAAGAAGAGAAACACAGTCTGTGGAACGCAAGGAATCAGGTGCACTGGGCTGGTGAAATGGAGTAGAGGAATACTTGGGATGGTTTTTGCAGTAGTGGTATCAGTGGTCATTATATAAACTCATTTTTTAATCCTGTGGGTGACTGCCTGCTGGCTTGCATGGTAACTGAACACAGCTTTTTTCAGGAATTAGCTTGATTGTCAAGCAGACTTACAAAAAAATGGTTTATTAGGAGAATTTTCATATTAGAGTAAAAAGATGTTTGCCTTCCCTCTGTCCAGGGTGTGTAGATATGCTGAATTTTGTGCTCTCTCATAGCAGTAGTTTCTCATTAAACAAAACCTGCTCGAGGTACATTTGCCATCTTCACAGCCAGTCTGACCAAAACGATGAGCAAACTGTAGTGTGACTTCCTAAGATGACAGGATTGGCACTCTGGAGCTGTTATCACACTAAGTTTGGGCTTTTTTTTTTTTTTTTTTTCTGGGTAAAGAGGAGTCTGGGATGAGCACAGAAGAGCAGCTCCGCCGCCTGCGAGAGGAGAGGATGTGCAAAGTGTGCATGGACAGGGATGTGGCTGTTGTCTTTGTGCCTTGTGGCCACCTGGTAGCTTGTGGAGAATGTGCCCTCAATCTCAGATCTTGTCCCATCTGCAGAGCAGCCATCCGAGGAACTGTGAGGACTTTCATGTCCTGAAAGGTGCCTGAAGGGCAAGGTCAGGCTGAGCAATTCATCTGTAACGTGGCAGAGGAAGAAAAGAAGGAGATTGTTTGATGCTGGGGCAATCTTATCTGCAGGGTAGCATGGCATAAGTGTAAAAATTAATTAAATGTGCCTCCTGTGCACAGTGTTTCCAATAAGTTGCCAGTCTGCTGCATTCTTGCTGATCTTGCTCTAGGACTGCTCCAGGAAAACTCTGCTGGCTGCTTTTGTCCTCCAAAACAGAGGCTTTTGTGGACACCTTATCCAAATTCTTGCATTCTCAAATGAATCCCTGCTCTGTGTTGACATTAAGGGCTGTTTTCAGTAGGCTTGTCTGTTTTTTTCTCTCATTTAGCAGCTGTTTAGATTTCTGGGCTTGGCTTTCTTCAGCCAGTCAGTCAAATAGAAATATTTTTATACAGAATATATTCCAAAGACCAGGATACTCAGCAGCCACGTTTTCTGAGGGAAGATCCAGCTTTTTCTTTTGAGCTCTTTGCTGTCTCCTCCCCCTCATGGAATTTTCAACAATTGATGGAATGTTTCACTAATTCTCAAATTCAAGTTACTGAATGAAAAGCTTCTTGCAGCTTCCAACCTCTTTACTCTCAGCTGACCTCCCTAGACAGAAGGTGAAAAGTTCTTTGGTCAGGGGCACAGATCTCATGGAATTCTTTCAGAGGCTCTTCCCTGGCTCTTGGGTACAATTCTACTTGAAGATAACTGTGGAAACTTACTTTTTAAGGACTTCTGTTTGCTGCCTAAAGTGATTCTGATTTTAAACAGAACTTCCTATCATGTAGCCAAAAAAAAAGTTTGTCAATAATACTTGATGACTGCAGGGGAAAGGAAATCTATTTTTTAATATTAAGTGCTCTTTTTCACTGAATAAAATTTGTCATTTGTTTTATCTTGGAGGTGTGAGTATCTGATTGCAGCCCAGTGCCCTTCTGGGGGAGGGGGTGTGGTGGTGGTGTCCAAAAATCTTGGTGGCATCAGGTCACAGATCACTTGAGCTTCTGTTCTTTGGTACTAAATGGGCCTGAGAGAAACAACTGATCCTACCATCCTTTAGATTCCTTTTGGAATTCCCAAGACAGCACTTAAGGCTCTGGAGAACCCAACAGCAAAAGGCAGAGTAAGGAAGGAGGAGGATAAGGGGCTGTCAGATGGAGTAAGTGGTGAATAAATCTGCATCTGAACATTCTGCAGAGTTTTGGTCCCTGGCTCTTATTTAAACACATCTGCAGAGTTTGGAGCTCAGGCTCTGGAGCTGCTTCTCTTTATTTCCAGCCCTGGATGCTGGACAGGGTTATCAGCTTGGCTCTGAGCAGCTTTAAAATGTCATTTATTCCTGGGTTATATGGGAGGGCAGATATCTTCATCCTTGCCTTCAGCAGAAGGTAATCTCTGGGTAAAGATGAGAGAAATTACAAGCTGAGGAGTTTAAAGTCTCCAATCCTTGGAGGAGCTGGTGGGGTTTTGCCAGACAGCAGCTTTCATAGGGAAGAGAATTGCAGCACCATGCCAAATGAGATGTTGGGTCTGAGTTCAAGCTATCATTGGCTTCATTTTGCCTCTAAATAACAGTAAAAGCTTGTGATTTAAGTAGTTGTGCTCATCTGAAAAAGGGAAAACCAGCTCAGCTGGAATAATGTTATTTTTCTCCTAAACTTGAGTATACTGTGCCTGGAACCTTGTGGTGAGCATCAAGAGCACTCCAAGGCTGTGAATATTCCAGCTATTTCTGGAGCTCCTGGTTTTTAACACTGAAAATTGTGGCTTTTCCACATCCAGAAGAGTGGAGCCATTTTTCCTATGGGAAGATGCCTTATTTCTTTAAAACAGGTTATTTTTGCCTAGCAGAGTGATGCCTATCCCCAACAGAGGGCACCCTTAACCCAGTGATAAGGGAACCATGGGAGCAAAACCTGAGCTGCTCCTCATTTTTATAGGATGTTGGGGATGCTCCCGAGTCCCACCTTAAGGATCCAGTCCCCCTGCATGACCTTGCAGTACTTCAGAGCAGGTTTAGCAGGAGCAGATGAGGAAGGGTTGTCAGGATGAAGGATGAATGGCTCTGCTAATCAAAACTAGAGGAGGTAATTAAGTGGGGAACATGAGCCTTGGTAGCCTGCTTTATTTTCTTTCTTCTCAGACAGGTTTTTAAATGATTAATGTCATGGATACTTCCTCTTACAAGAGGTAGATACTACCTCTTACCATCACCTTTTTTATTACTTCTATTAAAAGATACTTCATTATTTGTGTTCCTCATAACACGGGCTGGTAGTTATGTAGCTACCTGGTCATCACACTTATTATTTAATTGCTGTTTGCCTGTGTGTATTGCATGTGGATAAGTCCCTTACATAGAATCATAGAACTGGCTGGGTTGGAAGGGACCTCAGAGATCATCAAGTCCAACCCTTGATCCACTCCCCCCGTGGTTCCCAGCCCATGGCACTCAGTGCCACATCCAGGCTCTTTGGAAAGATCTCCAGACACGGAGAATCCACTACTTCCCTGGGCAGCCCATTCCAATGCCTGATCACCCTCTCCAGAAAGAAATTCTTTCTCATCTCCAACCTAAACCTCCCCTGGCACAACTTGAGACCCTGCCCTCTTGTCTTGCTGAGAGTTGCCTGGGAAAAGAGCCCAACCCCCCCCTGGCTCCAACCTCCTTTCAGGGAGTTGCAGAGAGTGATGAGGTCTCCCCTGAGCCTCCTCTTCTCCAGCCTCAACACCCCCAGCTCCCTCAGCCTCTCCTCACAGGATCTGTGCTGGATCCCTTCACCAGCCCAGTTGCCTCCTTTGGACCTGCTCCAGCACCTCAATCTCCTTCCTGAGCTGAGGGGCCCAGAACTGGACACAGGACTCCAGCTGTGGCCTCCCCAGAGCTGAGCACAGGGGCAGAATCCCTTCCCTGGACCTGCTGGCCATGCTGTTCCTGAGCCAGCCCAGGATGCCATTGGCCTTCTTGGCCACCTGGATGCACTGTGGGCTCATGTTCAGCTTCCTATTATATTATTATTACCTTTGATTAGTCCCTTCAGAGTCCTTGGCAAGTGGGGCTGATCAGATTTCTTACTAAATGTGGCATCAAGGCTTGGCCAGGTGCATGTGGATAGTGTTAAAATCATGCAGACCTCAAAGTAATTGAGAGCTCCTTCTGACTTTTTACTGCCATGTAGAATTCCTTCCTGCAACCAGGAGGGAAATGTTGCAGGTGTTTAAAGAGGAAACTGCTTTCTCCACCATCTGGGCTGCATTTCTGGGGCACTGGAGGCCAATAAAGAATGCTGGTGTCTGATGGACAAGGATTCCCTCTGAGGAAAAGAAATTGTTAAAAAAAAGGTGCAAAGATTATTTTCTGAGGGAAGATCAACTTGAAAAGCTCCAAATAAATGAGTCTTTTGTGGAACAATCTCATGGACAAGAGCATATGTATTCAATTCCTTTTTCTGCCCTTCCAGGGAACACAAAGTGGGCAAATAGGAATAAGTGTTATATGGAAAGGAACTGAATCAAAGAAGAGGTGGAGAAAGTATTAAGACTGTGTAAGTACACTGCTATTCCTGTTGTCTAAATGCTGTAGTAGCTTGTGTTCCACTTTTTGTTTAAAACTTGGTAGAGGGACAGTTTTGAGAAACATGTGAGGTACTTAAGTCTTGTCAGGCAGAGCTGTTTTAATAAGGGCTGAGCTTTTTCTTCCTCAAAAGATGGAAAAAAAAAATGAACTGTCAGCTGCGTGTCCTGCTCAGTCAGAAGCTGTGGTTTTTATAGGCTAAAACACCTACAGAGTGTTACTTGCAGCTCATTGCAACTCAGGACCTTGGGTTACAGTGGCATCTGGAATGGAAGTTCCACAGAAACAAAAAAAAATATGCTCTTGGTGCTTATATTTTGGGGTTTATGACAAGAGTTTTCTTCCTGGGCTCTTTGGAATGGGCCAAAAAAAAGGTGCATCATTCTGTCTTTGACTTAACACTTGATGGTTTTATTTCTGTTAATTCTTCCCTCCCACTTCCCCTCCCTAGCATGGCTTCTAGCTTGGCTCTTCTGAAAAGCATTACTCCCAAATGCCAAGTGATTTCAAACAGAATAGGCAAGACAATAAAAGAATTGCAACAGCACTTGGAACAAACCAGCCAAAGAACTCTAGGGATGGCTCACAAGTTTTCTTTCTCTTCTTGACACTGAAGATGCTGGGAGAAGTAGCTAACAAAACTCTGCAGCTCATTAATGCAACTTAATTACACTTATATTCCCCTTTTCCTTCAGTCCATTCCCTTCCCCTTAAAATGATCCTGTCACACACACAAAAAACCCCACTTTTCATCAGGATTGTGCCTGGAATAAGCTTGGCTGCTCAGTGAAGAAGGAAGGTACCAAACTGTCTCTGCTCCATGCAGAACTAAGAACTTTCCAGCCTCCTACAGCAGGTTTCAGCTGTGTGTGTGGCTATCCCAGTGTTAATTTCATGTAATTGGGCAAATCCAGAGTAAGCTGCTCTGAGAGAATGGTTTTGCATGGTGAGATGGGGTGAAGCTCCATGCTGAGTCAAAAGTTGGTGCTTGTGCTGCTTTGTAGCAGTTCAGCATCCTAGGAGGTGAGACACAGAACACTGAAATCCAGGATCAATGCCTATTGCTAAGGTGCCAAGTGGGTCTAAAGAAATACAGGCTGAGGAAGGAAGTCCTGGATGGGTAAGGGGGAGAGATGGGAAAAGCTCTCATCTATAACTTAAAAAAAAATAATATATATAGCCTAAATAACTCAAATGTAAATAGCTCCCACCTAGTTCTAGACAGGCAGGGAATTGTTAAGGGATTTAAGCTCTTCAGACCATGGGAAAGGAGAAGAAACTGACTACAAAACATGAAAAGTCCCAGGTTGTTATTCAGTGCTTCCTTCTTTATGGATCCATGGCACAAAGAAGCAGCTCCAGCTCCAACTCTGGAGGCTCTTGGTGAAGTTGTTCTGCCTGAGGGCTTCAGGACTGGGCTATTTATTGGCTGATCCCACCAGGTTTTGGTAGGAATGGTTCCTCAGGGCACTTGGAGAAGTAAAACCCATCAGCATGGCCATTCTTCAGTGTACATTCATTGCTTTTGAAAAGAGGACAAGGAACAAAAAATGGAATGGAGTTCATCATCCTCTGCCAAAGATCCAGGCCATGGGGGATGTTTTTGTTGGTTTTTTTTTTTCCTGCAGCACCTCTGATGGGGGAGTGCAAGGTTTATCCATCCTCTGGCTCCTCTTTATTTATGCAGGCCTGAAAAAAAAAAATAAAATTAAAGTCAGGGCATCAGTGTGAAGCAAGGGCTAAGTTGCTTACTTCAAATAATGGTGTGGAAATAATGAGGACAAAATGGTTGGGGGGTTTTTGGTTGTTTTTTTCTGCTGTTCTGTGTTTTTAAATATGATTACAGATGAGGAATAGGATTGGGAGCTCAGAGGTGATGTGGTTAAGTAGTCTTCAAGTCTGGCAAGAATGTTATGTATCTGCCAGACCTGAGTATTCTGTAGTTAGACCAAGGAGTAGATGTGAGCCAAAGGGTTAGATCTACGTATCCTCAGCATTTGGAGCTGCAAAAAAAGGACTTGGTTAGGAATTTTAAAAGCTGGGGCTCATCTCTAGAATGAATGAGCTTCTTGAAATTGCCATGATGTGCTTTTTGGGTGGATGCAGCAGTGGAAGCAGATCTACTTCTGGAGCCAGCAAGGAAGATGAGGGAATGTTTTCAGCTAGAACATCACCTCTAAAACATGCAGCTTCAGGTTGACCAAAAGAGTTTGCAAATTCAGGGTGGTATTCAGCAAATTGTTTGGGAAAAAGGCTACCTAGAAAGAAAAGCAGAAGCATTTTTTGTGGTTTGTTTTGTTTTTTTTTCCCTCAAAACAAAGTGGGATTTCCTTCTGTTTAAGTTTCCTTGGGGAAGTATTCTCATCATCAAAGTTTGGAGGAAAGCAATACTAAAGGATCTTAGATTTCCAACCCCCTCTCCCTAGTGTTTCAATCTGGATTTTGAGTGGTGTTGGGGGTTTTTTTGGGGTTTTTTTTGTTTTTAACTGAAGAAGGTTCTGTGTGCTTGTACCAGCCACATAATCTACTGAAAAACCTACTTTAAACCTCCAAGTGGATGACTGTTCCATAGGATTTAAGTCCTTGGATTCTTCATGCTCACAGCTGCCTTGTGCCTCTGCTAGCAGCCAGATTACCCCAAAAAACAATTGATTAGGGAGAGGTAAAGTGAGCATCCACCAACTGGAGCCTTGGATCATTCAGTTCATCCTGGTGTTACCCTGTCAATACTCAAATCTACAGCTGAGGAAAGTCCCACCCTGTGTTACCTATGGCCCTTTCTACTGGGAGATCTGAGGAGAGCAAAGTCAGTGAAATCTGGCACCTAAAATCAAATTAAAGTTCTTAAGCCATCAAGGTCATGTAGGAGTTGAGATGGGAGATCACTGATGGAAGCCTCACAACTGGGAAGTCCCTGCTTGGCCTTATGAACAGTCTTAAAAGTTGGAGAGGTCTCTGCCCATCTTTAAAAAAAAAAATAGAGGTTCCCTCCTGTTCTGCAGTGGGTTCTTGATTTAGTACCAAGTTGTGTACAAAAATAATTCTTTTATTATCCTTTGGCTAAGGATATTTGTGTTCTGAAGGCTTTACCATACCTTCTGGCATGATTCCTCATGTGTTATTCTTAAATTATTAGGGCAATATTTTATTGATAAGCAGCAGTGAAATTAAGGGTAACCCTTTTTATACAGTCAAACTTCCAGAGCAACTTTTTCAGGATAATCTGAGTTTCTTTGACTTAAGTGTGTGACTTGCAATAGGAACCATCACCATCCACCACCCCTGGGGCCTGGGAAATGTTGAATAGAAGCAGTCATGGAACCTCAAATAGAAATCATAGAATCATAGAATCATAGAATTGGCTGGGTTGGAAGGGACCTCAGAGATCATCGAGTCCAACCCTTGAACCACCGTTGCGGTTGCTAGACCATGGCACTGAGTGCCACATCCAGTCTTTTTTTAAATATCTCCAGGGACGGAGAATCCACCACTTCAGTGGGCAGCCCATTCCAATGCCGGATCACTCTTTCCGTAAAGAAATTCTTTCTAATATCTAATCTAAACTTCCCCTGGCACAACTTAAGTCCATGCCCTCTTGTCTTGTTGAAAGTCGTTTGGTAAAAGAGCCCAACCCCCACCTGGCTCCAACCTCCTTTCAGGTAGTTGTAGAGAGCGATGAGGTCTCCCCTGAGCCGCCTCTTCTTTAGGCTGAACAACCCCAGTTCTCTCAGCCTCTCCTCGTAGGGTCTATGCTCGAGTCCCTTCACCAGCCTGGTTGCCCTCCTTTGGACCTGCTCCAGGACCTCAATATCCTTCCTGAACTGGGGGGCCCAGAACTGGACACAGTACTCAAGCTGTGGCCTCACGAGGGCTGAGTACAGGGGCAGAATCCCTTCCCTGGACCTGCTGGCCATGCTGTTCCGGATACAGGCCAGGATGCCATTGGCTTTCTTGGCCACCTGGGCACACTGCTGGCTCATGTTCAGCTTCTTGTCGATCCAGACTCCCAGGTCCTTTTCTGCCTGGCTGCTCTCCAGCCACTCTGTCCCCAGCCTGGAGCTCCCCATGGGGTTGTTGTGGCCAAAGTGCAGGACCCGGCACTTGGCCGTGTTAAACCTCATCCCGTTGTAATCAGCCCAACTCTCCAGTCTGTCCAGGTCCCTCTGCAGAGCCCTCCTGCCTTCCAGCTGATCCACACTCCCCCCCAGCTTAGTGTCGTCTGCGAATTTGCTGATGATGGACTCAATCCCCTCATCTAAATCATCAATGAAGATGTTGAACAGAACTGGGCCCAACACTGATCCCTGGGGGACACCAGTGTATTTATAGGATTTTTGGTTGCTGTGTGAGTGGTGTAGGGGTTAATCAAGATGAAACACTGAAATCATGTCTTTGCAAGCAACACTGCAAAGTTGGTTGATTCATTTTTTGTTGTTGGATTTAAAAAAAAAAACCCACCTGGTTGCTCATAATCTGTAAGGTTTTCCACTACCTGGAAACTTGGAAGTGGCATCCAGGAGGTCAAAAGATTACCAGGATTAAGCTGGTAAATACCTGGACTATGGGCTGGAAGTCTCTGTTGTCACTAAGGGTGGGGGGAGATGTTTTTAACTCCTAGGAAGAGGCAAAAGTATTTAAGAACTTCTTCCAGTGAAGTGGGTGGGAGCTGAAGGGCAGAACTGAAGTGGACATTTAGATTGCTGAATTTAGCAGCTGATAACCACTGAAGTTGGCTGCCAAGGTCTCCCTTTAATGTCTTTGAACTGGGACAGCATCTTTAAAAGTTATTTAACTTGTGCTTGAGGGAGGGATGTGTGGAGGGATGGGGGTTGGTCTTGGATTTAAGCTCTGCCCAGCAGTCAGGGCCATAGTTCTGGGGGGCATTCAGATATATGATAAATACATAATATTTTCAGATAGATGAAAATTCATAAATTTGGACAGAAAAGGGAGAAATGCAAACCAGGACAAGGACACACTGGGAGGAGAGGACATCAAAAAAGGCTGGAGGAAACTGGAGGGAATAGGATCATTCCATTAGGGAATGATGGAAAGTGATGCTCTAAGAGCTGTGGCTCTCAGGAGAGCTGCTGACCAGTGACACTGAGGTGTCACCATCCTAAAATGCAAGTTTATTGCCCAAGTCCATAGCTGTAGAATAGATTTGGTTTCATTCAGATTTTTTTTGCAAAAAAAGGAGTTCTCACATTCCTGACCCCTTCCTCTTCTATTAATTTAAGCTTGGAAGAATTTGGAGGTATTTGTTGTCTTGCATCTTCTTGAAGAGGTTATAATAAAATGCATTCAGTCAGCAGGAAAAGATTTTCCCAGCAGGAAAAAGGCATCTGGCACTCAGTGCCCCAGACTTCAGAGCTCTGTGGCATCACTGAGAATCAAACACTCATTCCTCTTTTCACCCCCATTCTCATCTTGTGGAAAAAAGCATGGCCTAGGCTGAAATAATCAAAAATTGATATGGCTGCTGTAAAATCTATGGAGGGTCAGCTTATCTACTGCTCAGCAGCTGTTTTCACTTGTTAGCCAGAAAAAAAATATTATATTATGGCAGCAGAAGCCATCAATAGATAAGGGATGGTCTGCATAACATCTCTGAACAACAAAATGATCTGTGTGTTTCATTAGGAGTTTACCATCTTACCAAGACCCTGGTAATGAAGTTTTATGTTGCTAGAATCTGCTCATATTCCAATCTCCCCATGCAGAAAACTTCATTTATAAGTTGTAGCTCCTTTCACAAACAGAAATTGTCATTTTGAGACATTTTGAGACAAAAATGCAGCCCCAACCCCACACTGTAGAAGCTCCACAGGTTCTGCAGACTGTGGAAAATTCCATCTCACTGTGACAAAATGAAAGGGAAATCAATATTTAATCTTCTGTAGCATCCTTTCTAATAATGCTACAGAACCCCTAAGCTTACAGGGACTTTATTTTGCAAAAATTACTTCTGGTCTTGTGCTGCAGTGAGCAAGGAGGCAGTGAGTCCATCCTATAGTCTACAAATCTGTTTAGGAATGCTTTTTCTTCACCCAGCTCCACTTTTCTCCTCATAGAATCATAGAATTGGCTGGGTTGGAAGGGACCTCAGAGATCATCAAGTCCAACCCTTGATCCACTCCCCCCGTGGTTCCCAGCCCATGGCACTCAGTGCCACATCCAGGCTCTTTGGAAAGATCTCCAGACACGGAGAATCCACTACTTCCCTGGGCAGCCCATTCCAATGCCTGATCACCCTCTCCAGAAAGAAATTCTTTCTCATCTCCAACCTAAACCTCCCCTGGCACAACTTGAGACCCTGCCCTCTTGTCTTGCTGAGAGTTGCCTGGGAAAAGAGCCCAACCCCCCCCTGGCTCCAACCTCCTTTCAGGGAGTTGGAGAGAGTGATGAGGTCTCCCCTGAGCCTCCTCTTCTCCAGCCTCAACACCCCCAGCTCCCTCAGCCTCTCCTCATAGGATCTGTGCTGGATCCCTTCACCAGCCCAGTTGCCTCCTTTGGACCTGCTCCAGGACCTTGATATCCTTCCTCAACTGGGGGGCCCAGAACTGGACACAGGACTCAAACTGTGGCCTCACCAGGGCTGAGTACAGGGGCACCCTCACATCCTTCTTTTTAGCAGGACTTTCTGGTAACATCATTTCTAGAAACCAAGCTCCCTTTAGCAGCTGCTTTAAAAAAAAAAAAATTTCTGCATGTTGAACTGCTTCCTTGCAGCTTGAGTATCAAAAATTCAGCTCTTATTGCTGCTTTAAACAGACAACAGTGGCCTGGATGTTTGGGAATCTCCTTAAGAATCAGCTTTTAAGTGGTTTTCATTTGTGGGGAGGGATTATCAGAGGGCAGGAGCTGGAATTCAACAATAGATTTTCCTTAGCAGGTGATTTTCTTACCCTCTCCCTTTCCTGCTCTCAGCTGAGCTCCTGGGATTCCCTACCCTGCCCTTATCCTTGCAGGCAAAAGAATTAAAATATAAAACTTTCAGAGCAAACCTGTGCCATCCTGCATAAAACCCACCTAATGCTTGTTTTAATTTCATTCCCTGGTGTCTCAGCTCTGTACCCTACAAGTTCCCTGGAAGTACAAGCAGCGACATGGAGACAGGATCAAACTTTGTGATGCTGCTGGGAGGAGATAATTGAGAAAAATCAGAATTGCAGGGCTCTGTAGGTCAGAGCTCAGTTCTGCCTCTCCATGGAGCTAAAATACAGCTTAAATAACTAAATGTTGTATATATTTTATGTCCTTGAGGCTCTGCCTGACAGACCACAGTTTAACCTTGAGCTTGAGACTCCTTTGCTTACTCTCAGCATCCACTGAAGCTGACTCCATCCTCCCAGCTCCTACTTTTACCTACTTGGTCACCATTTAGTGCTGAAAAACCTCTCTGCTTGCTTCAAGGCATCCAGTTATTTCTTTACAACAGCATCCTACAAGCTTCCTATCAATCAGCACTACCATAAGCCAGGGATGCCAACACCATCTTCACCCTGGGGCTAAGCAGAACCAGTGTCATCCCTTCAGCTGTGACTTTTTCACTCTTTCCATGCTGGAAAAATCAACCTGCAAGGAGGAAAAACCCCAAACCTGTGGCACCCTTTAGCCATCAAAGTCTAAGAGGCAAGAATAGCCTCTAAAGCACAGGAGGTGATACTTACAGGTATGTCTGCTTGAACAAAAGGTTGGTGGGTTTTTCATTGACATGGTAGAGAGGAAATGGATCAAATCCACCAATGAAATCAACTGAAAAAAATCAGAACTCAAATAAATAAACAAAACATGGCCAGAAAGTTGAAAGGAAATAAAAAAATAATGCATGTCATGGCATAACAAAAATCAGTGAAAGAACAGAAAAATGATTCTCCAGGGATGGATGTGTGGGGTGAAAATCTCTGGCCCAGCCAGACCTCTTTTTTCAGCATCTTTTGGGGTCAGTAAAGGTACCAAGGAGAAGACTCAGTTAGCACCAGACTTAAAGCAGAGGTCTAACAAAGACTCCAGACAAACAAAAGGGCCTCCCTCAGCCTCCTGGGACACTGTCATCCTGCTGGGACTTCACATGAGGACTCAGCTGACAAAACTCCAGCCATTCAGGGATGTGCTGGAAGAAGGAATTGGGGAATGGCTCTGGAGTCAATGCCAGCAGAGAAGTTGGCAGCACAGCCATCCCCTGGAAGGCTTTCCAGTTTTCTTGCCCCACTTGTCTTTCCTGTGAGACAGACAAGAGCAGCTTTGGAAAACTGCAGCTACCTCATTATAGAGGATTTTTCAAGTCCTCTCTGCCAGCTCCATTTCTTTTCATTGTATAGAAATAGGAACAGTGCTCCCCTTTTCCCTTATTCAAGCTCACCAAACAAGGGAAGTTTTAAGTGACAATTCCCTTAGTAACCATAGAAGAATTTCCCAAATCTCTGAGTTGCCTTGAAATGAGGCCAAGTCTTTATGACTGAGCTGGGCAGTGCAGCCAGGTCAGTGGGGCTGTGATGTGCTGAGGTTTGGGACTGACCCAGGAGGCTTTGAAAAAAAAAACACCTTAAACCAGATCCAGCTTAGATCATGTTTTGATTCTCACTCAGTGCATTTTGTTTGGAAATGTAAAAGCTGCCCAGTCCAAATGCCATTAAAAAGTATCTGGGGTCTTATTAACTCTATAAATACCTGTTTGTTTTTCTAGCCTGAAGGTGGCACTATTATTTTAAATTTAGCCAGGGGTTTGCTGGTTTTCAATGAACAAAGAACAGAAAGAATATTTAAAAAAAAAAACCAAAAAAACTCTTAAAATATATTTTGAAACAGAAAGACAAGAAATTGTCACGAATTCTGGCCTGATGGATAACTTGATGCTGTGACCTTGGAACAAGTGTCAGCTAATGAGCAGAATCTGTAGAGATTCTAAGCTAATTATGGGGGTAATTCCCAGTAGTTCCAGGGAGACTCGACCTTTTCTCAACCACTTTTGAAAACATTTGTGTATTTTAAAATCAAGACAGGCTTAAAAAACAGATATTATGCTACCTCAGTTGTGGACTGTCTAAATTTGGAAACCTTAAAGAATTGCAGTTTTCAGTGTCTGGTATCTTGAACAAACAAAAGTCCTTTCATCTGAGCACCCAACTATGGAAGGACTCAAAATCCAAGTCACTTAAAAAAAAAATAATCTTAACTGTGGTTCCTTGTTGCAATATATCACAGTGCAGTAGCACATGTAAAATATTCTTTGGTAGATCCCTACTGCTGTGTTTTCTCATGAAAATCACGTTAGCAGGAGCCTTCCTGATTAATGTGCCTCAACACTTCTAATTACTTCATGCTGCATATCAAAGCAACATTTAAAGGAAACCACAAGTGGAAGAGAAAATTAAAATGCAGCTCGAATTTGTTCAGGTCACTGGAAGGCTCTACCACTGTGAATGTGAAATATTGATGGTTTGTCAGTGTTAATTATTCAAGCTGGCATTTTAACTCCAAGCTGGGAAACTGGGGGGAAAGTAAATTTCTTAGTGGAACAAAAATATGGAACCTGAAATTAACAGCTTTGTGTTTCTAGGTAATGCTTCCTTCCATGGGGTTGTCTCTCCTAACAGAGCCCTGCTATAAAAATAAGCTCTGTCAAGTTCTTACTTTACAGTGTTCAAAATGGGCTTAGAAATCAAGCTATTTAGCTAATAGAAGAGCTAAAGGAGAGTAATTTAAAAAATATTACTTGTAATACATCACTTGTGCAAAGTGCACTGCCAAGCTCTAAAGAAATGATCAATGAAGTCAGTGGAAGAAGTTCAGCTGCACAGGAAGAACCAGATGAACATGAGGAGATGTCAGATGAGATGCATTGCTTATCTCACCCCTATGAAATCAACATTTTTCACATATTTTTCAAATAACCACTTCAAAGCTGTTGTTTTTCAGCTAAAATCCATGCCAGCTGCTCTCTAAAACAACAAAGCTACTTGCACAAACCCAACGAATGTATTATTAAAGTGATGCTTGGATATAAAACCTTTGGATCAGATCCTTACCTGAATTAAACTGGCCCAGACCCCTTGATTTCAGTAAAACTTCACTGATGCTCAGAATGCTCAGAAATCCCACTCAGCAAGGCAAAGAAATTGCCAAAAAATTCCCATTTATTTGAACCACACACATCTGCTCTTTGGTTTGTGGAATTACTGCTCTCCAAGGGGCTTTTAGGAGGGCAAAGTAATCCAGGATTAGGTTATGGAGATCAGGATAGATCCTCCAGACCCAAGCATCCATGTGATTCCAGTGGGTCTTGGCTTTTCTCTGGCACATGTCATGACACAGAATATTTCTGTGTACCCAACACAAGGAGTCAGCTCCTTTCCTGCTTCTCATCCTTCAGACACAGCTCTTCCTCTGCTCTTAAATTAAGTGGTCAGGTTGTTGGCAAGGAATTTCATGCTCTGCTTCATCCTCAGCAGGTGGCCTGCTTGAGTAGTCCCAGGTTGTATTTTTGGAGTAATATTTCAGTAATATTAAGGTATAGAAACTGGAGAACAGAAGAAGCTGCCCACTTCTCTAAAGCTCAGCTTGAGTGAGGAGCCAACACTAAGGTTTTTTGGGTTGGAAGAGGAGCAGAATGACAGCATTTAATGCTTAATTTAAAATAAATAATCTTAATCAAAACCAAAAAGAAAAATCTGCAGTGAAAATTGCTGATTCTTGAAAGGTACTTAGAGAGATGGAAAGAAGTCTGAAGACAGCTCGGTCCTGACAGGCAAACAGCTGAGAGAGCAACAAAATTTAATAAAATCTTTGCCAAGGGCTCTGTTGAGAAATACTTACAGCTGTCTTCTTCTTCTGTAAAAACACTAACAACATAACAGGCGTAGACAAAGCCCACCAGCTGGAAAACAGAGAGTAAATAATTTTAGTGTCAGATCTTTAAGACAGGTCAGAACTCAGTGGCCTTGACTCCAAAAGCCACCGTTTCCTCTATGCTTGGCAGCATTACTGCCATCCTGACATGGTGTGGCCCTCATGTCCAGTCTTTAAGCAGAAAACCAATGAATATATTAAAAAAAAAAAAAATTAAATTAGCTTGGTGAATCTGTCTTTATCTGTTAGTGACCCATCAGAACTGCCTCGTTCAGTGTCAGGAGCAAGAGATACAAAGTTCTGGTACTATGGGAGTTAAACATTCCAGATCCAGCAAGGTTTTATTTTGCTTTTCTTTCTTCCTGTTAATCAAATATCCTCTCCATCCTTCATTTTCCATCTTTATACAACACCCCACTTAGCCAGATCTCAGTTGACAGTAAGTGTATTAGTGAAGTTATTGGGAGGCATAATTGTTTTCTGCCATCAACTCAGTTCTTGTGAACAGGAGTTCAAATGGAACACCCAGTGATTCACTCCAAGGGGAGACAGAATGATGCATGGTAGGGCTTGAAAAGTAGAGTCCATTCATTTTTAATAGGACAGAAAAATACATCACACCAGAAAACAAAAGGCAAGATAATGAGATTTCTACTGGGGAGTTATAAAACCTTCGTGATTTCAACAGCTCTCCCTGAAAACAAAACAAAACAAAACAAAACAAAACACCCTGTTGGAAGGAAATGGAATGGGTTTGGAGCATGACTGAACCTTGTATTTCCTTTGCAATTTTCTATAATCATAGAATCATAGAATGGGCTGGGTTGGAAGGGACCTCAGAGATCATCAAGTCCAACCCTTGATCCACTCCCCCCGTGGTTCCCAGCCCATGGCACTCAGTGCCACATCCAGGCTCTTTGGAAAGATCTCCAGACACGGAGAATCCACTACTTCCCTGGGCAGCCCATTCCAATGCCTGATCACCCTCTCCAGAAAGAAATTCTTTCTCATCTCCAACCTAAACCTCCCCTGGCACAACTTGAGACCCTGCCCTCTTGTCTTGCTGAGAGTTGCCTGGGAAAAGAGCCCAACCCCCCCCTGGCTCCAACCTCCTTTCAGGGAGTTGCAGAGAGTGATGAGGTCTCCCCTGAGCCTCCTCTTCTCCAGCCTCAACACCCCCAGCTCCCTCAGCCTCTACTCATAGGGTCTGTAAAGATGAACCAGCTCTCCCCTTCCCTCCTGGGTGAGCTTCATGGAAGCTCCTCAGAGGAGGAGTGGGAGCTCTTTGGGCTCTTTCAGTCCCCAGTTGTGCAGTTTGGAAACCAGGGCTGGTTTGTACCAAATGTCCTTGAGCTACAGGGGTAAAAAATATTTTCAGATTTTTCCACCCTGGTCCAAGAAAATGATTCCATGGGTATGCTGGTAACCACAAAGCAACAGGCAATGACCAATCTGATTTTACCTCTTGACTTTTAGCATTGTTGCCGTGTAGAACCATCACTTCTTAAAGGCATAAAAATGAATAAAACCACCCCAAAAAATGCACAGAATGAAAACCCCACCCCTTAAAAAAACCAAAGAAACCCTCCCCAAAATCAGAATAATCTGAGATTTTTTTCTTTTTCTCTTTCTTCTACTCTGCTAACCCAAACCCATCCCCAAAATCAGAATAATCAGAGATTTATTTTTTTTTTCCTTCTCTTTCTTTCTTATACTGTGCTAACAGAAATCCCAAGGGATTTTTGGGGCAGTTTGGGGCAATTTGGGCTGTTGGGCACTGGCCATGCTGCTGACCCAGCCCTTGGGAGGATTCCCTGGAAAAGCAGAAAATGAGGATTGGTCACCTGGGATGGGGCAGCTCAGAGGTGCCCTTTACATACACACAAAGAGCCAAGCAGGAAAGATGCATCTGGAATGTGTGCCCTGATTCCAAGGGAACTCTAGGAAGGTTTTCTCTTTTTCCCAGGCTTTCCATCATGCCTGAGAGTTGTGTTAACAGCCAAGCAAAGTGGCAGTCCTGGACCCACTCTTTATATTATTATTATTATTATTATTATTATTATTATTATTATTATCTGTCATGTGTACACACAAACCTTTTATGATACCTATCAGGAAACTCCTGATTTTATGAACAAAGAAAAAGAGACATTTCCCAGGAGAGTTTCAGTGCCAAGGTGGGAAGCCTTACAACATAAACAGGAATTGCATTTTCTTGACCCAAACTATAATTAAATATATGACCTCAGGGCTGAAGTTAACTCCCAGGACTCCCTGTATCTCACCTTCTCCATGAATTATGAATAAAATACAGCTGGAGAGGAGAAATGCTCTTCCTCTAGCCCTGGTCTTTTCACTAGAAGAACCTGCTAGAATGTGAGCTAAGCAGAGACCAGCAGCTCCATTCTGAATGTATTACTGAGAATGTAGGAAGCTCCCAAACACCACCATGTTTAGCAGCAATTAACACAGAAGAGAAAACTTCACAGAATCCAAGAATTTGGGAATAACTTCACTCTTGCCCAAGGTGCCATCCCAACTGCTGATTTCAAGACAAAAGAAGGGTTTAAACTCTGCTGTCCCAGGGAAATAGAAATCATTCTTATATCTTTGCAGATTATGTAGGGGAGGTGAAAGAGGAAGGAAAGCATCAGTGATGTAAAATGACACTAAGCTATTGCTCTAATTCCCCAAAGAATGTTCTGGGCTTTGAGCCTCTGCTGCTACTTCTCCACTCATCCTGCATGTTCAGTACCAGCTTCCTCCAGGCTGCACAAGTCTCCAATGAAACTTTTTATTAGGAACACCTTTCATAGGCAGGTGTGTTCAGTCAACCTCTCCCAGAGCCTGGGAATGCACACCCTATCAATAATAATAATAATAATCATAATATTAATCATCATAATAATAATAATCATCATCATCATCATCATAATAATAATAATAATAATAATAATAATAATAATAATAATAATAAATGACTGGAGTTGGAGTTGGAGTTCCAAGCATTCTGCAAGCAAATGAAACGAAGAGGAAAAGCAGGAAGAGACAAGTGTGCCCCTGAATTACAGCAGGATGTACAGAAAGGCACCAGCTGGCTCTGAGTGTATAAAACAAGTGAAGGATGGGAAGGCAAATTTTAGGAGGTGTTCCTGTTGTTTGTGTAAAATCTGAGCTTCCAGCTACACTCATCCTAGTGAAGATTCTGGGCTCTTCAGCTCATCTTTCAGTAGAAAAACTTGCCTTTTTTTTTTTTCCCCCACCACAGAGACTCTGTTCCTTCAGGGCAGATGTAGTCTGGGTTTCACTTCTAATCAGAGC